>NC_064864.1:72152149-72493816 GCF_024139225.1 Suncus etruscus
GGCAACAGGACCCCCAGTGGGCTTCCCAGAGAGAAATAATACAACAAAAGGGTGTAGGAGGGGCCAGAGCAATGGTGCCAGCAAAAACATCTGCCCACACTAGCCTAGGATGAACTGCTGTTCAATTCCTCCGTTGTCCCATATGGTCCCCCAAGCCAGGAGCGATTTCTGAGTGCATAGCCAGGAGTAATCCCTGAGCGTCATGGAGTGTGCCCCCCACCCCCAAGAAATGTGGTCCTCCCCAGAGGCTGCCAGGAGTAATTTCTGAGCACAGAGCCAGGGATGGCTCCTAAGCACATCCGGTTAGAGCCAATAAAGAAATAGAGAAGGGGCCCGGAGAGATAGCACAGCGGCGTTTGCCCTGCAAGCAGCCGATCCAGGACCAAAGGTGGTTGGTTCGAATCCCGGTGTCCCATATGGTCCCCCGTGCCTGCCAGGAGCTATTTCTGAGCAGACAGCCAGGAGTAACCCCTGAGCACCGCCAGGTGTGGCCCAAAAACAAAACAAAACAAAACAAAAAAAAAAACACACACACAAAAAAAACAAGAAATAGAGAAGAAAAGGAAAGTAAACAAGGAAAAAAGTGGGCTGAAGCTGCTACAGCCAGGAAGGGAGAATACTCAATGCTCAGGTTGTTGTCCGGAAGTTGTGGGATAAACCATGGGAAGCTCCTGGTAGCTAGCTAGGCTGGGCCCCTGGACCCACAATGATACTTGGGTTCCCTTTGTCTCTTGCAATCAATATCCAGAGCCTCCCTGACAGGCAGTGAGAGCAGAAATTCAGTTGGGGTGGTTCCCACAGAATGAGGAAAACCCACATAAGACTTCACAGGGAATGCTCAGGTGTTAAACAGCCTGCAAGAAAAAGAGCAAGGCTGAGGGACAGCCAGAGGGAAGGTACTTGCCTGGTATGAGGCATGAGGCAGACCTGGGTTAGGGGTCCGGAGCACTGCCAGGTGAGGCCCAACATCCAAGAGCTGAATATATGGGCCAGTGCCCTGATTTCAGTCTCAGCGTGGGTCCAAGGGGACAGAGGAAAGACCTAAACCAAGATCAGAACTGCCTGCTCCATCCAGTCCTATATTGATGTCAAATGAGTCAAGAGAAGAGGTTTGCAGGACCGCTTGGATCTGGGCCAAAAGGCATGGTAGGGGTGTGTGCATGGGCCAGCAGACCTCACCTGGGCGTGTTTACAGGCTAGAGGTCCCACCACAGGGTGTGTTGAAAAGGACAGGCCTAGGCCAGAGAGATAACACAGCCTTAGGGTGTTTGCCTTGCACACTGCCAAACCAGGACTGACCTGGGTTGGATTACCAGCATCCCATATGGTCTCCCAGCCTGCCAGGAGTGTTTTCTGAGCACAGAGCCAGGAGTAACCCCTGAGCACCACCAGGTGTGCCTCCCCCCCTAAAAAAAGGGCAGGCCCCAGTTGGCCTTGGGTCAGGGCTGTGCTGATCCTAAACTAGCCACAGAACTAAGAACTTGAGGTCAGGCAGGTGGAGCAGCCGTGCTCCAGGAGTGACTAAAGACACCAGCAAGCATGAGACACGCTGAGCAGGGGGATGTGCTGCAACTCACTGCCTCCCAACCTATCGTGGGGTCTGAGTATTGGAACCCAGCCATGGCTGGGGATTAGGGAGCTCAGGAGCTGTGGGAATTCTGTGGAGACTCCTTAGAAGCTAGAACAAAGCCCTGGCACACCCCAGAGTCTTCCTAATTGGGGCTACAGAGCTACCAACCCTCAGCAACATAGGGGCACCTGCATCTGCTGCCAGCGTACCGCGTGCCCATGTCTGTCCCTGTGTGTCCTTTGACCCGCATGCCTCTGTCTTGCCCATGTGCAGTGGTACCTACCATGACCATCTCTTTCCCCAGGAACTGGAGCAGCAGCTCCTCATTGAGCAGAGAAACTTCCGCAAGACCCTCAAGTTCTACCAGAAGCTGCTTCAGAAGGAGAGAAGGGGCAGAGGTAGGCTAAGAGGGGTCGGGGGGTTCGTGGTGAAGGGGTATGGGAGGAGTTAGGTGGGCTGTGCATCCTCTCCAGCTCAGTGATCACCGTCCTCCCAGGCTCTGAGGTGAAGACCATAATCGCCAAGCTCAAGGGACAGCTGGAGGACATGCGGTCCCGGGTGCACTTCCTTGGACTGGTCCAGCGGTACCTGCAGGCAAGTGACTGGGGCTGCCTGCACCCCCAAGATCAGGCTTGGGCTGGGAGCCCCACACCCAAGCCAACCTGGGCTGGTCAGCCCTGACCCATTGTCCTCAGGTCACACATGCTGAGCGCTGGGGCCTGGAGCCTTCCTCACTCCCTGTGATCGTCAGCATTGCTGCAGCCCCCTGCAACTCGCTGGACTTCAGTCCCCTGGACGAGTCCTCATCCCTCATCTTCTACAACGTCACCAAGCACCCACGCAGTGGCCGGCCACGCAAGGCCCGCGCCCTTCAGGCAGGCACGCCGCTCGGCCTCATGGCCTTCCTCTACTCCAGGTGCCAGAGCTCAGAACCCCCAGGGAAGAAGGGCAGGGCGTCCCCTCCTGGCCTGCACTGCTATGAGGCCCACCCTGAACTTCAGCACCCCATTGGGGTGCTCCACTGAACTCTGGACCTCCAGGCCACACCTGGAAGCAGCAGCTGGGTGACTACCCCATTAAGAATGGGCTACATGCTCCCCGCACCAGGGAAAGCCACCACACACCGGAGTGCAGAGTCCCTGTATCCCGCCTTTCCCCACAGAACTCGGCCAACTCTGGGGGCTCAGGAAAAAGCACCCACACAGGCTCCCAGCATTGGGGCTGCCTCTCCTAACAGCAGAGCCCCCAGACCCAGTTGCCTCCTTTTCTGCAAGACTCACTCCCCCTAGGAACTCCTAGCCACCAGAATGTGTGTGCGTGTGTGATGGGAGTGTTCTGTGTGTATATCTGTCCAGGTACAGGTGTGTGGCCTGTGCTGTGAGACACACCATGTTCAGTGTGTGATGTGATGTATGTGGCATGGCTTGTATTATGTGTATCGCAGCATGTAGCATGTGGTGTGTCTAATGTGGAATATTTGCATTGTCTACATTGTGTAGTATCTAAGTCATGTGTGGTTTCAGGATGTGGAACATGCATGTAGTGTGTCTTACATGGTATCATGTGTCCTTGTGGGTATTATTATGACATATGGTATTATTGTGGTGTGACATGTGTGATGTATAGTGTATGGCATGTAGTATGGTGTATAAGTAGCTTGTGGTGCTGTGCTGTGCATAATGTGTGGCACTAATGTGTCGAGTGTGTGATGTGCAGGATGTTATGTGGCATACGCTATGTATGGTATGTCATAGGGCATGTGTGTGTGTGGTGTATAATGTTTGTGGTATGTATGGCTCTAGGATGTATGTGTGGCAGTGTGGTGCATGCGACATGGAACGTGCATAGTCAGGTACAGCCTGTTGTATGTGTGGTATGTGTAATGTGTGTGGTGAGTGATATGTATATGAGGCACGTGGCTGCACTGCAGTGTGTGGCACATATGTGTTGTGTTGAGATGTGTATGTTGCATTGTGAGGCATGTGTGTGCATGCCATGCCTGCGTGTGTGTGTGTGTGTGTATGCATGTCTGTGCAAATGCAGCAGAGTTGGGCTGACCATTATTCCTCATCACAATGTCTCTGCCCATAGCTTCAAGGACAGCCTAACCTCAGGACAGAGGGCCAACCCGTAGGCCTTACCCCCTTCTCCAAATATCTGCACAGTGTTCTCCAACTTGGGGCCATCTGAGGAGTCCTGGTGGGACTGAAATAATCTGGGGCACAAAGGGCTTTTCTACCCTGGGTGGGGTCAAACTGGGTGTGGAAGTTTCCACAGTGCACAGTAGTCCACGCTTTGCCCCAAGCCAGCCCCTCACAGGTAGGGGTGTGTGGAGCGGCCCTCACCCCTAGCCCCTGCCCCTCACCTCTCATCCCTCCCCCTTGTCTCTGCCCCTGGCTCCTCATCCCTGACCCTCTCCCCTCACTCCTGCCCTTCGCCCCTCACCCCACCTCCCCTTGTATAGTGGCGCCTTTCAGGAGGGCTACGTACAGCAGTTCCTCTACACCTTCCGATACTTCTGCTCACCCCATGACTTTCTGCACTTCCTCCTGGAGCGCATCAGCAGCACCCTAGCGGGGTAGGCCTGGGACTCCCACCCGTGGGGCAGGACCAGTGCTACAGAGACAGGGTCAGCCTGGCTGAGTCCCCCCATTGCCCACAGGACCCTCCAGGATTCCACGTCCACCTTCACCAAGATCTACAGGCGGAGCATTTGCCTCCTGCAGGCCTGGGTAGAGGACTGCTTCTCTGTGGATTTTGCACAGGATGCAACTCTGCGGGCACGACTGCAGGACTATGTCTCCAAGGTGGCCACAGCCTGGGGAGGGACTGGGCACAGGAGGGGGGAACCAGGGCAGGGGTCAGGCCAGGCAGGGTCATGGGGAGGAGAGGGATCAGGTCAGAGACAAGACCATGGGAGAGGAAGGGACCATGGGACTGACCACTGGATGGGAGGCCCACGGGGAGAGGTGGAGCTCCAGCCTGTGGGGCGGGTGGGGGCAAGAATCCCCAGAAGCAGTACCAGGCCATCTGGACGGAAGTTCCTACCCACTGTCCTCTGTCCACTGTCCAGATTCTGCCCCGAGATGGCTCTGTGGAGCACCTGCTGGACCTCTTGGAAGGGGGTGCAGACTTGTGGGCCGAAGGGCCCCCACACAGCACAGATTTGGAGGACCCCAAGGAGGCTGAGGAGGGCACCAAGTCCCTCAACACCCTCTGTAAGAAGCTCTCCGAAGATGGCACTTCCCGGAAGGTGGGGACACCCCCAAACAGGCATAACAGCTCCCTGAACCCAGCCTGGGGTTCCAGCATGTGGGGGACACATGGAAGCAGACATACAGGCTCACAGATGGGCACACAAATGAACATACATGTGTGCGTACATATATGTATATGCATGGCATGTAGACTCACGTGGGAACACAGATGGGCATGTGCATGCATGGTACACAGGCTCGTGTCACACTGGTGGGATGTACATGCATATACATGCATGGTACTTAGGCTCACTTGTGCATATGGGCATGTACATGCATGATATGCACAGGCTCATACAAGCAGGCATGTACAGCACACACATTCCCACGGGCACGTGCACATTACACACCTGCATGCCTGTGAGTGAGCAGACACCAGTGTGGACACATGCACACTCCCTGCCCACCCAGGCCCTCAGCTATGTCCCACTGGGTTGGGAGGGGCTGAGGCCTATCCACAGTATATCTCAGAGCTGAGCTGCCCTGAGGATCTGGACATGACCTAGTGCTCTGGAGTCCAAGTGGGATGAAGTTTCTGCAAGAGCCCAGCCCACCCAGCGGGCTATGGGGGCTGGGCTGGGCCCTCAGTGGGACCTGCCCTGCCCTGCCCGCAGAGCTTCCCTTGGCGGCTGCCCAGAGGCAATGGCCTGCTGATGGCCTCCAGAGAGCGGCAGTACAGCATCGCTGCCGCCCTACCCAAGCCCTGCGGTTTTGAGGGTCTCTACGGGGTCTGTGCCGGGGCCGGTGAGAAGGGGCCCTTCCTCCTGACCGAATACAGCACCACCCAGCTTTCCAGCCAGCTGACTCTGCTACAGGAGGTGGGCAGGGCCCTGTGGAGGGGGGAGGGCACCCAGGATGGGGACCCGACCCAGCCCCCTACCCCTGCAAGTGGTAAGGCTGCAGGTGTGGGAGCCTGGCCAGCCCATGCAGGGGACAAGGCCCAGGTGGTCCTGTCATAAGCCTTGGAAGCTCAGCCATGCTTTTTGCCGGCAGGAGCTCTTCCAGAGATGCCACCCTGTCCACTTCCTCAACTCCCGGGCCTTGGGTGTCACAGACACCAGCACGGCTCTGCCCAGGTGAGTTTGGGACCTGGGCATCCTCCAAGGGGTAGTCAAAGGGCAGCTGCCAGTACCTCCTGGGCTGACCCAAGTCCATTCTAGGACCAGCAGCTCTGACAGTGTGTCGGCCAAGGCCGGTAGCCTGTTCCTGCCTGACTGTGTGCAGGACCCATACCTGCTGCAGCTGCTCAGAAGAGGGGATGACATCAGCACCTGGGTGGCTGCTGAGATCGTCACCTGCCACAGCTCCAAGGTGGGCACCTCCACTGGGCAGGTGGAGGCACCTGGGAAGTGAGTAACCGTGCTCATCAGCCCTGGGCCCCCACCAGAGGCCAAGGATCCAGGACACCCAGCAGTGACATCAGACACACACACTTCAGCTCGTGAAAGGCCCAACCCACATGCCTTCACTCTCTGGGACACATGCACTGGACAGCCATGAGCATGTGTGAGCACAGAGCCTTCACATGTCCAGATCATGTGTGTGCACTGCACGGATTGGGGGCTGAGGGCACTACCTCAGACCCCCTCGGATCCTCACCATGGTTCAGGGGCCTGGACTCACTCCACTCAAACCTTCACCATGCTTCAGGAGCCTGGGCTCACTCTTTGTAGCCTCCCAGGCTCCTGCCAGTAGCTTTTCTGCTAGACAGACCCATGTTGAGTCCTCCAGGCCTGTGATCCCCACGGGATAGGCATATCCAAGGGCAACAACCCTCAGAGTCCTAAGCCCTGGGTCTAGCCAGCCCATGGCACTTCAGTCTGAATGACCACTGCTGGCTCGCAGGATGTGTCCCTGCCCCCATGGCAGTGCTCCTGCCCATGGCAGCCAATGGGGACATGGTCTCCATGACCCCCAAGTCCCGGCTCTGCACGTCACCTATGCGTTCCCTATTGGCCCAGGAGGCTGCAGGGGGGAAGGGAAATGTGGGCTCCTCAGGGCCTATGCATGGATATCCAGTGTGCATGAATGCCCCGCTGCTGACCCTGTCACTAGCAGCCAGCCATCATCACAGCTCTGCCCTCTGTCTGGCATACAAACCCTGACATCAGCCCTGGTTTAGTTGCAGGTGAATCTGCTCTCCAAGTTCCTGCTGATCGCCAAGTCCTGTTATGAGCAGAGGAACTTTGCCACGGCCATGCAGATCCTGGGGGGCCTGGAGCATGTGGCTGTGAGGCAGTCCCCTGTGCGTCCCGCATGTGTCCCTTCAGGAGGCTGTGGGGTGGTGCTGAGCCGTGGCATCTCACATGGAGTCTCACTTTTGTTCCAGGCCTGGCGAGTTCTGCCTGCCAAGGTGGCCGAGGTGCTGGAGGAGCTGAAGGCAGTGGAGGTGACATCCGCGGGCACAGCTGCCCTCCCACCCCGCTGCTTCCTGCATGCCAGCTCCACTTACACGCGCAGTACCTCAGCCGCCCGCACCCAAGTGGCCAGCCACAGATGGGGGTCCACCCTCGCACAAGCTGGGTGCCCAGGAGCACATTTGCTGCCAGACAGCAGGTCACCGAAGGGAACAGTCTAGAGTGGTCAGCCTGGGGACCCCTCAGCTGTGCATCCACTCCAGACACTGGTCATCGGGTCAGCCAGCAGGACCCAACACCACACAGGCAGGACACATGCCTGAGGGCATCAAGGCTGCCTAATGTCAGGGCCACAGGTGGAGGGACTGTCCTCCCCAGCTAAGCCCAACTGCTTCTGCTACTGCCTATGGCCCACGGCCAGGGACCCTGCAGAAGGAGCACAGGGTCCCTGGGCCTGGTCCAGTCTGACCCATCCCGCCCCGTCCTCCGCACTGCCAGGTCTTCCTGAAGAGCGACAGCCTGTGTCTGATGGAGGGACGACGCTTCCGGGCACAGCCCACCCTGCCCTCTGCCCGCCTCCTGGCCATGCACGTCCAGCAGCTAGAGACTGGGGGCTTTACCATGACCAATGGGGCTCACAGGTGGAGCAAGCTCAGGTGAGGGAAGCTGGAGGTCAGGAACGGAGTGGGTGGGGCCAGAGCGATGGCACAGTGGGGAGGGATGCACACACCTTGCATGTGGCCAACCCAGGCTTGATCTCTGACACTCCACATAGGTCATGTAGAGTGATCCCTGAGTTCAGAAGCAGGAGCACTGCCAGGTGTGGCCCCAAAACAAATAACCAAAATTAAAATGGCAGGTGAAAATCACGGGTACAACAGAACAGGTCACAGGTAGAGCAAGACAAATAAGGGGTTGGGGTGAGGGGTCAAGGGTAGTGAGGACAGGTGAGAAGTAGAACAGGACAAATGAGGGGTCATGGGTAGAACAAGACAGGTAAGGGGTCAGGGGGACAATTGCACGGAGCTCTCCAGTACTCCCTCACCCCAGCAGAGGCCCTGCCTGTTCCAAATCCTGGGGACATTCAGCCCTTCCATGAACACTTCTGGGCTCCAGAGTTCCAAACTATGGCTCTAGTTCCTAGGGACCTTCATGATGTAAGATACAGGCCTCAGCCTCCACTCAGGCAACAACCTGCACCCCAGTACCACCCCATCACTCCATTTCCCTGGTCCCTCCTCAGGGCTGTCTATGACTGAGACCAGCACAGCAGCCCTGGGGACACAGCACCCTGTGGCCCCTAGAAAAGAGACACAAGTCTGTCTGTGGAAGCGCATGTGACCCAGCAAGAAACACATCCTGGGGTGGGATAATGTGGGTGGGAGATGGTTTACAATGGAGCACACTCCTGGCAGGAGGGGCCCGAGTTGCATTCCCAGCACCTCATGACCCCCTGTACACCGCGAGGGCATTCTAGTAGCCCCCGGTGCTGCTCAGCTAAGCTCTGCTGAGGCCTCAGGGCCCCAATCACCATTGGTGTAACAATTATAAGCACAGTATATATAGATATAGTTATATTTGGTTTTTTGGCCACACCCGGTGATGCTCAGGTGTTACTCCTTGTTATGTGCTCAGAAATCACTCCTGGCTTGGGGAACCATATGGCACACCAGGAGATCGAACCACAGTCTGTCCTAGGCTAATGCGTGCAAGGCAGATGCCTTACCACTTGCGCCACAGCTCTGGCTCCTAAACACAGTATATTTTAAAATGGCCTTTCAGGAACCAGGGAGATAGCACATGAGTCAAGAGTACATGCTTGACAAAAAAAAAAAAAAAGAGTACATGCTTGGCTGAAGGAATATGGGTATGATCCCCAACACTGCCATCCTAAAAATATATATATATATATATATATATATCTTGGGGTGTGGCCCCCGAACAAATAAGACAGGGCCAAAGATATGGAAAAGCACATGACTTGCACATGCATGACCTGGGTTTGATCCCCAGAATCCTAGAAGGTCCCTCAAGATTTCAATGAAGGATCCCTGCACACAGAGCCAAGAGTAATGCCTGAAAAATGATGGGTGTACCCCCCTCCCAAATAGTCTTCCAGAGAAGCTATTCCCAAGACAAGATGTAGCAAGTCTGAAGAGACCAGAAAATTCCTAACCAAAGCTGAAAGCATTTGCCTTCCCTTCCCATGGGAATCCCTGGACTCAAATCCACATGCACATAGACACACGTGCATGGTACTCATGCACGGAGAGAGAAACATGCATGTGCTTGCATGCACAGTCTCTTGGCTTGTCAGGGCAAGAACCACTGCAAGCATCATGCTGCCACAGTCAGGCCAGATAGCAGACAGCCCTATTCACACTGTACCTGACCCCAAAACACCTACACTTACTCTTTTTTTTTTTTTTGTTTTTTGGGTCACACCCGGCGGTGCTCAGGGGTTACTCCTGGCTATCTGCTCAGAAATGGCTCCTGGCAGGCACGGGGGACCATATGGGACACCGGGATTCAAACCAACCACCTTTGGTCCTGGATCGGCTGCTTGCAAGGCAAACGCCGCTGTGCTATCTCTCCGGGCCCCTACACTTACTCTTTACACATCCTGGTGGCTGACACTGGGTTGGGTTTCATTCCCCAGAGGACGCTCAGCTCCTGAGCACCAGGATCTCACACTGCCCTTCAGTGAATTTTTATGGAATTAAAAGTGAATGAATGGACATAGATTAATGGATAGACAGATGGGTAAATAAATGGTGGCTTGATGAGTAAAGTGATAGAAAAATGCATGGATGGGTGGGTGGGTGAATGGATGATGGAGTCAGAAAACACGTCTGAGTAATGAAGTAGATTTGGCCTCAAGAATCAGTATGGGGGGCCGGAGAGATAGCATGGAGGTAGGGCGTTTGCCTTGCATGCAGAAGGACATGTGGTTCAAATCCCAGCATCCCATATGGTCCCCCGAGCCTGCCAGAAGCAATTTCTGAGCATAGAGCCAGGAGTAACCTCTGAGTGCTGCCGGATGTGACCCAAAAAACAAAACAGAACAAAAAAAAAAAAAAAAAGAATTGGAGGGAGGCAGAGTGGTAGGGCATTTGCCTTGCATGCAGACGTCCCGGGAAGAACCCGGATTCAATTCCCAGCATCTCATATGGTCCCCCAAGCCAGCCAGGAGCAATTTCTGAGCACAGAGACAGGAGTAACACCGCCAGGTGTGGCCCCAGAACAACAACAAAAAAATCAAAACAGGGCTGAAGAAATAGAACAGATGGCCAACTCAGCAACCTCAAAGTACCACCAGAAATAATTCCTGCATATTAATTGTTGGGTGTGACTCAAAAACAAACAAAATAAGAATATGCACAAACCCCACCACCTGAGATGGACCTGGGGCATCTTCTGCGATCATGCAGGCTGATGCCATTTCCCTCCACAGAAACATCGCCAGGGTGGTGAGCCAGGTCCGCGCCTTCCAGGAGAATCCCTACACCTTCGCCCCTGACGCCAAGCTGCAAAGCCACTTGCGGCAGCGGCTCGCACACTTCAGCGGGGTCGACATCTCCCTCCTGGCATCCGACAGCAGGGCTGACCCTCGCCAGCTGGCCAGCGAGAAGCATTCGAGGAGGATCCAGGACAAACTGCGGAGGATGAGGGCCACATTCCAGTAATGGGCACAGGGCAGCGGCCACAACAGGGCAGACCAGGGGCAAGGACCTGCTCCAGACAAAGGGCACCCCCGGTGAGGAAAGAATCGGGCACCAGAGGAGGACAGCACAACTCTGGGCTCCCCAAAGAGGAGGAGCCGGCTGACCTGGAACAGGTAGTGCGAGTGGAGGTCGGGGTGTTTCTGCTAGAATTTAACCAATTCAAACATCAAATATTCAAAAGATAGTTCCAGCTTATGCACAGACACTTGTGGCTCAATGCTCCAGCTCTTCAGAGCCCAGCCCATCGCCTCGTGTTAACCACGGCTTGTGAGGCTACAGCAAAGGGCCCCCAAGGGACCCCACACCAGCCTCAGGCTCCAGAACCTTCCAGGGACCCCACTTGGCTACACACCCTAACTCCTCCATCGCCCAGCTAGGCCCCCACATCCCATCCCTTCACTAGCCCAGAGGCCCGAACTTGATAGGGCCACTGATGGCCAAGGTGGGGCCAAGCAAAGGACTGGGACCAGGGCTTCAGCAAGCCTTGGGCCATACACCCTCCACACACACAGGTACCCTAACTATGCCCGCGTCATGCCCATGCAGCTCCGACACCATGCCCACAAAACATCCACACTACCCAGCATGGTGCCCATACCACTTTCACACTGCACCGGGCTCTTTATTGACCTGTGGGGTCCACGGCTTCCTAGCATGGGCACCAAACACTGCGCCCACAAACTGGACGGCTTTGCTCAGGGGCACACCTGGATGGTCACAGCCCCCTACCTGCAGCCCAGCTCAACTTTCTCAGTTGAAGGCCCCTGGTAGTTTGTGATTCCGCTATCAGGGCATCTGTGATGCAGCTTGGGCCGCTGCTCTCAGCTCAGGGGGCTGCAGGCTGCCCACAAGGGGCCCTCAGACTGCTACGGAGGGGTCTGCCTACACCTGCTATTCATTCCTGAGTGTGACGAGGACAGGGGACAGCGTCCAGCACAGAGCAATTTGGAGGGGACCCCCATGCCATCCCTCACAGAACCAGCCTCCAGTCGCTGCCCAAATCTGTCCCCATAGTACGTGCCCTGCACAAGATGCCAGGTCACCATGGCATGTGTGGCATCAAGTGGGCTGAACAGTGCTCCAGGAACTGGGTCCTCTATGCAAAATACTCCTGAGCCACTGCCAGCAGAGATTGCTGACACCTGAACCTCCAAGGCGTGGTGCAGGACCAGCTACGCACGTCTTCTAGAGCTGGGCCCCAAACTAGGGACCTGCAGGATCAGTGAGCACCACGCAGAGGGGGGCGGGAAGAGACTAGTATCTGGAGGCTTCGTGGGGAGACCCACATACATGGTGAATCCATGAGTGATGATGACTCTGGAGCATCTCCAGGGACTCCCATAGGGAAGGAAGAGGCCACAGGGACAAGAGGGAGAGCTTGTGGGTCAGATGCAAGCCCTGGTGCAGCCCGACTCCCCAAGCCACTAGTAGCAACCCTGGCACTTCTAATGTGGCCGGAAAATATTTCTGAAAGCAGTAGCTATAGAAGGATTTGGATAGTCGGATGGACGACAGCAGAGAAGGCCCCTTCCTTGCATGTGGCCAACTTGGGTTCCATTCCTGGCACCACATAGAGGCCCCTGAGCACCACCTGTACTGATCCCTGAGCTCAGAGTCAGCAGTAAGCCCTGAGCACTGCAGCTATGGCCTGAAAACAATGCTGAGGACTGGGGGCCACAGGAGGTCAGGTTCTGGGCACTGGTCACACCATAAAACTACAATGTGGGCAGAGATGGGGGGGGGGATGCTGTATGTCTCTGATTTCACCCATGAGAAGAGGTTGCGCACCAGCAGCCCCTCAGATACTGTTGACTAGAATTGTGGTGCCCCTGCCCACATTAAGTCCAGCTGTGCCCAGACACTCTGCACAGAACCAGTAACTGAACAGAGGTTGATTGGAGGCAACAGCAGTGAGAGGTGTAGGGTGAGGCCAGAGAATGGGAGCCAGGAGAAAGGTAAAGAATGGAGATGCTTCACAGAGGATGTGGGCAGGAGGAGGGAAGGGAAGAGCTGGGAAGGACCAGGGCGCCTGAGCAGAAACTATCCCAGGGCTGCATGAAAGTTAGGTCCACGCTGCCACACACTGGTCAGGCTGAGAGACCAGGCCAGGCAGGAACCAGCTGGGCCAACAATAAGGACGCCACATGAGGCCAGGGTGGACGGTGATAAGACAACAGAGCCACTGAACCCTTCTACCCAGTCCAGAACCCCAGGGAACAGGAGGAACATGAGGCCCCAACAGAGGGCCCCACTCATGCCAGGCCATGCTCTTCAAAAGGGCCCAACCAGGAGAGAGATGGATTATGTGAGCCAGGACAGGAGAAGCAGGGTGAGGGCACCAGAGTGGCATTCCAAGGGTCACAGGAGAACTGCACTGTGGGACCTGGGGCCAGTTCTACTACTAAACAGGTAGAAAAGAAGGGTGCTGAGGACGGTAGTCAAGGAACTTGGTGGTGGTGCCAGTCCTTAGCTTTGCTCCTTCCTGGCCTGACTTAAACACACCGCCAATCGCACAGCAGAAATAAATAAATCCATCTTGTCCGTGTCTGTTCCTGTGTCCGTGGCTTTTAGGCGGGCGATCCGTGCTAAACTCCTGCAGTGCCTGTATGAGATTTCTGTCGCTTCCTATGATTCTCCCGGATTATTTATGCCATTACTGTTATATTGCTCTAGCTAGGACTTCTGGAATTAAGGGTGGCTGGAAGCAACGATGCTGGGCAGCTTTGTCTCATTTAGCCTGGGACGACACTACACGGTGCCATCACCTTTCAGTTGGCTTTGGGGGCCTCTTCGGTAAAGACTGAGTCAGGACGGCTTCCAGGGGGGCAACATGAGGGGTCTGGCGCAGCAAGGGCGCACTGGGGGGGTAGGAAGGTCCTGCAGACGGTGCAAGCCGCGGAGGCATACAAGGGGTTCGCCCCAAGAAACAAGCCCGGGGGTGGGGTTGCAGCGGCCCGCCGGCCAGGCCAGGCCAGGGCAAGCCATTGCGCACGCGCAAGAGCGCCACTTTCCGGGCTCGCGAAGTCCCCACCCCCACCCGACGGGGCCGGCCAGGCCGTCGCGCATGCGCAAGAGCGCCACTTTCCGGGCTCGCGAAGAGTCCTCACCCCCACCCGACGGGGCGGGGAAGCGACCGCGCAGGCGTCGGCCCGGGAGGCCAAGTTCGGGGGCGGGGCGACGCGGAGACCCGGATGTTCCCCGGCCGAAAGGGCGCGCCGCCGGCGTGGAACTAGAGGCTCGCGCGCCTCGGACGCACACGCACTCGCCGGCCCGAACTCGGAGGCGGCGGAGCGGAGCGGGGCGGGGCGGAGCCGGCTCGACGGCGGAGGACTCGCGCGCGGCTCGGAAGCCAGCGCCTCCGCCCGGCCCCGGCATGCTGCTCCGGCCCCGACGGCCGCCTCCGCCCGCGCCGCCGCCGTTCCCCGCCAGCCCCGACCCGGACCCCGATCGCGAGCTCGACGGGGCGGCGCGGGAGGCCTCGGCCTCGCCCGCACGGCCGGCCTCGCCCGCGCCCGCGCCCTCGCCGTCGGCGCCCGCGTCCCCCGGGGTGCCGCCCGTGTCGCCCGGCTCGGCGCAGCGCACGCCCTGGAGCGCGCGGGAGACGGAGCTGCTGCTGGGCGAGCTGCTGCAGCCGGCCGTGTGGCGCGCGCTGCTGCTGGACCGGCGCCGCGCGCTGCCCACCTACCGCCGCGTGTCGGCCGCGCTGGCCCGCCAGCAGGTGCGCCGCACGCCCGCGCAGTGCCGCCGCCGCTACAAGTTCCTGCGCGACAAGCTGCGCGACGCCCGCGGCCAGCCGCCCGGGCCCTTCGACCGCCAGGTGCACGAGCTCATGGCGCTGCTGGGCGACGGCGGCCACCCCCGCGGCCGCCGCCGCTCCCGCGGGCGCCGCGCGTCCAGCGGCGCGCCGCCCGAGCCAGGTAGGGCGCGGGACGCAGGCGGACGGGGACCCGGAGCCCGCCGCCCCGACCCGCGCCGACCCATCCGCTCTCCGCCTCTCCTCCCCAGGCGCCGCCGACTCCGACCCGTCCCGGACCCTCAGCGTGCCCTCGTCCCCGCTCAAGGCCGCCGCCGACGCCCCCGAGCCCCCCGGCACCCCTCCGGCGCTCCCCGGCCTCGACGATCACGCGCCCTGCCGCGGCCCCGACGGCTCCCCGCCGCCGCCCCGCGAAGACCCCGGCGACGCCGAGCACCACGCGCCCCTGACGCTCAACGCCGCCCTGCTGCAGACCCTCGGCCACCTGGGCGACATCGTGACTATCCTCGGCCCGCTGCGCGACCAGCTGCTCACGCTCAACCAGCACGTCGAGCAGCTGCGCGGCTCCTTCGACCAGACCGTGTCCCTGGCCGTCGGCTTCATCCTGGGCAGCGCCGCGGCCGAGAGAGGCGTCCTGGCCGAGCCGCGCCAGTGATCGCCCGCCGCCGCCGGCCGCCCTCTTGCGCGTCCTCGGTCCCGGTCCCCAGACCCGCCCGCGTCCAATAAAGAGCGACCTTGCCTTCCCAGATGTGTGTGCGCTCTCTGGTTTGTCTTGTTTGGGTTTGATTTTTGGGCCACAGCCGGTGGTGCTCAGGGCTTACTCCTGGCTGTCTGCTCAGAAATAGCTCCTGGCAAGCACAGGGGACCATATGGGACACCGGGATTCAAACCAACCACCTTGGGTCCTGATCTGCTGCTTGCAAGGCAAACGCCGCTGTGCTATCTCTCCAGGCCCCGCTCTCTAGTTTTTAACCCCGCCAAGAGTGAGTGGGGGTTCGGGGCACTGTGCTCAAGGGGCCTTCGGTGTCTGCCCCGGCTCAGAGGGCCTCTGCAAAGGGGGGAAGCGGTGGCGCAGGCGGTAGGGCGTTGGCCTTGGCTGCGCCAACCTAGGACGGACTGCGGCTCGTCCCCCCGGAGTCCCATAGGGTCCTCCAAGCTAGGGGTAACCCCGATCGTCACCGGGTGTGGCCCCAAAACAAAGGCTTTTACTCCGACCTAACCGAGCATCTTGCAATTTCCTGTCTCTCCTTGCCGAGAGTAATCCCCCCTTGCAGACGGCCTTGCCCGCCCAGCCCCCTACACTTCAGGGAGCTCTTTGCTGGGGCCAAGGCCCCACCCTAGGGGGCCACTGAGGAAGTGCCCGAGGCTCTGAGGCTCTGCGCCGCATAACAATGCCGGGGCCGATCGGCGGGCTCGCCCCCGGGGGCGCGGACCTCGCCACTGCCGGCCCTGCCCCTCCCCCGCCTGTTCCTGGGGAGACTGAGGGGGTGGGGTCAAGCTTCCCGACCCCTGCCCCAGCCTCTGCAGGCCCCGCCGTGACCGGGCTCCCGAAAGGGGGCGAGGGCGACCCCGACTAAAGCTAGCGCCCCTTAACAGAACGAGGGATAGGCCAGGAACTGCCTCGACCCCATTGGCCCAACCGGGCAGTTTTCTGGAACTTAGGCCCAGGGGACTTGAGCTCCTCGCCGCGAAGGTCACGTCTATGACCTTCCCACCAGGTGGTCTAGCTGCTACTGGGGCTCCCACAACCTGGAGGGCCGGTCTTGAGGGCAAAAATATGGAATCAACCCCAGTGGCCGCGAACAGAAAGAAACTGATACATCTGCACCGTGGAATCTGCAGCTGTCAGAGAAAATGAAAATTGCTTATACAAGGATGCATATGGAAGTCTGTAGTGATGAAGGAGATGATCAGGGAGAGGGGCCGACATAGGACGATCACTTTAGTGGGGTATTCAAATACAGGTAGTATAGTAAGTAATGCCCAAAGACAATAGAGATGAGGGCTGGGAGGATGGCTTCGAGAGCTGGGAGTGCAGTGAATGAGTTGGAAAAGATCACTCGGGACAAGAACTTGGTGCTAAAAGGAGATAAAGTGTACTCTCATTAACAATAGTGCAAATCACCGTGTCTAAAAGAAAAAGGAAGAGAAGGTTAGAGGTTTGGAGGCCGGAAGGCCGGAGGGAGGGAAATGAGACATTGGTGGCAAGAAATGTGCACGGGGGGGGTGGGGGTGGGAGCAGAGCTGTGGCACAAGCGGTAGGACGTTCGCCTTGCACCTGCTAACCTAGGACGGACCGCGGTTAGAATCCCCGGCGTCCCATATGGTCCCCCATGTGGCGCCTTGGAACGCTGGACACCTGGACGGAGGGGTCTGAAAGCTCTGGCACTTCTCCCGAGGGCCCCCCGTTTCAGGGCAGCAGCATCCGAGGTCCTGGGGTCCGCCGCGCCATCAGGAGGCCCCGGGACCGGGGCGGACGAGGAACGTGGGACCCCAAATCAGGGAGAGCTCAGGGAGTGTAGGCGGGCCTCGCTGCTGAGAACTGCTCCCAGGCCTGAGGGGCGGGGTTTGGCGCCTGTCCGGTGGGTTAAGAGTTAGCGCTTAGCCTCCTGGTCCAGGTTCACTCCCCCCGCCCCAGCTACACACACCCCTCCCAGCCTTTTGCCCTTTGCTTCAATCTCTTTGGGCCCTGAAAGCGGGCCAGGGTGTGTCTGGGGAAAACTGTCCCCTTCCTCTTCTTCCAGGCAGAATCCCCCAGAGGGACTGGAAGCTCTGATGGAAAACACCCTTCCTGAATCCTCCAGGGAAAGGGGTCAGCCGGCAACCTCCAGCCCATCCCCAGGCCCCCTGTAGCCTGCAGGCAGCTCCACAAGCCCCGACCTCAGGGGTGAGGTCTGTCTGCGCTGCACTGTAGGGGGTGGTAAGGGGTGGAGTTTGGAGCCACAGAACAGTGTGGGAGGTACGAGCCAAGAGGGGGAGTTGAGCTGTCCCATCCTGACCCTCAGCCTGGCTGCCCCTGAGGACTGGGCCGGGCCTCCTGTGTGTTTGTGTGTGCCACCAGTTACTTGGGCCGCAAGAGTTGCAGGGACGCCCATAGTGAGTGGGTGACAGTGTGGACGATGTCTCTGTACGGGGGCAGAGAGTGCATTTACAGGGCTGGGGGTCCCCTTTCAGATGAAACCCACCCCAGCAATCCTGTGTTGAGGGGAGTGAGTGCAGGGTTCGGGCATCTGGTGTGGTCCCTGAGTGTTGCTGGCTGTGTCAGAACTTCTGTAGCATCATGTGCTGGGGGCCCTAGTTTGACCCCAGCCCTACAAACGTGACTACTTTTTTTTTTGTTTTGTTTTTTGGGCCACACCCAGCGGTGCTCAGGGGTTACTCCTGACTGTCTGCTCAGAAATAGCTCCTGGCAGGCAGGCATGCGGGACCATATGGGACACCGGGATTCGAACCAACCACCTTTGGTCCTGGATCGGCTGCTTGCAAGCCAAACGCCACTGTGCTATCTCTCCGGGCCCGTGACTACATATTAGGTTCATGCCCAGGAGGCTTAAATCTTTCCAACAACTTTATACAGTAGTGGCAGGAAAGTTCCCTGGTATCTTGTTCCTTTTGGTCTCCCTGGCAGTGTTGAGCATCACCAGGACTGTGCCTGGTGCAACTCAGGTCAATGAATGGTACCAGGGTGAACCTAGGGTGCTGCTCCTGCCAGGCCCATGGTCCAGTCCTAGACCCACGGCCTGGCATAAAGAAGAAACTGGTTTATTATGTGACTTCCGCCTCCACCAGAAAAGCCACGCCTTGCACCAAAGGTGGGATGGGGGTGAAGGCAACAGGGACTCAGCACTGCCTCACCAGTGCCAGCCCTCGTCCATCCCAATCATTAATGCAATGTGGTCTGTTGGCACAACCACTGCACAGCTGCCAGGACCCCTGCACCCCTTGGGGGCTCTCCTGAAGAAAATCTCATGAAAGGTTCCAGCGACCCACCCTGCCCCTACTCTGCATCCAGGCCTGGTCCAGAACAACAGCCTGGATTTGGGTCAGACTGGGTCCAGCACCAGGTGACCCTCACCCATGATTGCTATCCCTCGTGGGTGCTCAGGTGTGGGGGAACCAAAATGTCTCGTGGGTGGGCAAACAGCAGGTCTGTTGGTTCTCCATAACAACCTCCCCCACCTCCCTCCTTGTCTACAGGACAGGGCTGATTTCTGAGGCACAGGGTTCGGGCGGGGGTGGGGTGGGGGATCAGGGCTGTACGAGGGGCTTCTGTCCCTCCGGTCACCTCTCTTCAGTGCCCACAGCCTGGGGGAGCCCAGGACCAGGACAGCAGGCTGGTGTCCTGTGGATCTCACTCTCCTCACCCATGGCTGCAGAGCGGAGTCCACCGGTTGGGGGAGGAGTGGGTTTCATCTCGCCCCCCTGTTGTGCAGCAAGGAGCCTGAGTTCCTCCTCGCTGCAAGGCCTCCTGGCAGCACCTCGGAGAGCTCCTTCCTCCTGGCCAGGTGCCTGTAGCTGGGCGGGGCCGCCATGAAACCGCTGGCCTGTGCACCGCCCCTTTGCCTGGCCTTCAGTGCTGGGCACACAGCTCAGACACATTTGTTGCCCCCTCTGTGCCAGCTACAGGGACCACGCTGGGGTCCAAGGCCACCTGGAGAAGGAGAATCAGTCCCTCTCAGAAGAGCAGCCCACATTGATCGAGGTCAGTGCTATGACTCAATCCTGCAAAGACTTTTTGGAAGGTTCTGATTCTTTTCCATGTGTGGGTAGGGTGGGCCAGGACCAGGTAGGTTCCATAAAGGTTCGGGTCAGTCACCAAGGTTGCTGGTGGGCTCTAAAGCCGCAGCAGCTGAAGCCCTGTGGACTGTCCACAGCGAGTGAAAATGGTGATTATTGGGAGACTCCAGATGCCCCCGCCCTCCTCTTCCTCTCCTAGTGAGACCTTTGCAAGAGGCACTTTTCACAGCCACTAAGAGGTTTCCTGCTTCAGCATGGCTGGGTGAGCAAGCACGGGACCAGGACACACCACTCTGGGCCCAATCTGCAGGATCCTTCCTGAGTGTGCAGGGCCTGGCCAAGAAAGGAGAGCAAGGTCAGGCAGAGACTGAGAGGCTGGAAACGCCTCTCTCTAGCCACATTCCTCAAGGCAGCCATGAAGGGCCCAGGCTGGTGCCCTGCCTGTGCTTAGAAATACCATGGCCGGCAGTACCGTATGCTCTCGGGGTCTCCCTGCTCCTCCTCTCCCCACGCTTATCCGGACCCTGGGTCTTAGAGCACTCGGGCCCAAGGATGCTATGCACTGCTGGGTGGAAGCCGTCCGTTGTCCTGCTCACATTCTCCTGGCCATTGTGACTGGGGACGAGGTGGCCACCATAGGAAAGTAAGGAGACCCCAGAGCTCACAGGGCAATGCGGCTCTGGGATCTGTGGCATTTCTAAGCACAGGGCAAGACACCAGCCTGGGGCTCGGAGAGAGAGCACAGCGGCGTTTGCCTTGCAAGCAGCCGATCCAGGACCAAAGGTAGTTGGTTCAAATCCCGGTGTCCCATAGGGTCCCCCGTGCCTGCCAGGAGCTATTTCTGAGCAGACAGCCAGGAGTGACCCCTGAGCACCGCCGGGTGTGGCCCAAAAACCAAAAACAAAAAAAACAAACAAACAAAAAAAAGACACCTGCCTGGATGGGGCCGGAGAGATAGCACAGCGGTAAGGCGTTTGCCTTGCACACAGCCAACCCAGGACCGACTGTGGTTCGAATCCCGGTATCCCATATGGTCCCCCGAGCCAGAAAGGAGGGATTTCTGAGTGCAGAGCCAGGAGTAACCCTGAGCGTTGCCGGGTGTGACCCCAAAATAAAACAAACAAAAAATGACACCAGCCTGGTGAGGGCGGGAGAGGAGTACTCCAGTAGGGGTACACAGCATCCAAGCCGTTTGCCCACACTTGGGCCCTTCCTGGTCACTTGGGCTCAGCCCTGCGGCCCAACCTCCCTTCATAGACCCCGGGGAACCCCGTGAAGGTCAGCAGTCTGCCTGGGGTTCCCTACAGAATCGTGACCTAGAAGGGTCCAACCCGCGGGGCTAAATCCCTTAATGTGCGTCCTGGAGCCCCGCGGGGGCCTTTGTTTTCTCCATATTGTTTCCACTGGGCACAGTTTGGGTTCCAGAGAGTTGCTTTGTTTCCACTTCCCCTAGGCCGCTCAGCCTCTCTCCAGTCCGCAGGGGGCCAATCAAACTGTCCGACACCCTCCCCCACGGCCGCCCCCAACACACCTGGGCTGGATCCGCCCCCAGGCACACCCCTGGACCACCTGCCCCTGACCTCCCTCCCACACCACAAGTCCCAGCACTGAAGGCACTTAACTTTCTCTGGTGGAATCCGGTGCCGGGCGATCGAGATCGGGGCTGGGGGCCAGGCTGCGGCGGGTGCACTCACTGCCCCATCTGCCCATGCCAACACCCCTTTAGGCCTGACCCTCAAAGAAGCATGTGCATAGGAAGGAGGACCAGCAAGCTGGAAAGCCTGGCCCGGCCCGGCTCTGCAGCAGGTCTTTAGGTCTTATCTCCAGCCGCTGGATCCACTGAAGGTTTCCTTCCCTCCTCTGGGGTCCCTCTCCTCCCTTGGCCCTCTGGGGTTCTCTCGCCTCCGCTCACCCTCTGGAGTTCCTTTTCCCCTCTCTTCCCACTGACTGGGTCCTCTCTCCTCCTCCAGGCAGCGGGGCTGGAAGAGCCAGGCTGACTTACTCGGCCTGCCAGCAGCCCTCATTTATGGACGGCAGAGACCTTGGCACTGAACCAGGGCCAGCCCCTGTCACAGGGCTCGGGCTGTGCTCTGCCAAGGCCCATCCACCCCCACCCCCGTACCTGCAGATCGGGACAAGGAGGGCCTCTCGAGTTCTGCAGAACCTCCCAGGCCACGGCCACCTGGGTTGGAGCCTCTCACCTGCCTGATCTCAGCACTGCAGAAGCCCCTTGGCAGGGGAGGGCCTCAGACCCCACGTCCATTGCCTGCTGTTCCCAGGGCCAGAATGCTGGGAACAGGTGACCACGGCCTAGGCAGACAGGCCACACTAGCCCCCCTCGCACCCCCAGGTCTTTCCCCAGCTTCCTCTCGCTGACTGAGGTCCTCCCTATTGGCATGAGTTTAGATGTGACTGTTCACGCCGTGTGTCAAGGTGCAACTGTTGTATAACTGTGACTGTATGTGTGGCTGTTTCTATATACCAGTCCTGGTACCCTCGGCCCCTCAGGGCACCACATGGGGACTGTGGCTCCACCTGCTTTGGGCAGCTGGAGGGGCCAAAGGCCTGTCTGAATGTGGGTGCCCTCAGTCCTCCCCTGCTAGGGGCACTACTCCCAGTCTGGCCCTTTGTACTTGGCCCCTGGCAGTGTCTTGTGGCTCCAGCGAGAAAGTGACAGGCTCAGGGACAGGTTGGCTCTGATGGGGACACGAGGCCCCTGCTGGCTGCCTACACTGGGTGGGCTTGAGGGGCACAGCCCACAGTATTCTGAGGCCACCATGGCTACCACGGACATTGGCTCTGCCATGGGGTCTCATGCTGGCACTTGAATACGACTTCCACTGGGCTCAGCCAGCCCTCAGTACCATTCAGCCCTCCCCCTGACAGAGACAGATGCTTTGTGCATGGAGACACACTTGGCATAGTGATGGTGATGGTGACCTTCAGGGTGGATGCCGCTCCCCCATTCCGGAGCACAGCTGTGTTAGGCCCCTAGGTTACTGCTGTACTGTCTGTGTTCTCTGAGACACCTCCCATGATCTCAGAGGACCCTCAGGGGAGTCCAGGTTGAATCCAGGTTTGCCATGTCCAAGACAGGCACCCTATCCACCGTGCTGTTGCTTCAACCCCAGAAATAACTTTACATTTGGTTTTGTTATTGTTTGGGGCTATACCAGGCAATGCTCCTGACTCTAGACTCAGGGATCACCCCTGATGGTGCTCAGGAAACCTTATGGGATGCCAGGGATGGAACCTGAGATGGCCACTTGCAAGGCAAGTCCCTCCCTGTTGTGTTATCCATTGCTTTATTTTTTATTTATTTATTTATTTTTTTGGTTTTTGGGCTACACCCCATGGTACTCAAGGGTTACTCCTGGCTCTGTGCTCAGAAATCGCTCCTGGCAGGCATGGAATATGGGATGCCGGGATTCAAACCACCGTTGGTCCAGGGTCAACTGCTTGCAAGGCAAACGCCCTACTGCTGTGCTATCTCTCTGGCCCCTATAAGTTTATTATTTTTTGTTTGTTTGTTTTGGTTTGGTTTTTGGGCCACACCCGGCGGTGCTCAGGAGTTACTCCTGACTGTCTGCTCAGAAATAGCTCCTGGCAGGCACGGGGGACCATATGGGACACCGGGATTTGAACCAGCCACCTTTGGTCCTGGATTGGCTGCTTGCAAGGCAAACACCTCTGTACTATCTCTCCGGCCCCTATAAGTTTATTTTAATTTTGAGATCACATCACAGATGCTCAAGACTTACTCCTAGAGGGCTCAAAGGGACCAAATAGGGTGCTGGGGATCAAACCAAGGTCTGCCATGTGCAAGGCAAACACCCACTGTACTATCTCTCCAGTCCCCTGATCCAAATCTACATGGTAACCCTGTACCCCAAATGTCTATGATAGTCGTGCCACCAGTTCTCAGGTTGCCTCATCAGAGGTTGTAGCTAAAGGTGTGCTGAATGGGGGGCTGGAGCAATAGCACATCAGTAAGGCATTTTGCCTTGCACACGGCCAACACAGGACAGACCCAAGTTTGAATCCTGGCATTCCATATGGTCCCCCCGAGACTGCCAGGAGCAACTTCTGAGTGCAAAGCCAGGAGTAACTCCTGAGCACTGCCAGGTGTGACCAAAAAACCAAAAAAATAAAAAAAAAGTCACCGTGGGGGGCTGGAGAGATAGCCCAGCAGGAGGGCGTTTTCCTTATAGGTGGTCGATCCAGGATGAACGGTGGTTGGTTCGAATCCTGGCATCCCATGTGGTCCCCTGTGCTTGCCAGGAGAGATTTCTGAGTGCAGGAGCAACCCCTGAGCGCCACCAGGTGTGACCCAAAAACCAAAACAAAACAAAGTCATCATACTGTTCCCATTTGCCCAATGGAAGGGACAAAACTATGATCCTAGACAAGAACTTCTCCAGACCAGAGAGGGGTTCAAAGGGCAGAGCCCCTACTGTGGTGCCCAAGTAGGGCAGAACAGTCCCCAGCATCCTCAGACTGGAGACCCTTGGGACACATGGAGGTGCTCCTGTGGGTGTGTGAACTCCCTGCCTGGAAGGGCACTGCCAGCTCCCCACACTTCTCCAGGCTGTCTACAGCCTATGGCAACAAGCACAGAGTCATTATGTGTAGCCCGTGCACTATATGGGACAGTGACAAAGTGGGAAGGGCTGGTTGTTACTCTGGAACTGGTCTTTTGAGGTATCTGGACTGGCTTCAGGCATAGAAGCTGTACTGCAGGTCTCCCCCTGCCCTGGACCCCACTGTCGGCCAGCCTTATCCCTGCCCTAGGCTGCCTTGGTGGGGTGTGTGGTCTCTTCTACAGCCCCCACAACTTTGGTGGTGGCAGATAGCAAGGCTATGGGCCAGGGGGTCGGAGCCAGAGAATAGCAGGGGTTCTCTCTCTGGCATCCCTTAGGATCCCCTTAGCATCTCCAGGAGTGATTTCTGAGTGTAGAGTCAGGAGTAACCCTGAGCACTGTCAATTGTGTCCCCAAAACAGACTGGCAGGTCCTCCTAGTACTGTAGTGAAGGGGCACAGGGTGTTGGGAGCCAGCAACCAAAAGCCAGAAGGTCATGGCTGAGGGCCAGGTGGAGGAGTTGAGCACTGTCTGCTCAGTTTCAGGGCCTCAAGGCTGAGCCTGTGCTGCCTCCAGATAAAGGCTCTGGCTCGTTGTTTTCTTTCTCCCTGTGGCCTTATCAGGCCTCAACCTTGGGAACTTCAGTGTCCTGCAAGGCCATCAGGGAGGCCCTCCCCAGGCCCACCCCGAGGAGAGTGGAGCCGTGAGGCCTACTCTGTTCTGGCTCTTCTGGCCCGATCTGGGCCTGTACCACATTCAGGTACACACTTGCTCTCATCCATCCCACATCCCAGGGCCTGGACACCAGGCTGGCCCTGTCCCAGGTCTCACTTGAGGTATGGGGCTGCTGACCAGCCCTGTGCACAGGAACATAAGATGGCTGCTGGGGCCCTGGCTGCTGTGGGAATGTGTGTGCCTACACCAGTATGAATGATTGTGACTTTGAGTATAACTGTATGATTCTGCTTACACCGGTGTGGTATGACTATGAGCATGACTTAGTGGACTGTGTGTGTGTTTACACTGGTGTGATTGTGACTGTGAGACTGTGTGCAGTGCTTACACTGGTGCAAGTGTGGCTGTGACTGTATGAGTGTGTGTGACTGGGGATGTGCGTGCGTATAGCCGTGTGTAGTTGTGGCTATATGTGTGACTGCCTGTGGGTTGTATGTGGACACCAGTGGGGTGTAAGTAGATGCAAGTGAGCCCTGAGTGGGTGGGTGTGGGCAGGGAACCTTGGTGCCATGGCTGTGTGACATAGGGCAGAGTAAAGATGTGATGTTGGCATCATCTCTCCACATGCTTGTGCCTGCCCTTCACACACATTACTACTACCTCCACACATCTGCCTTCTCCAGCATACAGGTAACTACACCCTTTCTGCAGCAGTGCCCCTGTCTTTTGGGGAACCACATTTGGTGATGCTTAGGGGTTACTTCTGGCTCTGTGCTCAGGGATCACTCCTGGCAGGTTTGAAAAACCATATGTGTGACGGGACTGAACCTCGTGGGCTACTCAGCCCATACTGTACTGGCCCCCAATGCTTGTCTTTTCTGTTCTGTTCTGTGGGTTTTATGTTAGATTGGTTGAACCACACCCAGCAGTGCTTAAGGATTAACCCTAGACCTATGTTCAGGATTCACTCCTGGTGGTGCTCAGGGGACCCTTTGTGATGCCAGGGTTAAACCAGGGTTGGCCACGTGAAAATCTTGGGCCCTCCCCGCTGCACAGTTGCTCTGGCCCTACCTGTCTTTCTGAGCAGCTTGGAAATGCCCTCTGCGAGAGCGCGCGCACGCGCACGCGCACACACACACACACACACACACACACACACACCAGCTTTGAGTCTACAGAGCAGTTCCTCTGAGTGACAACAGGCCCTCTCCCTACTCTGCCCCCCCTCCACACCCAGGCAGGGTCAGGCCTCCAGACAATTTTCTTGGGCTACTCCTACTTGACTCAGTCTCTCTCCTTCCACTCCTTCCACTTGAGTCAGCTCCATGGATTCCTTATGGGTGCTGTGACTCAGAGCTTTGGGGGAAAAAACATTTTTGGGGGTCACACCTGGCAGCACTCAGGGGTTACTCCTGACTCTGAGCTCAAAAATCGCCTCTGGCAGTCTCGGAGGACCACATGGGATGCGGAGATTCAAACCACTGTCCGTCCGGAGTTGGCTTCGTGCAAGGCAAACACCCTACTGCTGTGCTATCTCTCCACCCCACCCCACCCCACCCCGGAAATCTTTTTGTCTCGGGGAACCCTCCAGGGTAGGAAATGGAGACATAGCCCTTTACAGTTTGGGAGTTCTTTCTGTTTGTGTTCTGGTAACACCCCTGGGTTACAGGGAGTCAAATCCAAGGCTCTAGCATTTGAAGGTGCAGGCTGCAGCTTTCTGCATTCATCAGGTACCCCCGAGTTTTCTCTCTGGCCTTAGGGCCACTTCCATGAGGTGCTGAGGGCACTGGAGCTGCTCCCACCCACTCCTAGTCAGCTAAATGAGCTAAATGCTGAGTCCAAGGACATGCTGCTGCTCAGACTGGACCGTGGTGCCAGGAACCACATGGTGCCAGCAGCCAGGTGGTACACCCTCTCCAGACCCTGGGGAGTAGCTTCTTTTATTTATTTTTTTTAGTTTTTGGATCACACCCGGCAGTGCTCAGGGGTTACTCCTGGCTCTACGCTCAGAAATTGCTCCTAGCAGGCTCAGGGGACCATATGGAATGCCAAGATTCAAACCACTGTCCTGCATGCGAGGCAAACGCCCTACCTCTATGCTCGCTCTCTCTCTCTCTGGCCCGGGAGCAGCTTCTTTCAAAGCCTGAAAGTGTAGGGCAGGACAGATGCTCTAAAGGCTGGTGTGGTCTTGATCTGCAGCAGGGCTAATTCCCCTGAGCATCACCAGGACCAACCCCTGAGCTCTGAGCTCTGAGTGCCCTTGAGTTCTGCCATGTGAGGCCCCCAAACAGTATTTTCTGGGAGGTTGAGACCTGGCTCAGAGGCAGAGCTCATGGCTGCAGACATGAGTACCTGGGTTCCATCCTGCTATGTCTTGGGAGTGCTGAGTGTGGCCTTCTCGGGTCCTGGGGGTGGGAGAGAGGGCCCATATTTCACCCTCACAGACACTGTTAAGAGTCTGTGTTCTGGGGTGGGGGAGAGAGGGGCCACAGGTGGTGGGAATGTTGCACTGGTGATGGGGAGTGTTCTGTTTATGACTGTGAAACCCCACTATAATCATGTTTGTAATCATAGTGCTTAAAGATTAAAAAATTAAAAAAGGTGATCAAAAAAAAAAAAGAGCCCATGTTCAGTTCAGCTATGTACCACACCCTGTGCACGTCTGAACCCCAGGGCACCTGCCCTGGTCCCGGGATGGTAGAAATCTTTCCAAAACCTCCTCACACAAGCCTGCTTCTGGACAG
Source organism: Suncus etruscus (assembly GCF_024139225.1). Taxonomy (NCBI): domain Eukaryota; kingdom Metazoa; phylum Chordata; class Mammalia; order Eulipotyphla; family Soricidae; genus Suncus; species Suncus etruscus. The sequence continues at coordinate 72,179,549 of NC_064864.1, forward strand.
CCTCCTGCTGACCTGCATTTCCAGCCTTCATGCCTCTGCCTCCCTCCCACCCGCCTCCTCCCCTACTTCTCCCTGCCTTTCTCCTCCTCTTCAATCCCTATGATGGAGACCAGCCTGAGCATTGGTTTCTGCCCTGGGGGAGGTCCCTCCCCTGCAGTCATGCTTATTTGCATGCTCTCTCTCGAAGTGAATTTTTTGTTTGCTTGCTTTGGAGCAGCGCCTGGCCATGCTCAGGGGTAACTCTTGGTTCTGAATTCAGGGATCACTCTTGGTGGGGCTTGAAACCATATGGGAGACTGGGGATTGAACTTGGGTCAGGCTCAACCAAGGCAAGCACCCTCCCCGATGTAATATTCCTTTGTGTTGTTGGTGGTGGTGTTTCTTTTTTTTGGGGGGGGGGTCACACCCGGTGGCACTGAGGAGTTATTCCTCGCTCTGTGCTCAGAAATTGCTCCTGGCGGGATAGGGAGACCATATAGGATGCCGGGATTCGAACCACTGTCTGTTCCTGGATCAGCTGCTTGCAAGGCAAACACCCTACCACTGTGCTATCTCTCTGGCCCCTGTAATATTCTCTTGTCCCTAATGAATTTCTTTTTTTTTTTTTTTTTTTTTGGTTTTTGGTTTTTGGGCCACACCCGGCATTGCTCAGGGGTTACTCTGGCCGTTTGCTCAGAAATATCTCCTGGCAGGCACTGGAGACCATATGGGACACCGGGATTCGAACCAACCACCTTTGGTCCTGGATCGGCTGCTTGCAAGGCAAACGCCGCTGTGCTATATCTCCGGGCCCCCTAATGAATTTCTTTAAAGAACACTAGTTTACTTCATAAAAAGGGAAGGGGGAGAAAAGGGAATTGTGGGGCTGGACAGATGATACAATGGGGAGGGCTCTTGTCTTAAGCAAGGCCAACCTGTGTTTGACCCAGCATCACATAGGATCTCCTGAGTCCAGCCAGGAGTCATCCCTGAGCACAGAGCCAAGGTGTCAGCGATGAGTCCGGCCAGGAGTCACCTCTGAGCAGAGTCAGGAGTCAGCCCAAGCACTACCAAGAAAATTAAATGGTTACATTTGTGCCTAAGTATGTGGACTGAACTTACATCCTGGCACCACCCACCCCAAGGTGTCCCTGTGTCACTTCTAGCTTTATCTCATCCTCCTGTCCCCAGAGTGTGGCAATCCCTTTGTGACCTGAGGTCAAGGGCTAGTACTTGCCCCCAGACCTGGGTCCTTCCTCACTGGTACCCACTTCTCTCCCTTTTGTTTGCTTTTATTTTGTTTGGATTGTTGTTTTATGTTGGTTTTTTTTGGGGCCACACCTGGTGACGCTAAGGGGTTACTCCTGGCTATGTGTTCAGAAATTGCCCCTGGCTTGGGGGACCATATATGATGCCGGGAGATCGAACCGTGGTCTGTCCTAAGTTACCATGTGCAAGGCAGATGCCCTAACACTTGCGCCACCGCTCCAGCCCCTCTCCCAAGTTCCTTGTACCACTTCCCTGCCAGGAACTGCCACTGGGGAGTGTCAGAAGGTGATTGCAAGCTGGGGAAAAGTCATGGGTGAGAAAGGCCCTTGAGGGCCTCCACATTCATGCCCGGAGGGACCCAACACCCCATTTTTATTCCTTTGGGACCCATGAACCCTTAAGGTCTGGGACCCCTCCTGATGCCTGATGCCACCCTGAGCCCCACATTGCATGACCACTTCACCCTTCTTGGTTTTGCCTTACTCACGACAGGTGACATGGTCATCTCCAAGAACCCCTAAGACAGCTGAGGGCCCTGCATCCCCCAGGTGGCTGAGGACCCCGTGGGCAAGGGCATAGTCAGATAACTGGCTGCCCCTAATGCTGCCTGTGCTTCTCCTGGGCACTGTAGATAAGGGCTGGCCCTTACCAGGGTAAGGGTAGCCCCTCGGGGGGCCCGTACCTAGGTAGAAGCCATGCAGGACACAGACTGACCCCTTCCACCTCAGCATCTCACATGGCACGGGTGAGAAGGCCAGTTGTGCGTACAATGGGATGGTGTAGTCCATTTGGGGAGCACTGTTGGCAACACACCGTGGCCACAGCCACCCTGAAGAGCCACACATTCCACAGTGTCTGCATGGAACCCCCACTCAGACACAGAGACCACGGTCAGACTAGAACTCATGTTCACATCAGAGCTCATTGGGGCGCAGCCCCCGCCCACCCTGCTCCATGCAGGTAGCAGGTCCTGGTGAACCTGGGCAAGGCTGCGGGGTCCAGGCTGTGTCCCCATGTTCCATGAGCTCTTCTATTCGCAGGTCCTTCAGCCTCACCAGGTGTTCCAGTTTGAGCACCTTTATCTGGAGAATCTTGGGAAAACACATGCCCCTGGGAGTGAGCCCATAGCCAGTCTCATGGGGGCCAAGTGACCACGCCACAGGGAACAGATGTGGAACCCCCGGGAGAGGAACAGGGAAGCCTGTACAGAAGGTGAAGAAGGAGTGCATTGGCCACCACAGCGTTTTAGACGGACACCGGGTACAGCTGGGGCCCTGTGAAGTTGGACAGCAAACACCGGGGCTCCCCAGGGCTTGTGGGCAGTGGCTCCATCTCCAGAGCGCCAACAGGGCACTGGTGCTGCCTCACCAGCAGGGGAGGGGGCAGCCAGGGTTCCTGTACGGTGCAGGGACAGGGTGTGGCCTCCCAGGAACATGGGCACGGCAGGCCGCAAGCTACATTCTTCCTCCTGGCACTTCCTGTGCTCTGCAATGCCAACCACAGTGACTCCAGTTCCTCACCAGCACCCACAGGTCTGACCAGATGTGGTGAAATCCCTACACCTCTCAGCTTGAATCCAAAACAGTCAGTGCAGGAGCTCATGGGGCTGTGGTGGCCAATCTGTGGTGGCAAGGGACAGGGGCTTCCTGCTTGGGACATAGAACCTAAGAATCAGGCCTGTACTCTCAAGAACCAGGTGCAGGGGTGTCTGTCTCTCTTGTGCTGTTTGGAGTGCCCCTTTCAGGGTCATGCCCCCTATTCCCACACCTGCTGGCTCAGGGGCCCCTGCTCCAATGTCAAGCAGTTCCTACCCATAGGCATCAACCCCAGAAGCCCCTGGGTTCACTTTCTAAATATTCCAACAGAAACTCCAGCCCAGGGCCTACCTTAACAGTCTCCTGCAGAATGGCCAGAGCCTGCTCCTTCTCCTCCAGTAACTGCTGGGCCTCGGGGCTTAAGAGTGTCCAGGGCCCATCCGTGTGGGTCAAGGGTCTACTGAAAGAGAAATGTAGCCTTAAAGATGGGAGAGGAGTGCAGGGAGTGGGAGTGGGATGGGAAGTGGGGCCCACCCTCTGCAAACACAGCAGTTGGTCTTCTCAGGCGCTGTCTGTGGCCCAGGAGTCTTCGCATGGCCAGATACCTGGAGGCTCTGCAGGTCTGTACAGTGCAACACTACATCTCAGTCCCCACCGGGAGAGACCCACGGGGCTTAAACACAGCTGTCCTGGGTGGTCCTGGACAGGACAGACCTCCCCTGTCAAAGCCATGCTTCCACACCACCCTGCCAGTTCCCAGAAGCCCACTCAGCTGCTTCTGAACAGTGCCCAAAGGGGCCCAGACAAGGTCATTCTCCATGCCAGAGGATCTGTACACTACCAGCATATGTGGGGGAGTCAAATTCCCCCCGAGGCCCATCAGCTTCAGCACTGGAGGGTCCTGGGTCCTGTAAAAACAGCCACGGCTGGGGCTGGAGAGATAGCATGGAGGTAGAGCGTTTGCCTTGCATGCAGAAGGACGGTGGTTAGAATCCCAGCATCCCATATGGTCCCCCGAGCCTGCCAGGAGTGATTTCTGAGTGTGTAGAGCCAGGAGTAACCCCTGAGCACTGCTGGGTGTGACCGCCCCCCCCCCAAAAAAAAAAAACAGCCAAGGCTGGAGGGGCCAGGGACAAGGGAGGCAGGGCAGGGCAGAAAGAACAGCCCAGCTCATGTTGGCTGCTGTCCTGCTGCTGTAGCATCAGGCTTGTACCCACTCGAGCGCCTTCACTCCATGGGCTTTTAAGGATGTGGGTGCAGCGGCCACAGCCACCTACGGCAAGCGGCAGGTCCTCGTGGACAGCAGCGCTCTCCATCTTCTCCCGGAGGACACACAGGATGGGCTCAATAGCTCCGGGCGTGTTGGCCACGACCCTCTGGATGTCGGCTTCGGAGACCCAGAGCTTCAGCTTTGAAAGGACTTTCCTGCAAGAGGGAAGCCTCGCACCCCATTCTCCCTCCAGGCAAGGGGCTCCGCAGCCCCAGCCTTGCGTCCCAGGGGTTCTCCTTGTGGATTTAACAACACTCCCAGCTGTGCCCTGCCTGCTGTCACTGTCTCAGCTGGGGCTCAGCACTCCTGACCCTGGGCCACTGGGCCCACTGGCCGAGCTGCCCCACGGAGACTCCCACAGCCTCTGCTTTCACCAGGTTGCTCAGTCACTTCGGGGCCAAGCCTAGTCCCATAGTGAGGGGCGGTCAGCCAGCGGGGACAGCCAGCTGAGTGAATCGGACAGGGGCCCGAGGTTATAGGGTTGGGACCCCAGGTAGGCGGGCAGGGGCCCAGGGAGAGGCGGGCAGGGCCCGAGGGAACCAGGCTGGGGTCCTAGGGACCCGACAGGACCCAGGGACGGGGCGTGCCGCCTGCCTGCCCAGGGTGCGCCAGTTGTCCAGCTTCTGCTGCGTGTTGCAGGTGGGCACGTAGTTGTGGAGGTCCACCAGCCTCGGGTGAAAGAGCTTCACGATCTCCGCCAGCAGCACTGGGGGCGGGCGGGCTAGGACCAGGGACCCTGGTAGGCGCATCCATCCCCTCCGTCCTCGACGAGCCCCGTCTCGGCCTCTGGCGGCCCTGGCCACACTCACCGCCGTCGCTGAAGTCCCGGGCCACGTGGCGCTTGGGGCGGCTGAGCGGGAGCCGGTCCAGCCAGGCGTAGAGCCGCTGCAGCGCGGGGGCCGGCAGCGTTGGGGCCGGGGGACTCGGCCTGGCTGCGCCCAGCATAGCGTCGGGCTGGCCAGAGGGAGGCCGTTGCCTGCAGACGGCGCGGGGCGCCGCTGGACGGGTCTGGGGGACGCTCTCGGGCCCGCGCCGCCGCTGCCCTGCTGCAGACCCGACTGGGACTGGTCCAGTACGTTATCTTTCTTGGTTCGTTTTCAGTTTACACCCGGCGGCGTTCAGGGGCTACACCTGGCTCTGCGCTCAGAAATTGCACCTGGCAGGCTCAGGGATATAGGATTCTGGGGATCAAACCCGGGACTGTCCCAGGTCGGCAACATGCAAGGCAGATGCCCTGCCGCTGTGTCCCCCCTTTATTTTTTTAAGCCACACCTGGTGATGCTTAGCTGTTTCTCCTGGCAGGCTTGGGGGACCCTATAATCCGGGTCAGCTCATCCCAGGCAAACCCCTCCCCACTGTGCTATGGCTGCAGCCCAGACGCTGGCCATTTATACTACACATTTATCGTCACAAGCGCCCCTTGGATCAGCACTCCATCCTTCCCATACACCTAATGAAAAAAATAAAAAAACCTGCGCTTTTTCTTTCATGTTTAATAGGAAAACATCAATTTTATATTTTAATTATAGGTATTCTGAGAGCCAGAATCTTTCAATAATGCACTCCAAGACAGAGTCCAGAGCCTCTGGCTGGACCCAGGAGCCATAGGTGGCAAAGGGAACTGGTTCTTCTGCTGGGATTTGTAGAGACCCTCAGACGGCCCTTCACCGTGGTCCAGCTGGGGGCTTCAGGGCAACCTTTGGCCCCATGGCTCCCTGGGAAGGAAAGCAGTAGAGGCTGTCAGAGAACCACCCACTGACCACTGGCTCGTTCCTCCCCGTAGAAAGCCTGTGTCCTGGCCAGCAGGGCAGTGGGCAGGCTGGCAGCCCTGAGCTCCAAGAACACACTGGATCGGGCCCGGAGAGATAGCACAGCGGCGTTTGCCTTGCAAGCAGCTGATCCAGGACCAAAGGTGGTTGGTTCGAATCCCGGTGTCCCATATGGTCCCCCGTGCCTGCCAGGAGCTATTTCTGAGCAGACAGCCAGGAGTAACCCCTGAGCACCGCCGGGTGTGGCCCAAAAACCAAAAAAAAAAAAAAAAAAAAAAGAACACACCGGATCAGCAGCATTGCCTCTGGCTGATGGTGAGGCTGGCCCTGCGGTTGAGGCCAAGTACTTGGCACTCAGTGGGCAGGGGTTACTGTGCTGTTCCTATGGGGTCCTCACCTGAGCACCTCCAGCTGCTGGTTTTATTGGGGGCATCGGGGGTGCGGCACCTCCAGCTGCTGGTTTTATTGGGGGCATCGGGGGTGCAGAGGTTGGCTTCATGACCTGGGGGTACAACACAGGTGAGACCTCAGATCTAGCCCCTTCCCTCTGCAGCCCCTCAGTCTACCCCATCTGGCATTACTGCGGGAGGGAATGTTGATTTTGTGCAGTTCAGTAAATGTGCTATAGACCTGGAGCCAAAAACCCTGCCAACTAAAAGCCCCATTCCTCCCATCAACATTTTAAAGCTATTAGTTAGGGAGCAGCCCAGTGGTGCCCAGAAGCTAGATTTATCTCTGCTCAGAGTAGCCCCTGGCAGCACTTGGCCTGCCAGAGATGAAGCCAGCGCCAGCCCACTGCAAAGAAAGTGCCTTAATTCTTTGACTAGCTCTCTGGCTCCTCGAAGCTATGTTTGCAACTTCCCATACATAATGAAAATGAAAATGCAAAGTGGGAGAGAAGAGAGAGTTGAACTATGACCAGTGGCAGAGAGAGAGTGCAGGGCATCCATGGGAGGGATAAAGGGGCTGTGGAGCTGGTCCCGAAGCATCCTAACAGTGACCACTCAGGGAAGCTGAGTTGTGGTGCTACAGCTGCCAACAGCCAAGCAGGAGAGGATACTGCTGCTGCCCTCTACTGAGACCCCCACCTCGACCAGTCAGGTGTATGCAAGACTGCCCTTCACTTGGCCCTATGACCCAACAGCAAATGGGGACTTGGCCTGCTAGTGCCACCTGTCATAGCCATGAGCAACAGTGCGAGAGGTAAAGGGCTTCCTGGGAAGGCCAAAGCTGGGGACTGTGCAGGCTGACACTGGACAACCTCGCTGGCTCAGATCTGCAAGACTCTCCCCAGCTCCCTCTGCTTTTTCCACGTGCTGTGTGGTTCAGCCTGCAGCAACCTTGGGGCATTATAGGGGTCCCTGGGCACAGCCCCTCTCACCTGCTTAGGCTTCAGCTGCGTCGGGGGCTTCATGGGAGTTGCATATATGAGCTGGGGGAGGAGTGGTCAGGGGCACAGGTCAGGCTCAGCTCATGTCCACTCTGAGCCATAAGCATGTGCCTGGCCCACAGCACACTGACAAACTGTCCCGGTCCTTCCTTCACAGGAAGGACCCGGACGCCCTCTCCGTGCTCCTCACCCCGCCTGCTTACCTGGTCTTGGGCCTGCTGTGAGTACATGGGAACCTTGCAGGGTGGGCCTGGCAGGGGGACTGGAGGCTGCAAGGGAAGGAGTATGAGCACAGCCTGGGAGCACCCAGTCAGGGCTGCCCTCACCACAGACTGGGTACTTGAGGTCCTGTGTGTATACTACATGCATGCTCTACATATCATGTGTGTGTGTGCCTCAGCAGAGCTCTGCTCTGACCCTAGGAAGAGTGAGCCTGTGTGTGGACACATTTGTTCAGGCTGAATGCAGGTGGCTAGCATGGATACTGGTCTAGACTACACAGGAATCAAACCCTAGCATCCTGCCATTTTCAGACCGCCAGTCTAGACCCATACGCTTCCTCCTCGGGAGAATGTGGTGCAGCAGGCTACACCCTACATGATGGGCAGGGCTGGGTCTGCTTGAGGGATAGGTCTGGAACCTTTTTCCAGCTTCAAGAACCCATCAGATAAGTTTGACTTACAGCAGGGGGTGACCGCTTAGGGGTCACCTTAGGAGCCATTGGCCTAGAGGGCTGCATGGAGTGGGTGGTGGAGATCTGCTCTGGGTGGGCCATGGAGTGAGCCGGAAGTTCCCCCATGGCTGGCGTGCTGTCCCCCTTATGAAACAGGGGGTTGGACAGTCCCATGGGCCTCTTGGATGTTGAGTTCCTGGGGAAAAATAAAGGCAAGATGAGTGTCCAGGCTTCAGGAAACAGTCCAGGGACAGGTGCCTGGGCATGGCCCTGCCTGCCAGCTGTATTGGCCCCACATCACACATGGCCTGTCTCTGGTTCTGGTGTGCTATAGGGTCCATGGAGGCCATGGGGAGATGCCCAATAATGGCCAGCAGCAGACCCAGGTTCCCACAGACTTAAGACACAGCTGCCCACCAGGAAGCTTCTCAGGCCAAGTATTGTCATGTTATTACTGCATGTGAAAGTGGGGGACAGGGCCTTGCCTTCTGCACAGTGCTTACCTCTTCCGGAGAAAGAACACCACGACAGCTAGTACCAGCAACAGAACCAGGGCCACAGCCACGGCTACCTTCGCAACCATTGGGAAACTGCGGGACACTGTGGTCACAGAAGTCTATCAGGGCCACCCAGAGCCTGGGTCTGTCCATGGGCACCATGGAGGCTGGGAGCCTCAGACTGTGCCCCCAAGCCCCGCTGACCCCAGCTTAGGGGGCACAGGGGGCTAAAATGTCTGTGGTGCGCCTGTGCCCTGGACACCCCCCCATTTATGATGCCCCAAGCCCAAAGGACCCACCTGCCCGTGTACCTGACAGCTGCTGAGCACAGTGTGGCGGAGCCCAGCCAGGGCTGCAGTAGCACTGCTGCTTGTGATTGCACACCTGCGGGCATGTGGGAGTGGGCACGGGGCCCGAAGCTCAGTCCCTTAGCAGGACAGGAACAGCAAGGGGCATTACATGCACACAGCAGTGCAAATATGCAGACATACACACAGGCAGGCACCCACACCCATACAGAGCTTATCACATGCTGTGCACATGCAGACACATAAGACTGTTGGTGTAACTAGTCTTCACCCTATTCAATAAGTCTTTTTGTTGGTGCTTGTCAATCATTGGACCTTTGGATTGGTCTCTTTTTTTTTTTTTTTTTTTTGGGTCACACCCGGCAGTGCTCAGGGGTTACTCCTGGCTCTATGCTCAGAAATCGCTCCTGGCAGGCACGGGGAACCATATGGGACGCCGGGATTTGAACCATGGACCTTCTGCATGAAAGGCAAACGCCTTACCTCCATGCTATCTCTACAGCTCCTGGATTGGTCTCTTATCCTACCGGTTGTCCATCCCAGAGTGTGGTCTTGTGCTTCCCACAAAAGACCCTGGGTCTCAATGAAAAACCACTTGCATTTTTGGTTTTCTATGACTGAGTTATCTGCTTGCTGTTTTTTTTTTTTTTGGGGGGGGACACACCCAGCGTTGCTCAGGGGTTACTCCTGGCTGTCTGCTCAGAAATAGCTCCTGGCAGGCACGGGGGACCATATGAGACACCGGGATTCGAACCAACCACCTTTGGTCCTGGATCGGCTGCTTGCAAGGCAAACACCGCTGTGCTATCTCTCCGGGCCCTGCTTGCTGTTTTTAGTACTAGGAGTGGAAGGCTTGTGTGTGGAAGTTCTTGAACCTGTTTTATTTCCTTAATCATGTGTGGATTATTTCCTATGTTGGAGTTTGCTTCCAGACCTGTGTCCCTTAAATCTCTTAGGATTAGGGCATGAAGCTTCTGTTTCACCCATGTTCAGAAGACACATGAACACACGAGAGCACATGTGACATGTACACACAACAGGCACTAGCCTGCTTACTCATGCATCTACATAAACCACATATCAGCAAATGCAAATAGACACATAGACACATAAATACACGCATGCAGAGACACACCTACATAAAAAAGCACGCAGACACAACTGCACAGGCACATTAAGATACCATGCAGTCTTGCCCTCACCCTCCCACTCCCCTCTGACCATGTATGTGCACCCTGTCACCCTCCTGCTGCTGCTCCAGCCCTGTCCCATGCAGCCCTCCACCCACTGTAGCCCTCGTCCCTACCCCATGACCATTGCACTTGGCTGAGCAGTTCCTGGAGCTGTAGACAAGGAGATCCTCACAACGCCTGTTCCAGCACACCTGAGAGAGGCATCTAGCTGAGTACGGACCCTACCTGCCCCCTCACCCACACAACCAACCTGGAACCTGGGCATGCAGAATCTGGGCCCAGCCTGCTGCCCACCACACCTGTGGGCTCTGCAGCCTGAGGTTTCTGGAGCACCCTATCCCACCCCAGCGCCGCCACCCACATGACTGGGCTCCGCATAGTGGGCACTCACCCTGTCCTGGCCGCAGCGCGTACCCTGGGGCACAGGCACATAGTTCCTGTTGTCCTGGTAGAGTGCCTGGCAGGTGCCCGAGGAGAGGGAGATTATACAGGAGGCGAGCTCAGGTGCCTTTTGGCCGCCTTCACAGAACAGGACCCCACACCTGTCGACCCTAGGATGGGATAGACGGGACAGGTGGGCTTCATGCTGGACCTACATTGTCCTCCGCAGCCCCTCCACCTCCTCCTGGGGCTGCCTGCAAAGTCGCTCTTACCTATCTACACCCCGGGGCAAACTGGCCCTGCAGTTCGGTGCGATGGAGACGCTGTAGCATTTGTCCATGGCAACGCGGGCATCTGCAGGGCAGTGTGGTCAGCTAGGTCAAGCTCCCGACCCCACCCCCCACCCCCTGACTACAGAGTGTGCCTCACCTGGCCCCCACAGTTTCTGGCACGTCCTGGCCAGAGAAGGGCAGTCACCATTGTAGCAGTAGCCCCACGGGCAGGGCGTTCCATTCTCCTGGAAGGCATCCTCGGGGCACTCGGGCCCAAGCCCGTCACAGTGCTCCTCCAGGTCACACTGATCCTTGGCGGCCCGGCACAACTCCCCAGCGGCCTTCACCTGGTCCAGCAGATCCCAGAGAATCTTGCCACTGCCCAGCTCGAGGCTGCCTCCAGCTGGGCTGGGCAAGTGGGAGTGCCTGAGGTTCGGGGCACCTGGGGTGAGCTGTGGGCCTGGCTGTGGGTAAGGGGCGTGCTACTGGCAAGGAACGTGGTTTCTGGGGCATGGTTGTGTGTGGGTCTGGCTGAGGACAAGGGGCGGGGGTGTGAGTTAAAGGGGCTATTGATAGGGCGGGACTGAAGTGGGCCTTGAGTAAGGGGCAGGGCTTTGGGTAGGTGAGACGGAGTGAGGTGTAGGCAGGAATGAGTGAACAGTGGGGCTATGGGCGGGGCGAAGCCCACTCACCCTGCAGTTCTGGCAGCAGGTTCCTTGTCCACACTCGGCACCAGGGACGAGCTGGCAGGTGGAGGCGTTGCAGCAAGGGTTTTGGCAGTCCTGAGGGGGCAAGGTCCTGCTGTGGCTCTTCATCCCCATGGGGGTTGGGGCTTGCATGCAGCTCTTGTGGCCATGAGACCAGAACTCCTCGTCTCCTTCCCTCCCTCCCAGAGCCCAGGCAGGAAGTGTCCCCAATGCCAGGGTTGGCTCTGTGCCACGTACCTGGAGTGGGCCGCAGTCACACTGCTCCCCGTGCTCTAGAAAACCGTTCCCGCACTTGGGGCCACCCACTAGCCGCACAGGGTCTGGGGCGTTCCTCAGGCAGGCTGCTTGCTCCGTCGCCACAAAGGTCTCCAGGTCAGCCCGGCTGCAGTAGCTGAAGATCTTGGGGAAGCTGGAGCTGTGGGTGCAGACCATTACGGGGCTGCCCAAGTCTCCCACAGGCAGAGCCCCGGGCTGGATTTGGCTTCACCTGAGGCTGGCGGTCATAACGCATTTGCGGTCCCCCTCCACTTCTGGGCAGTAGCAGCCAGGCACGTTGTCATCGTGGTCCAAGCCCAGGTTGTGGCCCATTTCGTGGGCCATGGTGACCGCCACACCCACGGGGTTTCTGTGGTGGTCCTGAGGGAGAGCCGTCTCTGGGGCCCGCTGAGGGAAGCCTCGCATGTTCTCCAGCAAGGCAACTCACAGGCCGGGCCCAGCCAGCTTCCCACACACCCACTAACATAGGTCCCTCCACCTGGACCCCGTAGTGGCCAGGCCAACAGCTTGCACACCTGGTTCACACCACCCGAGTACTTGGAACACATAGTAGCCACCTTGGCCAACCCCACAGTGGTCCCGGTGAAGTCCACAGCCCTGAAAAGGAAGAGCATGTGGGTGGGGTTCTGCCTCACCTGTGCAGCCCCATCCTGTGTGTGGGGCCCACACAAACCCAAAGGGCCAGATGTACCTGTACTCATCTGCACCCACCCCCAGGCACACCAAGCCTGCCCATACTCCCACGCACGTGATGAGGTGCACGCTGTCGTACAGGTGCCACTTGTTCTGGTTCTGCCACCAGGCTAGGAAGTTGTCGAGTGTGGTGTCATCCTTGGAGCTGACGTGAATCTTGTCTCCGCTGTTCCACATCTCCAGGCCCACCAGGACTACACGCATGTGAAGCTTCTGATATAGCTGGGAAAGGGCAGGACCCCCTCAGGCTTTGGGACACACAGGACAGCAGATGGCTCATCACTGACTGGGGGGCTTGCACCCCCATGCAAGGGCTCTGGCAGCCACTAAGGGCAGTATGTACCTTGTCCATGTGGTTGACCACTTCTAGTACCCGTCTGCGCACAGCTTCCACGGTGCCCAGAAGCTGAAACTGAGAATGGGGACCCTCAGGACCCTTGGGTGGGCTGCGGTGCCCTCATGACCCAGCCCCTCACCTGCCCCCTTATGCACCTCACTATAGTCTGTGACCACGTACAGTTCCACGTAGCGGGTTTCTCGAGAAGGTGGCCAGGTCTGGGGATAACGAAAAGTCGGTCAGTGTTGTGGTCACGTACTCTGGGTCCCAGAGCTGCCCCCCATTATTCAGTTGCCTCCTGGGGATGGCAGAAGTACCCTCACTGCTGCATGGAGGGGTCTTGGGAGTGCAAAGGCCATGTAGACAGTAGGCTGCTCAGTAAACCTCTCACCTGGGACCTGAAGGTGGCTGAGGCCCGAGGCCCAAGAATGTGATCCAGGTTGGAGTCATTGACCCCACAGGTCCCGGCCACCTGCTGCAGCTGCGTCTCTTGGTACAGGGCATGTGGCCCCTCCTCCCCAGCACCCTCCAGGGGCTCAATCAGGTGCATGGCTGAGCCCACCGTAAAGAAGCCCCTGAGGGTGAGGGAACTGAGTTAGGCCCTGCAGGGCAGCGCCAGGACAGGCCTGGGCTCCCGAGCTCATTTGTAGGGGTTTTGGCAGGTCTCCAAGGTGCCCACCTGAGGCCAACGCAGTTGCTGAGGCTGGCAGCCGACTCGGGGTAGCCCTCCACGTGTCCCTGATAGAAGCAGTGGTCCTGCGGGAGGAGGGCATGAAGGTCCCATCTTGCTGCCCCCAGGCCTGCTCAGGGAGGCCTCCACCTACCTGTGGCTGCAGCTGTTCTGTCACCTGGGAGCCGTTGGCAGTGACATAGGTCTCTGTATAGCCCGAGGCAACTAGGTCCCTGGGGAGACACCAGGTCCCTGGTGCTGTACAGGGATGGCACCATCCAGAAGTCCCAGTATGGGGCTGGGGTGGACCCTCTAACCAGCAGGGGCAGGGTGAAGGTGTGGGGGTGGGGATCAGGTGGGATTAGGGTGTGGGGCAGGTCTTCTGCTCACCTGTTCTTTCGCAGGTGCAGGGTGAAGGTGCGTCCTGGGACCCCAAGGACATAGCTCACACTCTCTGGGTGGCGGGTCTGGTAGGGAGTGGAGACATTAATACACCCTATACTGGGCTCTGGGGAGCAGTCTAGAGCTCCTCAGGGACTCCAGGCCCTGCTGGGCCATCAAGTGAGTAGGAACATGGGGTGATCCTGTTGATAGCACTAAGCATGGTCCCCGCTTTTTTGTGCCTGGAGCTGCTGAAACACAGCCCTGTGGGCCGCTTAAGGATAGGCCTCATCAGGGCCAAGAAGGCTCTGCCAAGAGCAGGACAGCCACATGTGCTGGCCACACACATGTTCCTCACCCACACACATGTGTCCACATGCACATAGACTTATAAATACTAGCTCACTCATGCAAACCCATCATGCGCACCCACTTGCATATGCACACACGTATGAACTCATAGCCCGAGGCCTATAGGCATGATGGCTAATTACTGGCAGGACTGCTGGGCGCAGGCCAAGCCTCCCTACTGAAAAAGGGGGAGCAATCCTGGAAAACACTGCTGAGAAAAGGTCAGTTGTGTCCTAGGTTAGTGCTTGGCAGGATAGCAACAATGAACTTACTAAACATTAATGTATGATCAGAATGAACTATGCTGAGTACATAAAAAAAAAAACTGTGCCTTTGTCCCTCTCATTAAAACAAGAATTGTTGGAAAACACCTTATTCTAAACCGATGGAATAATCTATAATAATAGTTTACTCAAGCTGGTAGAATCTATATTTTTCCAAGCTGGTAGAATCGATAATAATGTTTTTTGTTATTTTTTGTTTGTTTTGCTTTTGTTTTTGGGTCACACCCGGCAGTGCTCAGGGGTTACTCCTGGCTCTAGGCTCAGAAATCGCCCCTGGCAGGCACAGGGGACCATAGGGGATGTTGGGATTCGAACCACAATCCTTCTTCATGAAAGGCAAACACCTTACCTCCATGCTATCTCTCCGGCCCCAATAATGTTTTTTAGTCAGTTATTTAGTATTGTGTAGACTGTGAATGTGTTTGGTCTTTTAATTACATCTGTCCTCTTTTTACTATAGTTCCTTAGTATAACATTAATAGACAATGGGACTGTACTTTGTCAATTAATAGTTGAAAAACAAGAATCATATCCTGGGCCAGAGAGAGCACAGTGGTAGGGCATTTGCCTTGCACACAGCAAATTCAGGACGGACAGATGGTGGTTCAAATTCTGACATCCCATATGGTCCTCCATGCCTGCCAGGAGCAATTTCTGAGCAAAGAACCAGGAGTAACCTCTGCGTGCCGCCGGGTGTGACCCAAAAACCAAACCAAAACAAAACAAAACAAAAAAGGGCTGGAGCAGTGGCACAAGCGATAAGGCATTTGCCTTGCTTGCCCTAGCCTAGGAAGGACCATGGTTCGATCCCCCAGCGATCCATATGGTCCCCCAAGCCAGGAGATTTCTGAGCGCATAGCTAGTAGTAGCCCCTGAGTGCCACGGGGTATGGCCCAAAAACCAAAAACAGACAAACAAACAAAAACAAAAAACAAATACCCACAAGAATCATATCCAAGAGGAAATAATAAATAATAAATATTGTTCTGATTTCTGTTTATGGTAAATGAAACTGATGACAAAGAATTTACCATATACATACAATGTTTAGATAGTTGTCTAATGATTGTGCTGACACATAATATTTAATCTTTTTTTTAGAGGGGGGGCCCTAGGTCACACCCAGCAGTGCTCAGGGGTTACTCCTGGCTCTACCTTTGCCTTGCATGCAAGGCAAACGCTCTACCTTCATGCTATCTCTCCGGCCCCTCTCTGAACAATTCTTAAACGACCATCATTTGTCCTGAAGAGTGACTTTCCGACCAGTCTCAGCTGCTTTTCTGTGACTCTTTGAGGGCTAGGGCAGAGAAAGATCACATGAAGTTATCTGCATGTGTGTGGTGAGTGAAGGGCAGGTACAAGTTAAGGTACTGCTGAGCCTGGGGTGCAGGCAGGGAACAGCTATGGACTCAAGTGCCATCTCCAAGCCCGAACCACAGCCTGCCCCTGCCACCATTGCTGCTGCCGCTGCTTCAAGTCCCAAAGAAAAGGGGTCTCAAACTCAAGGCCCGCAGGCCGCAAGCGGCCCTCCGTACAACATTTTGTGGCCCTGCCCTAGAGGAATCTTTTTTTGTTTTGTTTTGTTTTAGTTGTTTAGGTCACACCCCCCAATGTTCAAGGCTTACTACTGACTTTGCACTCAAGGATCACCCCCACTTTGCCTCCTGCGGCCCCCAGATAAATTGAGTTTGAGACCCCTGCACCTCCTTTTCTTCCTACACATGCTACTGTGCTACTGCTCTGTATTTCGTGGGAATGCGAGCAGTAAACAAAGGCCAAAGGCAGGAGAGCCAGCCTAGCCCTTTCCAACTGTGGAAGTTAGCTGGAGAAGAGCAGAAAAGACTAACCAGCAAAGGGGTGCTTTAAGTAGTAGACGGAATTATTAAAACACTGGGCATTCAGGGGACTTTGAAAACCCAGGCCTGAATGAATTAAATTACTCCAGAGAAAAAGTGACGCCAAACTCCCTCTTTTTGCCACCACCTCTCAGAAATTTCTGAGCAGGTACTCTTCCTCAGACTCTGTTAATGGTAACAGACTATCAGAAAGAAAAAAAAACGGCTGTTTTAAATTCAAACCACTTGTACTACAAAAAAGAGCAGCTTTAGGGGCCAGAGAGATAGCATGGAGGCAGGGCGTTTGCCTTACATGTAGAAGAACGGTGGTTCAAATCCCGGCATTCCATATGGTCCCCCGAGCCTGCCAGGAGTAACCTCTGAGCGCTGCTGCCGGATGTGATCCAAAAACCAAAACCAAAAAAAAAAAAAAAAAAAAAAAAGCAGCTTTAATCATGGTGATTTTCTACTAGATTATGAAAAGCCTAGATTCAATTCAATCCCCGGCGTTCCATATGGTCTTCCAAGCCAGGAGCAATTTCTGAGCACATAGCCAGGAGTAACCCCTGAGTGTCACCGGGTGATGAAAAACAAAACAAAACAAAACGAAATATTGAGCCTTTACTGAAAAAAAATTTGTTTTTGTTTTTGGACCACACCTGGCAGCTCTCAAGGGTTACTCCTGGCTCTACGCTCAGAAATTGTTTCTGGCAGGAAGCATACCTCCATGCTATCTCTCCAACCTCTACTGAAAAAAAATTTATCTGACTTTAGAGGTTTTGAAAAATTAAAAATTCGGTAGAAAAGGTTGCAAATTATTGTGGTAAGACAATATTGTTAATTTTGCAAGTATATAATATTGTTAAGATGATGCAATTTCGGGGCCAGAGAGAGAGCACAGTGGTAGGGTGTTTGCCTTAGACCCAGAAGGATGGTGGTTCGAATCCCAGCATCCCATACGGTCCTCTGAGCCTGCCAGGAGCAATTTCTGAGCATAAAGTCAGGAATAACCCCTGAGCGAAGCCAGGTGTGACCCAAAAAAACAAAACAAACAAAAAAAATGATACAATTTCATGACAGTTTTGTCAACAGGTATTAAACTTAATGTTGATCATAAGATAGCTTTATATAGTGTAAAAAATATCAATGGGTTATGATAATATTAGAAATGCTATCTGGGGCCCGGAGAGATAGCACAGTGGCGTTTGCCTTGCAAGCAGCCGATCCAGGACCAAAGGTGGTTGGTTCGAATCCCGGTGTCCCATATGGTCCCCCATGCCTGCCAGGAGCTATTTCTGAGCAGACAGCCAGGAGTAACCCCTGAGCACCACCGGGTGTGCCCCCCCCAAAAAAAAGAAATGCTATCTGAATGTAATGAATATATTGTCAATATCCAAAAGATGGAAGTCTATAGAATTTATTTAAATGTATTTTTCTTTTTGAGCCACAACTGGTGACGCTCAGGGGTTGCTCCTGGCTATGCACTCAGAAATTGCTCCTCGCTTGGGGGATCATATGGGATGCTGGGGGATTGAACCAAGGTCCATCCTAGGATGGTGTGTGCAAGACAAACACCCTACTGCTTTGCATCACTGCTCCAGCCCCTTATTTAAGTGTTTTTTTTTTGTTTGTTTGTTTTTGGTTTTTGGGCCACACCCGGCAGTGCTCAGGGGTTCCTCCTGGCTGTCTGCTCAGAAATAGCTCCTGGCAGGCACAGGGGACCATATGGGACACCCGGATTCGAACCAACCACCTTTGGTCCTGGATTGGCTGCTTGCAAGGCAAACACCACTGTGCTATCTCTCCGGGCCCTTATTTAAATGTTTTAACAAATATTATAAAGGACAATTTGGCCCTGATTAGGTGTAAGCATGTGCAGTAATTTGGTTCCATATTGAAAGAGGGCTTCAAGCCCCCTATAGCTGTAGCACTGATTTAAAAATTATTAGCGGGGGACCAGAGAGATAGTATGGAGGTAGGACGTTTGCCTTTCATGCAGAAGGTCATTGGTTCGAATCCCAGCATCCCACATGGTCCCCTGAGCCTGCCAGAAGCAATTTCTAAGCGTGAAGTCAGGAGTAACCCGAGTACTGCTGGGTGTGACCCCCCAAAAAAATAAAATATTAGGAAATATTAATTGGGTTCAGCCCTATTGAAACTGACTATAGAGGATTTTTTTTTTTTGATTTTTGAGTCACATTCGGCAGCGCTCAGGGGTTACTCCTGGCTCTATGCTCAGAAATCGCCCCTGGCAGGCACAGGGGACCAGATGAGATGCCGGGATTCAAACCACCGTCCTTCTGCATGAAAGGCAAACGCCTTAACTCCATGCTATCTCTCCAGCCCCTGACTATAGGGGATTTAAGCCCTCTGTTTAACATCCTGAAAGGACCTCTGACCCAAAGTCTAAAAAGTATCTGACCAGTGAAGCAGAAAAGGCATTAAAATTAGTATAAAGGAAAGTGGGTTAAAACAAATCAGTTCTTCAAAACCATGGCGACTATTAACTTTAAAAACTGCTTATATCCCTACTGAATGTACTTGGTGACAAGGACTAATTGAATGAATTCACCTACCTAATTCTTTACATAAAATTAATAACTCTGGGCCGGCGTGGTGGCACTAGAGGTAAGGTGTCTGCCTTGCGAGCGCTAGCCTAGGACAGACCATGGTTTGGTCCCCAGGCGTCCCATATGGTCCCCCAAGCCAGGAGCGACTTCTGAGCGCATAGCCAGGAGTAACCCCTGAGCGTCACCGGGTGTGGCAAAAAAAAAAAATTTAATAACTCAGGCCAAAGAGATAGCATGGCGGTGGGGCACTTGCCTTGCATGCAGAAGGACAGTGGTTCGAATCCTGACATCATCCTATATGGCCCTCTGAGCCTGCCAGGAGCGATTTCTGAGCTTAGAGCCAGGAGAAACCCCTGAGCGCTGCTGGGTGGGACCCAAAAAAACAAAAAAAAAAAAATTAATAACTCATATCCATACATGGTGGCTTTGGAAATTGGTAAGAGAAGACTTAAAAGTATTAATCTTACAGGTATTGATATATCTGAAATTATAATCTCTTGCAGTAAATAGCAGTTCAAACAATTGTTACAGATGAAGGATCAATGGGGCATGACCCTGCAAGGTTTTGTGGGGGAGCTGTTACATCATTTGCTCTCACACCCACTATTAACTTTTGTTAAAAAAAATACTGCTGGGGGCCGGGCGGTGGCGCTGGAGGTAAGGTGCCTGCCTTGCCTGCGCTAGCCTAGGACGGACCGCGGTTCGATCCCCCGGCGTCCCATATGGTCCCCCAAGAAGCCAGGAGCAACTTCTGAGCGCATAGCCAGGAGTAACCCCTGAGCGTCACAGGGTGTGGCCCAAAAACCAAAAAAAAAAAAAAAAAAATACTGAATTTGGGGCCGGAGAGATAGCATGGAGGTAAGGCATTTGCCTTGCATGCAGGTCATTGGTTCAAATCCCAGCATTCCATATGGTCCCCCGTGCCTTCCAGGAGCAATTTCTGAGCGTGGAGCAAGGAATAACCCAAGCACTGCCGGGTGTGACCCAAAAAACCACACACACACAAAAAAATACTGAATTCGAGCCGGAGAGATAGTATTGGAGGTAAGGCGTTTGCCTTTCACGCAGGTCATTGGTTCAAATCCCAGCATCCCATATGATCCCCGGAGCCTGCCAGAAGCAATTTCTGAGCATAGTGCCAGGAGTAACCTCTGAGCGCTGCTGGTGTGAACCAAAAACCAATATATATCTATATCTATATCTATATCTATCTATCCATCCATCCATCCATCCATCCATCTACTGAATTTGGTGCCGGAACTATGGTGCAGCTTTAGGGCATTTGCCTTGCACATGGCTGACCCAGGACGGACAGCAGTTCGATCCCCTGGCGTCCCACATGGTTCCTTGAGCCAGGAGCGATTTCTGAGTGCATAGCCTCTGAGCGTCAGTCACCGGGTGTGGGCTCCCAAAATGCTGAATTTATTTTTCCTATTAAATTTAACCATATTACTTTAAGTACTTAAGTAAAGCTTTAAGCTCCTGTGATAAAAATTACTAATTTTTGCATAAAAGGCTAAAATAATTTCAGTCATAAAGGTTTTTAACTTGTGTCCACAAAAATTTAATCTACATACTGAATTCTGCATATGTATATTCTGCATCTATTCTGCATCATCTCTGAAAAGGGACATGAACGAGTTAAAAAATTTAAAAAGTGGGCCTGGAGAGATAGCACAGCGGCATTTGCCTTGCAAGCAGCCGATCCAGGACCAAAGGTGGTTGGTTCGAATCCTGGTGCCTGCCAGGAGCTATTTCTGAGCAGACAGCCAGGAGTAACCCCTGAGCACCGCCGGTGTGATCCAAAAACCAAAATTCAAAAAGAAAAAAAAAATTTAAAAAGTCTCTGCATATACCCGGAAAGCCCCAAAAGGTTAAGGTGACTGCAACTGAAAATTCACTGAACCTGTACAACCTGTTAACCTGTTATTGTGTCTGTGATAAATGTTTCAAATGTTCCCTGAAATGTAAAAGTCACTAAACTTCCTGAAATCAACTGTCATGCTGTGTTCTGTAAATATTCCATTGTACTGAAGTTTATTGGACATCTTCGAGGTCATTCTAATCTTCCAGGGCCTCTTACTGAAGGCAAAAGACTAGCTGATCCCTTTTATTTTATTTTATTTTTTTGGTTTTTGGGTCACACCCAGCAGCGCTCAGGGCTCACTCCTGGCTCTATGCTCAGAAATCGCTCCTGGCAGGCTTGGGGACCATATGGAATGCTGGGATTTGAACCACCATCCTGTACGTGCAAGGCAAATGCCTTACCTCCATGCTATCTCTCCGGCCCCACTAGCTGATTCCTATACCAAGGAATTGTCATGAATCTGATTAAAATTGTCAAAAAAAATCATCAATTGTAGCACGATAATGCTTCAGCCCTAAGATTAATGGGAGAACGTTTGGCATTACTAGAGTATAAGCCAGACAAAATAGTAAGAGACTGTAAAAACTGTCCTATCACCCACCCATCTTTATTGATGGCAGTGAACCCTAGAGGTTCAAAACCCAATGTCTTATGGCAAATGGATCTTACTCATATTCCTAGCTTTGGCCACTTGTTTTACGTGGATGTTAGTGGGCACTTAGCCTCATGTTATCCAGTCACTGATAGAAAAAGAGAAGCAGTAAAAGATGTCATACAGCATCTTATGTCTTGCTTTTCTATATTAGGTGTGCTGAAGAATATAAAAACAGATAATGAGGGCCCGGAGAGATAGCACAGCGGCGTTTGCCTTGCAAGCAGCCGATCCAGGACCAAAGGTGGTTGGTTCGAATCCCGGTGTCCCATATGGTCCCCCGTGCCTGCCAGGAGCTATTTCTGAGCAGACAGCCAGGAGTAACCTCTGAGCACCGCTGGGTGTGGCCCAAAAACCAAAAACCGAAAAAAAAAAAAAAAAAAAACAGATAATGACCCTGCTTATACTTCTAAGGCTTTTGTACAATTTTTCAAAACTATGGGCATTTCTAATTTTACTGGTATTCTCTATAACCTTCAGATCCAGGTTATTGTGGAGAAAGAACATCAAACTTAAAATATCAAATTAGAGGGGGCCGGGAAGGTGGCGCTAGAGGTAAGGTGTCTGCCTTGCAAGCGCTAGCGTAGGACGGACCACGGTTCGATTCCCCGGTGTCCCATATGGTCCCCCCAAGCCAGGGGTGATTTCTGAGCACATAGCCAGGAGTCAACCCTGAGCATCACCGGGTGTGGCCCAAAAACCAAAAAAAAAAAAAAAAAAATCAAATTAGAGGCCAGAGCAATAGCACAGTGGTAGGGTGTTTGCCTTGTAGGTGGCTGACCCAGGACAGACCCTCAGTTCAATTCCCCTGCATCCCATGTGGTTCCCCAAGCCAGGAGCATTTCTAAGCGCACAGCCAGGAGTAACCCCTGAGCATTACCGGGTGTGGCTCAAAAACATAAACAACAAAAATTTAAAAATTTTTTTCAAATTAAATGATTAAGTGCCTCAGGTTGTCAGTATTTTACTCCTTATCAATTGCTTAATCATGCTATTTGTTATAAATTTTCTGAATACTGATTATAAGGGCTCTACACCCATGGTCCAGCATGAGAGGAGAAGCCCCTGGTCACATGGAAGGACCTATAAATGTTCCAATGGCGTGGTCCTGATGTGCTTATCTTGAATGCAGTGACTGTCCATCCAAACTTCCACATCTGCTCTTCCTTCGACTCCAGGAATGATGACTGTGGACCATATCTGGATGCTGACTCAAGAAGCAGACAGGGCGGTGGTTCGAATCCCAGTATCCCATATGGTCCCCTGAGCCTACCAGGAGCGATTTCTGATTGTAGAGCCAGGAGTGACCCCTGAGCGCTGCCAGGTGTGAGCCCCCCCCAAAATACTAATTTTACAGGCATGTCTAGTGATGTTTCTATTTGCTTTACATATCTGGGTACCCACCCCTCTTAATGTCTGCCCACAACCTAACAAGTCTTTCTTTTTTTTTTTTTTTTTTTTTTTTGGTTTTTGGGCCACACCCGGTAACGCTCAGGGGTTACTCCTGGCTATGTGCTCAGAAGTTGCTCCTGGCTTGGGGGACCATATGGGACACCGGGGGATCGAACCTCGGTCCGTCCAAGGCTAGCACAGGCAAGGCAGGCACCTTACCTCTAGTGCCACCGCCCGGCCCCACAAGTTTTTCTTATTGATAAAAATATGAAGAATGAAAAGAAGCCAAGTATACATGGTGTTTGGGAACCACAAAGTCTCACTTTTGGCTACAAAAATTATAATGACTCAGGGGCCGGAGAGATAGCATGGAGGTAGGGCATTTGCCTTAAATGCAGAAAGACGGTGGTTCAAATTCTGGCATCCCAGATGATCCCCTGAGCCTGCCAGGAATAATTTCTGAGCATAGAGCCAGGAGTAACCCCTGAGCGCAGCCAGATGTGACCCAAAAAACAAAAAAAATTATATATATATATATATATATATGTATTTTTTTTTATTTATTTTTTTTTTTGGTTTTTTGGGCCACACCCGGCGGTGCTCAAGGGTTACTCCTGGCTGTCTGCTCAGAAATAGCTCCTGGCAGGCACGGGGGACCATATGGGACACCGGGATTCGAACTAACCACCTTTGGTCCTGGATCGGCTACTTGCAAGGCAAACACCGCTGTGCTATCTCTCCGGGCCCAAAAACAAAAAAAATTATAATGACTCTTTTCAACCTGTTTCTTACCCTAATATTATCCCTGATGTCGCAGATTATAAAGCCTACACTGTGCCCTCTGAAGAGACACAATAACTGGATTGTGGCTTTAAGACTAATGCAAAAGGTTCAGCTTGTTGGTACAGATCTAAGTTTTTTTAATTTCTCCATCTCCTCCCCTAAGGCCATTGATAAAGGTTTCCCCAAGGATGGGTTGCCCCTCCTATTGGAGTATATCTCCATATCATAATTTTTCCAATTTTTTCCCAAATGTTTCTATGGAACCCATTCTTGTAAAGGTGGCTGATGAAAATATTTGGTTTTGGGGCCGGAGAGATAGCATGGAGGTAAGGCGTTTGCCTTTCATGCAGAAGGTCATCGGTTCGAACCCGGCGTCCCATATGGTCCCCCATGCCTGCCAGGAGCAATTTCTGAGCATGAAGCCAGGAGTAACCCCTGAGCACAGCCGAGTGTGACCCAAAAACCACAAAAAAAATTGGTTTTATTTTATTTTATTTTTGCTCTTTTTTGGGAGGGGGTCACACCTGACAGTACTCAGGGGTTACTCCTGGCTCTGTGCTCAGAAATCTTGTTTCTGGCAGGCACGGGGAACCATGCCAGTAATTGAACCGGCTGTCCTGGATTGGCTGTGTGCAAGGCAAATGCCCTGCTGCTGTGCTATCTGTTCCGCCCCTGGTGAAAATATTTGTATTAATATTTATGATATTAAGGTATGTTTAAATTTTCCCTATGCCCTTTTGGTAACTTTATTCAGCAAGTTTCTATTTGATCATTTAGATTTTCCTGTAATATTTCATATTCTGATTATATTATTACTAATTGTCTAGATCAGAGGTCCTCAAATTACAATGGGCCACATATTGTATTTGTTCCCATTTTGTTTCTTTACTTCAAAATAAGATATATGCAGTGTGCACAGGAATTTGTTTAATTTTTGTTTTTATTTATTTATTTTTGGGGGGTTTTTTGGGTCACACGTAGCAATACTCAGGGGTTACTCCTGGCTCTAGGCTCAGAAATCGCTCCTGGCAGGCACAGGGGACCATTTGGGATGCCAGGATTCCAACCACCGTCCTTCTGCATGAAAGCCAAATGCCTTACCTCCATGCTATTTCTCTGGCCCCAGTTTTTGTTTTTACTGTAGTCTAGCCCTCCAAAGGTCTGAGGGACAATGTTTTAAAAAGTTTGAGGACCACTGGTCCTAGCATTGCAGCCACTGATTCTGGTTTGATCTTATTGAAACCTCCTCCTTATGTCATCATTCCTGTTAAAGTTTCAGATTACTGGTATGATAATTCTATTTAGTTTTGAAATGTGTGGATGCTTTCATTAGACCAAAGAAATTTGTTGCTGCCTTGATCTTGAGCACTACCGCCCTTATTACTATTTTTGTTTCATTAGCTGCTTCTATTACATCTTTGGTTCAGGAAGTACATTCTGCTTCTCATGGCAATAATCTTTCAAAAATGTTTCACTTGGGCCAGAGAGATAGCATGGAAGTAAGGCCTTTGCCTTGCATGCAGAAGGACGGTAGTTCGAATCCTGACATCCCATATGGTCCCCCATGCCTGCCAGGAGCTATTTCTGAACAGATAGCCGAGAGTAACCCCTGAGCGCTGCTGGGTGTGGCCCAAAAACCAAAACAAAAAAAAAAAACACAAAACAAACAAAAAAACCTGGTAGAATCAATAATGGCTTTTAGTCAGTTATTTAGTATTGTGCTACGAATATGTCTGGTCTTTTAATTATATCTGCCCTCTTTATGCCAAGAAACATTAATAGGCAATGGAACTGTACTTTGTTGATTAATAGTTGACTAACAAAAAATCATATCCAAGAGGAAATAGTAAATATTTTTCTGGTTTCCATTTATGGTAAATGAAACTGATGACAAAGAATTTACAATATACATACAATGTTTAGATAGTTGTTTAATGATTGTGCTGACTCACAATGTTTAATCTTTTTTTTTTTTTTTTTTTTTTGGTTTTTGGGCCACACCCGGTGACGCTCAGAGGTTACTCCTGGCTATGCGCTCAGAAGTCGCTCCTGGCTTGGGGGACCATATGGGACGCAGGGGGATCGAACCGCGGTCCATCCAAGGCTAGCGCAGGTAAGGCAGGCACCTTACCTCCAGCACCACCGCCCGGCCCCACAATGTTTAATCTTATGGCTTAAAAATGTCATGCTTGATCTACCCAACTTCCTATTATGATAATTTATTCTTTAAATATAAAGCAGAAAAAAAAATAAGCAGAACTCCCAATAAATTGGACTCAGTTACAACTACTCTTGAGTGTGTCTGGTCTGAGTACCCACTCTTCTCCGACTCCTCCTTACTCCCATACTCCCTGAAATTACCCTGACACCCCTCCTCTCAGTGCTGCCCAACGACACTCATTCACATTCATACATTTGCATATGCACATATGTATGAGCTCACTTAATCATGCATACATGTTTGCACACATGTATGAGCACACGCGTGCACTCACTTGTGTGTCCATTTGTGCATGTAGCCTGTGGGTTCAGAAAGGCAACGAGGTGGCAGTATCTCCCCAGCCACAGCCCAGCCCAGCCTGAGGCGGAGGTGGGAGGCTGAGTCATCCAGAGGCTAGTCAGTTGAGCTGGCCCTTTGGCTATCTGAATCTGGGAGTGGCCTGAGCCATGACTGGATGCCATCGTGTCCCAGGGAGGCACAGAGCTTCCTTGGAGGCCAGGACCTCAGTGAAGATAAGAGAGGAAGCAGGAGAGGCCTCTCATGGTCTCCCTGTGGTGCTTCCACAACAGAAACTCATGGAGGAGAGGGGGGGGGGCAGTGGCCTGACCACCATCCACTCTAACTTACCATATGAGAGAGGGCTCTTCGTGAGCGAGGACCTGGCAGGCGCCGGGGCAGCACCACCTCATACTGCTCAACAGGGGTCAGGAGGGTACTAGAGGCTACCTCTGCAGAAAGAGACTTGGGTCAAGGGCCTTTCTGCACTACACTCTCAGCAGTCACCAGGCCAGAGGTAGTAATAAATGTCCCAACTCTGTGAGCTTTCATCTCTTCATCACAGCCAGTCAACACTGCCGGTACCTGGGGAGACTACCCCTTCCTTTTCTGGTGCCCCAGCAGCGTGGGCCGCCCCATATTCTCTTCCCTATCCCTCTCCACAGTTCCCCAGCACAGAGCCCTACTGGGTTCTCCCTCCCTGCCTTAAGACCCAACCCTGGGGCTGGAGAGGTGGCTCTAGAGGTAAGGTGTCTGCCTTGCAAGTGCTAGCGTAGGACTGACCATGGTTCAATCCCTCAGCGTCCCATATGGGCCCCCATGCCAGGAGCTATTTCTGAGCGCATAGCCAGGAGTAATCCCTGAGCATCAAACGGGTGTGGCCCAAAAAGCAAAAAAAAAAAAAAAACCAACCCCACCACCAACCAAGTTTAGTTCCCCTTTGAAAGGTCCCTCTGCACTGCTCTCTCCCTCCCTGGCCCCCAAGCAACCACCTCCACAGCCTGGTGGCCAGAGGTGACCAGCCCAGATAACTCACCAGCCATGTGGATGACACTGCCCAGAGAGCCCAGATCAGTCCTGATAACACAGACTGACCACCATGACCACCACCCCCTCCCCGCTGGTCCTGTGGACAGAAATGGAATCAGACTCACCAAGCAGCCAAAGCAGCAGCCAGAGTCTGAGGCTGCACATGTGGGCTGGAGGGTCTGTGGGCACAGTGGGGTCAGACAGGGCTCTGGGAAGCAACACTCCAACCAACGCTTAACCGCAGATACTGATCCCTCTAAGCCCTGGGCTGTTCTTTCTGAAGTGGGTGGGAGAGAGGGTGTAGAGGGCAGGTCAGGGCTTGTGATTTGCAATTGCGATTGCATCAGGATCCCGGAAGGAGGGCCTCAAGGCAGGAGAGGAACTAAAAGGAGGGGTGTGACTAACTTTAAAAGGGATTAGGGTTTTGGGGCCAGAGTGGTGGTCGGGACCTTGATTCCCGATGTCCCATATGGTCTGGTCCCCCAAGCCAGGAGCTATTTCTGAGCGTAGCCAGGAGTAACTCCTGAGTGTCACCGAGTGTGGCCCAAAATACCCACCCCCAAAAGAGAAGGGGTTAGAGTTCATTGATACCCAATCTACAACAAGCTATACAGAGGGGAGCATGTGGGGGAGAGGGGCAAGAAAGAGAGGGAGATAGGGGATGCATGCTGGGAATAGGGGTGGAGGGAGGACAACACTGGTGGTGGGAATGGCCCTGATTTATTGTCCCCATGTAATTTAAATATTACGATTACTGTGAAAGATTTGTAACTCATTTTGGTCACAATATTAGGATTCTATCCTGGCACCCAAAACAGACCCTGAACAAAGAATTGGCCCAGCTCCCTCAACAGGTGGGGTGTGCTCTCCTGTTCATCCCTTCTTCCCAGTCACGGGGGTCCCTAGGGCTATCCTCCACTACCCCAACACCAGGGTATGGCCCAGCCCCTCTGCTCAGCACCACACTCAGAGTCTGGGTTTTCACTGTTTATTTGGGGCAAAGGGAAGAACAGGTTCAGCCGGAGGGGAGTGCCGAGGGCAGCCTAGTTCCAATGTGGCCTTAGCAGGCCAGCACAGGGCTGTCCCATGGGGTCACTGCGCAGTCACAGCAACCCTAGGGGCTGGTGCTGGTGGACCCCGAGGGCCAGGAACGTGGGGAGCTGTCCTCTGGCTCCTCTCTGCAGACAAACGCTCCAGACGCTCAGTATAGAAGCCATTGAAGTCGAGCCTGTGGGGGCCAGGGTGACTTCTGAGACCACTGGGCACAGCCAGAACTGAACACGAACTGACAGACACACATATGGACAAGCACACAGATAGACCAGAATATAGACACACACATGCATATGAACAGAGACAGGCACACAGGCATACTTCTAGTATACAGATACATGGACAGATATACAAGGACACACACTAAAGTGTTAGACTTCGTGGTTCCAGTATATAGGTCAGGATCTAGAAGGCAGCAGAGTCTGCAGCCAGGTGCTGTCCAGTCACTCCAGCTTTACTGCTACAGGTTGGTGCCCTGAGCTGGGTGCCCAGCCCACCTCCCCATCAAGTCCACCCTGGCCCTTCCTTCCCCCTCTGAGGGTGGAGGCTCAGACCCCTGCCCTCTGCCCGGTGTTTCCCACCACCCAGAGCCCCAGGGCCCTGGAGCCCGAGGGTATCTGGCCAGAAGCCAATGCAGTGTGGTGGCAGGCGGACCTGGAGATGACGCTGGCCATGCCGTGCTCACAGTCGCTGGTGCTGTAGATGCTCAGTCGGGCCAGAAGGTCCAGCAGGTGCGCAGAGAAGTTCTTGTCGAACTTGCTGATGGTGGCTTCAAAGCTGGAGGCCAGCTGCGGCGCGTCCACATGCTCAGCCAGGTGCTAGGGACAAGACAGCCATGAGGGCGGTGGCAGCCCCGTCTCTCCTCTTGGCTGAGCCTTGCTATGCGAAGGAACTTGTACTTCCGGCCCTGGACCACCTCCCGTGGCTCCGTGAGGAAGAAAGAGGCCATGGTCCCGTGTGCTGGGCACTGCTACCATGTACTGCATCTGCACTGAACTTGGATCCAGTCCCACTCAGAGGCCAACAGACCAGCCCTGCCCCTGGGAGCCTGGCACCTAGCCGCACACACACACCTGGAGGTGTTGGGGGCCTGTGTCAGTGACTCATGCCACAGCAGGCCTCTGGCCGCCCGCCCACTGCCGCACCTTCCTGGCATGCTCCTTCCTGGCACGCTCCTCCGCCCGCTCGACATCAGTGGGTGGTCCTAGCAGGCCATATTCTGGCGCCCTCGGGCACAGTTCACCATCTAGCTTCATGCTCTGTGTGAATCTCTGGAGGCAGGGAGGCGCGTATCAGCCGTGATGCACCTGTCCCCGGGCCCCATGCACACGCCTGGCACAGCAGCACACCTGCATGCAGTTGGTGAACATGACACACACGGACATGAGCTTGGAGAAGACGCGCAGCAGCTCAGGGTTGGTCAGCATGCAGTCCTTGAGGCACGAGTCCAGGAAGCCCGTGTGGTGACCCAGCACGTCGTCAATGTTGCTGGCCTGGGGGGTGAGGGATGGGGACCAATGCGGCTTCTGTCTGAGCCTGAGCCAGCTCTATGACAGAGGCCACGCATTTCCAGGACAGACCAAGGGACACAGGTGAAGCTCCAAAGGCACATGAGGGTGGGGCGCTCGGACCCTGTCAGAACCTCCAAGCCAGCACCCCAAGTACTCCCACCACACTTGAAGATCACTAAAGCCACTGCTGTCTCTGAACCCTCTGGGGGGACATCCTGATTAGTGCAGAACTTCTTGCATGTTCTGCTGTGCTCTGCATGACTTAGATCTCATGCCCTGAGAGACTGCTGAGTGGTCAAGGTGCCAGCCCTGTGTGCAGCTGACCCAGGTTTGATCTCTAGCAGCTCGATGACTGCCTCACCCTGCTGAGTGCGGCCCTGCCCAGTCTGCATACACAGCAGCGCTCACCGATCTAAGGTTCTTCTCCAGCACATGCCATGTGGGCTCCATCACCTCGAACATCATGTAGTACTGAATGTTCTGGACAAAGTTGAGCATCCGCTGTCGCAGTGTGAAGGCTCCAGCCAGCCTGTGAGGTAAGGGTCTTTGATAGAGCCGAATGGGGTCTACAGGCCAGCAGGCACAGAGCCTGGTCTAGCCTCCCTGGTTGCTGGAGGGGACAGGCCCACAGTCCCCACAGGAGTGCAAGGACATGCGTATGGATGG
The DNA here is from genome assembly GCF_024139225.1 of Suncus etruscus. Classification (NCBI taxonomy): domain Eukaryota; kingdom Metazoa; phylum Chordata; class Mammalia; order Eulipotyphla; family Soricidae; genus Suncus; species Suncus etruscus. The sequence continues at coordinate 72,209,639 of NC_064864.1, forward strand.
GAACTGTCTTTCTTGGGGAGGGGCAGACGCACCACTTTGCCGAGTGAAGTGAGCACTGCTTGGCTGCCTTGTTGCTGATCCACACATTACACAGCTGCCGCTCCACGTGCTTGCAGTAGAACATATGCCGGAAGAGCATCTGGTAGCGCGTTAGTGCTTTCCTTCAAGGGCCAGACAGGCAGTATAATGAGTAGGGCGCTGGCCTTGCACATGCTGACCGATCTATCCCTGCCACAATATAAGATCCTGAGAGACCCCCAAGAGTCATCCCTGAGTTCCACCGGGAGTGGCCCGGAAACAAACCACCAACAGAAAGACCAAATCTAGGACTGGCATCACAATCTAACCTCCAGTACTACATGGTGCCCTGTCATCTGCCCACCCACAGTGCAAAAACCAAGATAAACGGGAAAAGAGGCTCAAAAGACAAGGGCAGAGCCTGGGCCCTGCCACCCACCAACAAACTTGTGCAAACAGTCCAGTCACAGGTGGCAGTAGGGAGCCTCAAGGACACAAAAGCACACTAGAGCCATGGCCCACCCTCATGGTGAGTGGCCTGCAACAGCCACTCCACAGCCCCTCTCACCTGTTGATGATCAGGGACAGTGGCCACTTGACCACGTAGTCGAAGGAAAAGGCCTCCAGACCACTCAATGTGAGCTCCGTGGGGTCAGCCTGCACCATGGCCTTCTCTTGCTTGGTCTCGATGGCCAGGACTCTCAGGAGCTGAGTGATGAGGTCATGCGGCATGAGGTCAATCTGAGAAAAAGAGGAAGAAAGAGATGAGACCTGACTCAGCATACCACAGAAGCTCAGGAGCCCAGGGCCCAGCCGCACGCAAACACAGGAACTACTTCCCGAGGAAACCAGAAGCTCAAAGGAACTCAGCAAATGCTCCCCAGGGGCCCTAGGTTTATCCTGCACCAAGTAGGTGGGCACCACCCAGATGTCACAAATGGGAATAGAAACAAAACTGCCTACAAGTCACTGGGTGTGCTTGTGCCTGGGGATAACAGACAGAGGAACAGGCAGCCTTGTGGGGGAAGGAGAGGGGGATGAAAGAAGGGAGAGGAAAGGGGGAAGGAAAGAGAGGGAGAAGGGGAAAGCAGGAAGAGAGCAGAAGAGAAGGAAGGATTGGGAGATGGAGCAAGAGTGTAAGAGGGGAGGATTGGGGGATGGAGCAGGAGTGCAGCAATTAAGAAGCAGGGGCTCCAGATCGCTTGGCCTGAGGAGGAAGTGCTGGGGCTCTGCAGCTATCTGGTGTTTGGGCTGGATCTGGGATCCCTACATGCAGCTACTCTCCTGGGTCAGCCCCTGTAGCAGTCAGGGCCACCCCGCTGTCCACCTTGAGGTCATCCTTGTAGGGGTCGGTGTTGGCAGTGCTCATGCGCAGGGCCAGCTCCAGCAATGCCTCCAGGCGGGAGGGTGCAATGTCATCTACCGGCTTCTTCAACTCCTCTTCCGTGAGGTCCATGAAGTGCACGAAGAAATCTCCCTGGTCCATCAGGAAGTAACGCTTGATGGACCTATCAGAGAGGTCTGGGTGAGGCCTAGGTGAGACCTGGAGACCGGCGGGGGCACCCTAGGCAGGTGAGGCACAGGCCAGGTCAGCCCAACACCCTGCTCCTAGCTAGCATCCCAGGAAAAGGGGTGGTCTGGCCTGCAGCCAGGCTCAGGTGGGGACACAGTAGACACCCAGTGCCAGGGCTTGGGGATGCCAGTGTGGACACAAGTGGGTGGCCTCTAGAGCAGGAGCAAGCCGCATGTGGCAGCTAGGAGGGGGCAGAGCTGCCCATCACCTGAGGTGCTCCAGCAGTGCCTGTTCCTGCAGCAGAAAGCCCAGCAGCACCTTGCTGGCATAGCTGAAGGCCTGCTCAATCTGTTCCACGTAGGCCCGCTCCTTCAGCGTGTAGACCACTTCGGTAGCTGCGGGGCAGGTCACATCACGCCCGCATTCCCGGACCACGTTGAGATACTTCCCTGAAGGGGTCAAACAGCGGACCAGGGCCTCAGTGTGGCCTCAGGGTGCTGCACCAGAGGCAGGCAGTCATAGTCTTGTAGGACCAGCCCCTGGGGCCCCGCTCTGGTACTTCAAGCTGAGGTCTTAGGTCAAGGGAATGAGCCAACTCCAAACAGCCTTTGGCGCCATCTCAGGCTTCCGGACAGCTCTGCTTGGAGGCAATGTACCTGGCCAGGCAGCATATCCAGACTCTGGGCTCAGAATGGCCTTCAGCAGAAGACAGGACTGGGGGGGAGCATGCCCCTTAAGGCAAAGACAAGTTAGGGCTTTGGCCACAGGGTTCCAGAATCACAGAGATTCTGTTCCCCGTTGCCATTCTCTAGAGCCTGGCTGAGGGCAGGAACCAGGTCCTGGGGTTCACCTCCCTCAGTGCCTCCAAAGGGCACCAACACCCTCAAGTGGAGCACAGGGCCAGTAAGTCACCTGGCTGTTGGAGCAATTCATCAACACCGAGGGCATCTGAGACTCTGCTCCAAAGACCAGAGTGCTAGGCCAGTAGGAAGGGCACCTGCCTTCCATGAGGACGACTTGGGTTCAATCCCTGGAACTACCAGTATTAAGTTCTGAGCACAGAGCCAGGAGTAACCCAAGCAATGTTGAGTGTGGACCAAATGCCTAGATCTACTCCAGAAACACAACAATGCCACCACGAGGACCCAGGAACAAGGGGGCATGAGCCTCTGTGATGTACCTACTGGGGTCATGGGCAGTGCTGAGGAAGAGTGAACCAGGGCGGGCAGTCAGCAGAGCTCGCCACAGCCAGGTGCATTAGGTGGGTCAGGGGCACAGCTCACCAGTGCTCAGGACCTTGCCGGCCACCTTCTGCAGGAAAGACGGGATGTGCCTGGGCACCACGGTGTACCGCTGCTCCCAATACTTGTCATTGTAATCCTCCTGGATCTTCTCCTTCTGAAGCTCATGCTCCTCCACCATAAACTCGCTGCAAGCACATACCAGCTTAGGGCGTCACAGGGCATGGGGCCAAGCATAAAGAATCCCACATCTGGGGCCGCGAAGGTGGCTCTAGAGGTAAGGTATCTGCCTTGCAAGCGCTAGCCAAGGAAGGACCGCGGTTTGATCCCCCAGCGTCCCATATGGTCCCCCCAAGCCAGGGGCAAGGGGCAATTCCTGAGCACTTAGCCAGGAGTAACCCCTGAGCATCAAACAGGTGTGGCCCGAAAAAACAAAAACAAAAACAAAACAAAAAAAAGAATCCCACATCTGTGCATGAAGTGGGGCACCAAGGCTCAGGCATGTGTAGGCCCAAGTGGAGGCGGCTTCCTTCAGGACTGAGGACCAAGCCTCACCTCCTCCAGGGACTGAGACACTTTTAGGGAGCTGTTCCATGAAGCTGTGGGGTGCTGCAACTTGACAGGAGGTGGGACATGGCTTGACAGGCTGAAGCCTGGTTTGATCACCAGCATCAATTGTGCCAGAGTCAGGACTGATCCAAAACCCAGTGAGGAAATAAAAATGGAAGAAGGTGGAGCCGGAGTGATAGCATAGATGTAGGGCATTTGTCTTGCGTGTGGCAGACTTGGGACAGACCAGGGTTTGATTTCCAGCATCCCTTTTGGTTCCCTGAGCCTAACAGGAGCAATTTCTGAGTGCAGAGCTAGGAGTAACCTCTGAGCACCACCAGGTGTGGCTCTAAAACAAAACAAAAAAGGCAGACAAATAAAAGCACTTTAAAAAATACAAAGGGGGAGGGGCTAGACTCCTCAAACTATGGCCCACAGGCCACATACTATATTTGTATCTGTTTTGTTTCTTCATTGCAAAATAAGATATATGCAGTGTGCATAAGAATTCGTTCATAAGTGTTTTTTTTTTCTATAGTCAGACCCTCCAATGGTCTGAGGTACAGTGAACTGGCCCCCTGTTTAAAAAGTTTGAGGTCCCCTGGGCTAGAGTGATTGCACAGTGGTAGGGTGTTTGCCTTGCTAATAGCCTGTGGGTATCCCCTTCCTCCACTTACTGTTTATCCCACCTGAAACAACAAACACCAGGAATGGTAGAGGAGTCTGCCTGGGGGGGAAAGAGGGGGTAAGAGAGAAACAGAGGGGCCCGAGTGGGCGCACTAGAGGTAAGGCCTTTGCCTTGCAAGCACTAGCCTAGGATTGACCGTGATTCAATCCCCGGCATCCCATATGGTCCCCCCAAGCCAGAAGTGATTTCTGAGAGAGAGCCAGAGAGGAGGAGGCTGGGAGACCATTAAATAGGAGCTGGGGCTGGAACTCAGCAAGGAAGCATGTAAAGCAGCAAAAAAGGAGAAATTAAAGAGAAAGACAAGGTTTAGGAGCAGCAGGAAGAGTAACAGGCAGAGATAGAAGAGAAGCAGCAGAGAAAGGCTGCTTGAAAAGTTTAGCATAGAAGCCATGTGAGGAAATGCAAATGGTGGTTAGGACCATGAAATAGCTAGCTGACTCCTATGTAACTTTTGTTTGTTTGTTTTTGGGTCACACCCAGCAGGGCTCAGGGGTTGGTTACTCCTGGCTCTATGCTCAGAAATCGCTCGTGGCAGGCTCAGGGGACCATATGGGATGCTGGGATTCGAACCACTGACCTTCTGCATGCAAGGCAAACACCTTACCTCCATGCTATTTCTCTGGCCCCAACCTGTGCAACTTAAACTGACTGATTGTGATAATTTCTCCACCTTTACCCTTCAATTTCCAGACCCGCTGGCTGAAGGGGCAAGGGGCGCCAACCCAAGGAAGGCCTCACCCAACACACGTGGACGGTCTCATGAAAGCAACAACAGCCGACTCAGGGCAGACCCAGTTTGACCCCCAGTATCCTATATGGTCCCCCAGGAACGATTTCTGAGCACAGAGCCCGAAGTATCCTGAGTGCCTTTGCCAGGTGTGACCCAAAACTCAAAACAACAAACAAAAAAAACACAACCAGGCCAGCAGCTGGAGTGATAGGACAGTGGCAGGGCGTCAGCCTTGCACATAGCCTACCTGGGACCTACCCAGATTTGATGCCCAGCATCCCCTATGCTTCCCCGAGCCTAACCTGAGTGAAATCTGAGTGCAGAGCAGGGACTAACCCCTGAGTGCAGCCAGGTGTGTGGGGGTGGGGGTCGGGGGGACAACTGACACAAAAACCACAAAAACCCACACCCACAGGCTAGAGTCCCTAGCATCTAAATACACTGTGGCATGTAGGAAGGGCAGCAGAGTGGTCAGAGCCCGATTCAAGGAGACTCAGAACACTAGAGTGAAGGCAACAGTGCCCCCTGCAGACACTGTCCTGACTGCATAGGGCCCCGTGCCTCTGTAAGCACCTCCTCACTCTGCCTGACCACCCTGGTGCCAACCCACCTCACCTATACGGGTCGTCAATGATTCCTCTGTAGATCCACTTCTCCAGAATCTCGAAGTAGGGCACACTGGCGGCCTTGGTAAGGTATAGGCACAGCTCCTGCGCCTGGCTGTCTCCCGTGTAATTGAAGCTGCGGTCGTGTAGAAGGCTGAGGGTGGCCCCTCCCAAACACTCGCCTTTGTCCACTGACGTGGCTGCAAGGAGACAGGGTGCTTGCATGCAAAGGGGAGCAGCCAGAAGCCCCCAGCCATGTTTCCCTCCCTATGGAGGAAGCACTCAGACTACTCAGAGCTTTCTAGCAGCAAACAAGCATGGCTCTGCCTCACTCCCTGGAGCAGAAGGAAAGGAGGTGGCCAGTGCATGGTATGGGCAGCTGCCCACACTTGGTCCCAGCCACAATCGTCACACTGTTGGACCTGGCTGAGGCGTCACATACCCAGGGAGGCCAGGATATCAGCAGTGCGCATGGCCGGCTGAATGTAGAACCAGAGCTTCTGCAGGGACAGCAGCCCCTGGCGCTGCAGCTGCTCCAGCTGTGTGACCAGGATCAGGTACTCTTTCACCAGTGTCCTCATGGCAGCCGCCAGGGCATGGTTCACCTGCCCATACTCGAAGGACGACTTCTCTTCAATGAACCTGCACAGGCAGCTTTGCGTCATCTGCAGCCTCTACCACAAGATGCCCCAAGTCGCCAGGGCATTTGCCTTGCATGCAGAAGGCCAGTGGTTCGAATCCTGGCATCCCATATGTCCCCCAAGCTTGCCAGGAGCGATTTCTGAGCATAGAGCCAGGAGGAACCCCTGAGCACTGCTGGGTGTGACCCAAAAACCAAAAACCAAAAAAAAAAAGATTCATCTTACTTTGTTTCGGTTTAGGCCAAATCTGAGTTGTTATGGGCTGACTCCTAGCTCTGTGCCTAGAATCCCTCCTGGTGGAAATCAGGGAAGTATACAGGGTGTTAGGGACCAAACTGGGTTGGCTACATGCAAGGCAAGTGCCCTCCCTGCTGTACTATCTTTGTCCCTCTGTGCTACTCTTTAGGAAAAAATGCAGGCCATCTCTCCACACTGCTCTCGGGCCTCCGCTGCACCTACCTGGTGATGGTGGAGTAACTGGCAGCCACAGGCAGAATCCTGCCCACCAGCTCTCGGACGGATAGGTCCAGGTTGGGGTCTACGAGGAAGGTGCGGCCCTGTCTTCCAGTCAGGGGCTGGGCTGTGATGTACCTGCCGTCCACACCCACCAGCACATACAGCAAGTCTTCCACCACGGCCGACTCCTGGGCAGCCAGCGGCAGTGAGCCTGCGGCAGACACCAGATGGGGTCACTCCCCGCTGCTCACAGGGAGCCAGGCTGCCACCCACTGCTCTCCACACCCCCAGAATCACAGAAATGAAAACCCAAGACTGCGCTGGCCCCAGGGAGCGGTGGACATTGAGGCCTCCAAACTAAAGGACAGCCTGAAGCTGCGGACTGGCCCACAAGCACCCCTCATTGCCAGGGGAGATGCAGCACATACCTATGGGCACGGTGGTATCTGTGCTTGGGCCTGAGCCGGTTAAGAAGTCCCCGAGCAGCGTGGGCCTCTCGTACACCCAGGCAGGGAAAACCGGGAGCTGCTGGCCTGAGTTTTTTTTGTTCTGCTTGTCTCGAAGCATCTTTCTTGTAAGTTCCAGAGACTAGTGACAGTGTTTCAAGAACAAGATCAGAAAGACACTTTCAGGACAGACAGGCTTCAGGGAGCACTGTGGACAGAGTATGGCACCTACACCAGTCTGCCCCCAGGACCCAGATCCGGCTCTGCTCTGCTCTGTGTGACACCCAAGCCAAGTCACTTCCTGGGAGGGTGCTCCCTGCCCGAATGCCAAGCTTTGGTGGGCTCAGTGTCCAGGAGTGCAACGTGGCACTCACTGAGTTCACCCAGGCTATCTCACAGGAGTGTGAAGCCTACACGAGACCAGGACACGCACCCAATGGTGGTCCACAGAGAAAACACAGGTGGGGAAGGATGGCCAGGTCTGATGGTCAGCCCAGGGTCCCCCAGCACTGCCCAGAGTAACCCCAAGAGCAAAGCACCAAGCCAGGAGCATCCCTCAAACATGCCAGGAGGGGCTTCCCTGAAGAATTACAAAGAGAATGAAAACAATCCAGCAAGAACCATCTAGAAAGTATCACCTAAGGAAAGCAGCTCTCAGGAGTCAACGAAGTAAAGGAGTCCCACATGTTTTGCTCAAAATGCACGTCAGGGATAGAGTAACAAGGATTAAGGTGCTTGCCTTGCACATGGTGATCTGGGCCTGTTCCCCATGCAGGTGTGGCCTCAAACCAAAATAAACCCAAAGCACAACTACCCACTCAGCTAGGCCCACTTGCTCAGAGCAGGACATCAGAGGTTCGCATCTCTGCCCTAGAAGAGCCTGGAGGGGGGCAAGCAGATGGCTCAGAGGCCACAGACTGGCCTGGCAGTGACTATCTTGAGCACCAGGGAGGGTGAGAAGCAGATCAGAAAGACCCGGGGCAAAGCAACCTCTCCAGACACGGTGTGGGTCACTCTGAGGTATGGGTCAGTGCTGCAGGCAACGCACCTGCTGCAAGGTGGAGCCTGTGGCAACGCTGCCCAGCTGCTTCCTCAGCTCCTCCAGCTCCTGCATCGAGATTCTGGAGGCCATGGCCGGGGTGCCAAAGCCGGGGATGCTGCTGGTGGTGGCAGCGGCTGCCAACTCAGCTCTTTCTTTGGCATTCTGCTGGAGGTACTGTAGTGTCTGAAAGGATGCAAAACTGGCGTTATTCAGCTCAAGAGGCAGACCGGTACCCGCCCTTCTGTGGCCCCATGCAAGCACAAATGCCTGAGGTCCTAGAAATGTGCTCTCCTGGGCTGCCTGCTGCCGGGCCTCATAGCTCACACACAATTCTTCAACTGCATCTCTAGGACACTGCCATGTCCATTTGACACTCATCCTGGTGCCCAGTAGACCACAAAGGTGCCAGGCCCAAAGCAGCTTTCCTTGGCATGACTGGGGCTTGGCATTGTCTATCTCACAGTTCCATCTTCTATCCCTCAGACCACAGGACAAGACACAGCCCTGGGGAAATCAGTGCAGCAGATGCCAGAAGAGGGCGCTACTGAGGGTCCAGGACATACCTGCCTGTCCTCCGTGAGCTTGGACAGCAAGTACACCAAGGAATCAAGGTTCCTGGTGCTTTTAGACTTCAGCTCATCATATTTCTTCAGAAAGTCTTCTGGAGTACGAGAAAATTCTGCTATCTTAACCTTAAAAACACAAAAGCAATTAAGTGATAGTTATCAACAAAGGACTTAAGTTAAAAACCAGAGTCATGAGTCGGAGAGATAGCACAGTGGTAGGGCGTTTGCCTTGCATGCAGAAGGACAGTGGTTCGAATTCCAGCATCCCATACGGTCCCCTAAGCCTGTCGGGGGCGATTTCTGAGCACAGAGCCAGGAGTAGCCCCTGAGCACTGCTGGGTGTGACCCCCCCCCCCCAAAAAAAAAAACTCCAGAGTCACAACAGGGGCCCAGGGCTCCATGGTCTGTTCTGGAGGCCATGACTTCTTATTGACTTAAAAGTTTCTTATGTGTCAAATAGAATTGGGAGTACTCTGAAACTCTATTCTGCCCATTTTATCTGTCTTGTCCTCCTTCTAAGCATGAATAATAAACATAAGGCCAGAGTGGTAACACAAAGTGGTATGGACGTTAGCCTTGCACCTGGATGACCCAGGCTTGACTCCTGACATCCTATATGATTCTCTGAGCCTGCCAGGAGTAATCCACAAGCGCTGCCAGGTGTGACCCAAAAACTAAAATCCATGAGTGGGTGAGACCACCCCAGGCACTGTGTTTCTTTTTTTGGGGGGTGGGGGGTTGGGGTTGGGTCACACCTGGTCACACACAGGGATTACTCCTGGCTCTCTGCTCAGAAATAGCTCTGGCAGGCTCAGGGACCAAATGGGATACCAGGAATCGAACCAGGGTCTGTCCTGGGTTGGCTGCATCCAAGGCAAACGTCCTACCACTGTACTATCACTCTAGCCCCAGGCACCGTGTTTCTAACCCCTTAGGCAGAAAGGTCTGATGAAGCAGTGTAGCAGCTGAGAAATAATACCAAGCCAGTGAGTATTGAATCCCACAGTGAGGACAGATTTACTAGTCAGCCTGCTTTTGACCTCATGGCCTCTCTCTGCCATGTGCTCTCTCTGCCCCACCAAAATCCAGCATTCCTCTTTCTTTATAGCCAAACTCACCAGGGTGGGGGAAGGTCCTATAATCCAAGTGGGCTTTTACATATCAAAATAATAGGTTGTCGGAAGAGGAAGTCAAGGGAACACTTTTGTTTAGGATTTCAGCTAGGTTCACTTTACAATGAATAACCAAGGCCTCATAATTGTCCTAAAAGCAGATTTAAAGATATATACCTTTCATTCTGAATTAAAATTGCAATACAGAACTACTTTAGGTACAAACAAAATTCCTTCAAAGAAATAACACTAAAACATCCTTTCTGCCTGATGATGCTCTGAGAAAATGTCTCCTCCTCACAGGTCCCAAAGTCAGGATGACAGGCTCTCAGCTCAGTGCATCCTTGCACCTCTGCAGGCCCAGTCCAACCAGGGGATCAGCCAGCTCACCTTAGCACTGTGTGCAGACACAGTGGTTGTCACGTATGGGGTTCTGTTCTTCTGCAACAGCTCAATATAGACCTCGGCCCCATCCCCACCGTGCACACGCAGCAAACTCAACAGCTCGTTGACATCATGGTGAATACGAAACTCACTCATAGTTCTGGTTCCTAGATGCCAGCAACATCACAATGTCCTCCTGAAAGACAGCGGGAAGAGACAGACAGCGAGATGCTGTGAGGACACACTCAGTGGGCCAGCCTGGTAGCATTGGTCTCTGGGACGTCCAACAGCTCCCCCTGCAGGAGACATCTGGGCTGTAGCTTCTAGGATCCAGGTGGTGGATTTAGTCCTTTCAGCCTCATTCCAACTGGTGCATGGACATGGCTACTCAGGTTTGGGCTCTCTGCTCCTCTGCAGCTTCCAACTTTACAGTGCTGGACTACTTAGGGACGGTTCCCCAAGTTGGGAAGTTTTCATGTCCAGCTGTGCAACAGTCCTGGGCCAATAAGAGCACTGCCATTACACCCTTGCTCCTGCCTGAGTGGAACTCTGACTTTTCCCCTCTGATCAGCTCTGTGCACTTCTCAGGTACAGTTTGACACTATCATGCTTTCAGGGGAGAGTTGGACCACACCCAGCAATCTCATAGCTCTCCTGCCAGTGCTCGGGACTATATGGGCACCAAAGATCAAATTTGGGTGAGCTATGTGCTAAGGCCAGGTACCCAACCCATCCTCTGGCCCATATTTCCTTTTCTTGCCCAAATAGCTCTGCAGGAGAGCTGATCAGGCCTCTACTGCAGCTGACCAGGTGGCCATACTACAGAAACATGTCCCATGTACACAGCCTGTACCTCTGACTCTAACTCCATTAGACTAACTTGGGGGTTGAACTCCTTTCTGTTCCATAATGCGTTAGCCAAGAGCATGTAGTTGATCCAAATAAATATACACACATACTCACAGGCAAAAGCCACATGTTAACGCAAGTTACTGACACGAGGGATCCTACTTTGAGCTCACAAACTCTGGGTGATCAAAGAATACTTGGATGTGTCTCATCTGGTACTGGGGCATGCCCCCAACCAAATGTACCATAGACACAGCACTTCCAGTGCTCTCTGACACAGCAAAGCTGTTTTGATCTATAAATTTTCTGGGGCCTATATTTTTTTGTTTTGGGGTCACACCCTGCAGCGTTCAGGAGCCACTCCTGGCTCTATGCTTAGAAATCGTTGTCGTCCCCCCCCCCCCCCCCGTGGGCAGGCTCAGGGGACCATATGGGATGCTGGGATTCGAACCATCCTTCTGCATGTAAGGCAAACACCTAACCTCCATGCTATCTCTCCGGCCCCGAGGGGCCTATTTTTGGGGGGGAATCACACCTGGTGGTGTTCAGGGCTTGCTCATGGCTTTCTGTGCTCAGGAATCACTCATGGCAGGGTTCATGAGACAGTATGTGGTGTCAGGAAGGCATCAGGATCGGCAGCTTTCTAAACAGATGCCTTAACCCTGTACTAACTTTCTGGAGCCCTGACATCTTTCAATTGATCCTTAAAGACTCCATAACCCACAGGTCAGGAGCCCCCTTGCTAACAGTTCCAGCAATGAGCCAGGATGGAAACAAAAGGCAGAAGTCCTGGGCAATGCTTACAATATGCGGACTAGGTGGTGGTGCTGCGACCGTGAGCTCCGAGGGAGAAAAGGCTTCTCCAGCCATGCCTGAAGCATCTACCACTCGACACTAAGAAGCCCTGGGGTTCCCTGGAGTAACTCCCCATGCACTAGGAACTCTGGGGACACCCATCCAGAGCTGGAGTGGGAAAAGTGGGCACAGGGCGTGAGCACTGGGCAGTCTATGCTCCCATTTCATTTCAGGATAGGTTGCATGGATGTCTGTAGCCTTCTGGGAAGGGTCAGGTCACAGGAAGCCACTGCAGTTCTGCTCACCACCCCCATTCCCCATTAAAAACAAACAAACAAACGCAATACCCAGAATAATTGAAATGGCAAAGGGGGAGCCCGTGCACTCCAAAACCAACTATTCCCGTTGTCAGGGGCTAGGTCCTGGGTGCAGGTCTTCCTATGCTGGGAGACACGTCTGTCTTCCTTTCACAAACGGCAGAGGACAGACAGCCCAGTCTGGGTACAAGACTGTCGCCACCATAGGATGCCCACCCGGTGCTCAAGTCCTGAGGCCGCTAGGCCCCGCCTTGCAGGCAATCTGCGGGCGCCCTTTCCTCTTCCCGCTCCAGACTTTCTATCCTGTGAAACCCCCCGATCTAGTCGTGGTCCATTCTCCCAGGCTAACTGGAGAAATAAGGCCCTGAATGCTCTCGGCCTACAGCAATGGCATCCTAGGACGCAGCCCATCGGGCCCCAGCCCAGGGCCAGCTTGCAACCACACTCGGCTAATCGCAGATCGCCCATCTTTGGGGGCCACGCAGTCCCGCGCACGTCCGAGCAGGCGCGTCACGGCGGGAGCTGCGGCAGCCGAGGGGCGACAGGATCCCGGCGCGACTCACCGAAAGCGCGCGCGGGGACAGAGCGCCAAAACCCTCTCGGCGCGCAGCCGGGCGGCGGGGGAAGTGACGTCACGTGCGCGACGTCACTGACGTCACTTCCGGCCCGTTTCGGCGGCCGACGGTGGCCGGGAGGCTGAGGCGGCCGGTGCGCGCCATGCAGCTCCCTCCCGCGCTCTTCATTCGGCTGGCTGAGGGACCCGGGGCGGCAGAGCCGCTGCCCGTGGAGCGGGACCCCACAGCCGGGGCCACGCCATTCTGCTTCGCGGCCCGCCGAGTGCGCTTCCCGCGGGAGCACGAATTCTTCGAGGTGCGGGAGCCGCGCTGGAGAGGGCGGTTGTGGGCGTGGCCGAACCTGGGTGGGCGTGGCCAAGTCTAAATGGGCGTGGCCTGTCCGGACGGGGCGTGGCCGGCCCTAAACGGGGCGTGGCCCGGGTGGGTGGGCGTGGTCGATCGCGGCGGACAGGTCTGTTCTGGATGGGACAGGGCGAGGTAGGTGGGCTGGAGAGGGCTGCTGTGAGCTGGACCTGCCTACGGGGAGGAAGGGCCCGAGGCCTATGGACGGGGCCTGTTGCAAGTCAGCCCCTGAAGAGGTTGACTGATGGAGGGATGGAGGATGAGATCTTTCCCCTTCAGCTCGAAGCACGCATCTGCCATCCTGTCTAGCCGACAGTTCTGAGATGAAACTGCGGGTAAACAGCTCTCAGACAGTCAGGCTTGTGGAAATATTAGCTTTATTCGGTGGACAAGACTGAAGTCCAAAGCCTCAGCCTCAGTTTCTGCCACAAGCCTCTCGCCTTCCACAGACCCTTGTTTTTATCCCCCAGAATCAGGTACCACCCAATGGTGGGATCAGATACCACCCAATGGTGGAGGCAGAATCAGGTACCACCCTAGGGTGGGGGCAGAATGCCAGGTCACACCCTAGGGTAGGGCACAATCACCATCAGAGTAGGGTCAGTAACATAATAATCCCCTAAAATATTTACATACACAACAGGGGCCTATGAATGGGGCCTGACTAATGTTGTGGTCTGTCCTCCCTCCATGCTTACGGCAACGTTTCCTTTAGGATGGAGACGTGCAGCGACACCTGTACCTTCAGGACCTGCTCACGCAGGTTACCGAAGTGCCAGAGAGTCCGAGGTGAGTGCAATGCCTTTCTTCCTGGTGACCTGTCCTAAGCCCAGTGTTGGCCTCAAGGCCCCTCCAGTGCCCACCCAACTGTCCTGTGCAAAAATCCCCTTCTGAACTCGCAATAGCAAAAGAGAACTCACAAGGTTCCGATGAGCTTGTAGGCACGAGGCGGAGGGTCATGTGTCAGTGATCATAGTCCTCCCCTCCATTCTCGCCCCCACTGTGTTTCCTCGCCAGCGTGCCTGAGTTTCCCTGCCAAGTAGCGGGCTGCTGCCAACTGTTCACTACACTGCAGGCATATGAGCAACACTACCATGCCCTGCACCGGAATGTCTGCTCCTTCTGCAAGCGGGTTTTCCCCTCGGGACACCTGCTGGACGTCCACATCCTAGAGTGGCATGATGCACTTTTTCGGGTCCTGTCTGAGAGGCAGCCCATGGTAGGTGGCATGGAGTGAGGGACAGTGTGGCATCCGGTCTGTGGTCATTCCCACGCTGAGGTGACCCTGTTTCTCTTTCAGTATCAGTGCTTGGTGGAAGGCTGTGCGGAGAAGTTCAGGAGCAGCCGAGACAGGAAGGATCACCTGGTGACAAGTCACCTCTACCCTGCAGATTTCCGCTTTGATAGACCCCCGAGAAGCCAAGGATGTGCGAGGTGCGGGCAGAGCCTCCTGAATATTCTCTGCAGGGGCCTAGGAGACCCTACCCCCCACATCATCATGCCTGGCTCCTAACACATGGGAGTCACCGACCAGAGCGCTCTTGTGGCTCCTCTCCTGGGGCAGCCCCATCTCAGGTATCACTGCCTAGGGGCCTGTGTGTTTGATTCATCCTGGGCACAGAGCTCTTCCTGTGTGTGGGGGCCTGGTAGGTTCACAAACCTGACAGAAACAACTCTTTTGGGGTGCACATACTATGGGGTATCCTTAGGAGAGTGTATGGGGGTCTGCAGCAGTGCAGGCTGGCTGCATCTGTGCTGAGTCTCTGAGAGCTCATTGTGATGAGTAGATTCTTCAAAGGCCTCAGTAAAACAATTTTCTCTCTGCTGTCACTGGGCAGAGACAATCCCACCTTGTGCTGGCCTGGTGCTCTGCAATGAGCCGATTTTTTTTTTTGTTTGGGGAGGGCCACACCCGGTGACGCTCAGGGGTTACTCCTGGCTTGGGGGACCATATGGGACGCTGGGGGATTGAACCGAGGTCTGTCCGGGGTCAGCAAGGCAAGCGCCCTACCACTACGCTACTGCTCTGGCACCAATGAGCAGATTCTCATAACACTTGCCCCATCACTGACCCCTGGGATAGCAAGACACTATGTGATACCAGGCTGTGTGACGCGTACAGGCATGTGGCCCACATGGGGTCTGCAAGGGTGACGGATGAGATGAGAGTGACCAACTATTGGCACCAAGCTAATGAAGTGGGAACTTATTCTGGGAGTACTCAGTGGCCCCAAGTATTGGGATGGGAGATGAAAGCTGCTTCCTTTGTACTCATTTCCTGGGGGACTCCTGGAGCTGGGGGAGTGTCGTCTATAGCTGCTCAGGTCTCCTTCCTCACAGCTCCAACGCCCTGTGCCTGCCGGCAGAAGCCATGGGGGTTGACAGGGAGCAACCAGAAGGGGACACCATGGAAGTCTGCTCTGCACATACAGTGTCCCCTGCAGAGCCCACAGGGGAGCGGCCAAGGCCCAGACACAGGTCAGTGTCCAGCTTATTCTTCACATGAGATTCAGTGCTGGCTTGAAGCCTTGCCCAGTGGTGTGTCTTTGCTTACCGTTATCATCCACTGCTAGACACGACCAGGGTCTCCAAAGAGATCTGCTTGGCTGTGTGATGGGCGACTAAAGCTCTGTGCTAGGGAGAATGTTGAACTCCATGGAGGGAGCTGCATTCCTTTTCCCTCAGCAGTGGGCATTGACCCTGCATTTCACCTGGTTCTGGGGGAAAAGGCAGCAGGGCTTCCTCTGACAGCCGGGAGCTGAGGAGCCTGCCACTGCTGTGTCTGCTCTGTCTCTGCTGTGTGTATGTGGTGTGTGCTGCATGTGGGCTGGTATCCTGGTACTCAGTGCTTCGGGTGGGTGGGAGCTGCCGTGGGAATCTGGTGGGACAGTGCAGGCTGGAGGGAGCCTAAAGAATGTTTAGAGGGCGAGGGGGAGTGTCTGAAGGCAGAAACAAGCCAGGGCTGCGGCTACTGGAGATTGGTGCTAGAGCTTGGGGCAGTGGGTGGCTAGGGGGTTGAGTGCCTGCTGCTTGGGCAGGAGGGCCCGCTCATTCCCCAGACAGTCCCAGCAGTGAGTGGGGCAAGGCTCCAAATGTAAATAAATCACCAGGTTGGTCTCAAACTTTCTCCTGTTCCAGAATTCCTTCCACCATCTGTTTTGGCCAAGGAGCATTGCGAGGATTTAAAAGCACCAAGAAAAGGACTAAACACTGATGGTTGAGACAGAAACACCGAGGTCTGGTGACAGCCTGGGGTCAGCAGCCAAGCTCTCTTAAGTGTCCTGGGTGGGCATCTTTGTGTCTTCACCAGGGAGGTAAAGGCGAGAAGCAGCAAAGCGCCCCAAGCCTTTGGGAACCCCAGTCATGCGGAGCCAGCCAGGAGGGTCTCAAGTGAGGACATGAGTTCGTATGGGAGCTGGGAGCTATGTCTGTTTTCAGCCATGTGATGGCAAAATGTTCAGGGCATCTTAGAGCCTGGAGTCCTGGGCAGGGCCACTCTACTCTGAGGAGTAATGCTGAGAAAGGCCCGTGGCCATCTTACAAGTCCTGTCTGTCCACACAGCTCATCTGACGCCCACACAGGTGGGGAAGGGGCTTAGCTGTGAGCAACATATACATGAGAATACAGGCTTGCCACTAACCCTCACCTGCTGCTCACCACAGCTGCAAGTTCTGGGTATGAAATAGGACAGGTGACACCAGGCTGCGCTAGGACCAGCTTCACAGATCTCCAGCCACAGTTGTATTTTAGGGCTCCCTGCCCCAGAAATTTGGACCCACCCCACTGAAAGGTCCATAGGTAGATGTGGATCCCCAACAGGCTGCTACAGTCACTGGTGGGGACTGTAGTGGACAAGACAAAGTACTCCCCTGCAAGGCCAGAAAGGTTCCTCAGAGTAAAGCAGGAATAAAGGCTGAGGGAAGAATCCCAGGACTGCCTGAGTCCAAGCTCATTCCCTGCCCAAACATTAGTCACAGGATGTCCCGGCAGAGAAAGTAGGGGAAACATTTTGGAACGCCAACCTGCTGCTCTCCATCCTCATGTCGCCTAGATCTCAATGCCTATGTATGCCCTTAGCTCTCCTCCCTCTGGAGACACCAGTCTCCTGGCACGCACCTCACTCCTGACTTTCTTCCAATAAAAGGTGTTTGCTTTCCTTTGGGTCTCTGCCTGGAAGTGTTTTCTGCAGAGGTAGGACTGGCCAAGGGAGACTCACTTCCTTCAGAGGACCATCCCCATCTTGTGCCATGACACTCTGGGAATGCAGTGCCTGATGTCTGCTCAATAACTGGAGAGATAGAGTGTCTGTGTCAGGCAGGTGTTTGTGGCCAACAAACAGCCCTGGTTCCTAGCTGCTCCCCAGAGACCAAGGAGGATCCAGGAGAAAGGAGGCTGCTAGATCAGAAGACCCCATGTAGCCCTGCCACAGCTTCAGGGCTCAAAACACCAGTCAGGGAGTGCTATAGCCCACTGATGGGGCCTACGGAGCAGATGCACCCCACAAACAAGGTCTGAGAGCACACACACCACACAGACAATTCCTGTGTGTTGTCCCAGCACTGTGGGATTTTCTGTGTGTTGTCCCTGCACTGTGGGATTTCCTGTGTGTTGTCCCTGCTGTAAGGGGTGTGCAGGACTCAGCCTACTGACACCTCCACACGACCCAGCCCTGACCAGGAGTTGCTGGGCAGCACATGCCAGTCTGGCCTTGGACCCTGAATGCAGAAACTCAGCCTGGCCAGGGTCACCATCCTCCTGAGCCCAGAATGACGACAGGACAAGACATGCAAAGGGACTGAGGGTTTACTGTGGCCTCCAAGGCCACAGGCATCTGCCGGAGTCCTACCATCCATGACACCCCATATCCTGAGGCCAGATAAGCCACACTCCACCTGCCAGTCACTGCACTGGGCTGCTCTGTAGCCCTTTCAGGACCTAGCTCTGCACATGGAGCTGGGCCCAGCCAGCAAGGACTCCTGTGTCAGTGAACAGATCTGGGGTGGACAGGACCTCCTGCTGGTTTCCTCCTAGGGATCCCCTAAAGGAACCTCCCTGCAAAAAGTTTAGCATCTCTCCCCATGGTACCCACAGGCTGTTCACGGTGATTCTTGGGTGCCTGTGGTTTTAGAGGGACCATTGGATCTAAGTCCATCCTGATGCTCCGGTACAGCAATGCACTGTCTGGCCCTCCTAACAGTGGCTTCACTGTCCTTGCATGCCCCAGACCCAGGGTGAGGGGCAGAGGGATAGTCTTTGGGTCTACGGAGGTGTGCTTTGGGGATTCCCAGGCTTCTGTCCTAGCAATGCCCCATTGCTGCTAGGTCAGGGCTCTGCTGGTCCCTGCTAACCACCCCAACCAGAGCTCTCTGTTGTATATGAAAATATTTCCATAAGATTATTCTTTGCCTGTTGTCCCACCTTGACCTTCCAGGTGGGGGCGCTGTGGATAGCCGAATAAAGAGTTTGGGAGCGAGGTGGTCAGGGTCTTTTGCCAGAGTTTGCTGGCTGGCCCCAGGTGGGTTTTGGAGCTAGCAGCAGGCTGACGAAGGCCTCTCTTCCCCCAACCTTTTACCCCTTAATCCTCCTGTTCGTGTGGATTAATATTACCAAGATCTCCCCCCAAAAAGGGACAAGGGGATGGGAATCAATTTCTCATTCTGGGAGCTCTTTGCGGATACACAACCAACCAACAAAGGAGTAAACGGGACCCAACACTCTCCACTCCGGACACTTCCTTCTAGGTGATGTCATGGCTGTAGCAGCGCCATGGCTGGGAAGCACCTTGCCCAGACTTCCTGTGATTCTGCCGCAAACCTGCTCTGTGGACGGATGCACAAGTGCATGGGCAATTTCCCAGTGCAACCACCTGGGCCATGCAAGAACAAGCCCAAGTCGGGAATAGCGAGGGAACAGGCAAGACAGGTCCTGTTTGGCTCAAGGAAGGATACTGTGTATACCCCAGTCCAACCCCTGACTGCAGCTGTGGGGGAAGCAAGTGGAGTAGCTGCCCTACTGGTCAGGTGGGAAAGAAGCCAAGAGCTTTATATAGTGATGGCGGTGTGTCTAAGAAGCGATCCGATTGTCTAAGTGCACTGGTTGGTTATCCTGCATGCACACCTCTGTTAGTGCTGGGCCTAAGCAATCAGACACAAGGGGTGAGGCCATATGTAAAGCGTATTCGAAGAGGAAGACCCTTCTGGAGAAGTGGTTGGTAAAAGAGTGGCTGGTGCAGTCAATGCTGATGTCCCATATGCTCTGACCCTGCAGGCAGGGGTGGTTGGTGGAGATTCTTACATATACTCAGGGTCCCAGAAGTCACTGTAACAATTGGGGGGGGGGTGGAAAGTCCACTGTGGTGGGCAGTGACCTGAACCCCCATGTGACCCTGAGTCAACCATCTGTCTGGATACAACCTTGGGAGCCCCAGTGCAGCGAGGACAGAAACCTCAGGTCTACACTGCAGTGAGGACAGAAAGACCATCAGGAGCCCCAGATGTGAGTGGACAATGCCCCTCCCCAGCCCTCAGGCTGTGGCTGCTAGATGCTGGGAAGTGTTCTTGCCCAGAGAGGTGGTGCTTTAGGGTTAGTCCGTGTGCAGGGTCAGTGGTGTATCAGTGAGTGTGTGTGTGTGTGTGTGTGTGTGTGTATGTGTGTTCAGTCTATGTGCAAGCAATGAGGGGGTCAGTCTGTGTGGTCAGTGGGTATGTGGAAGTCAGTATGGGGATCAGTCCGTGTGGGTGGTCAGTGGGTGTGTGTAGGGTCGGTGAGCGTGTGTCCGTATGTATAGGTGTGGCTGTGTGATGAACTAGGGTATGGAATGTGGGGCTGTGGCTGAGGTGTGTGTGAGAGGGCTTGCATCCCACTAGGCACCCCTTTGGATGGGTAGCAGGACCTCAGGACTCACAGGGCCAAATCCCCTTTGTCTCCCAATCCTGGTCCCCACTCACAGCTCTCCAGGTGGGGTACTGGTGTGAAAAGTGGCACTGGTCGAGGGAGTGGGCACAAGTGGGGTATGGCAGGTGGTCAGTGGCGTGAGGGTGCACCATTGGCACAGGACGCAGGGCAGGCAGGTGGATGTGGAGCTTTACTCAGAGGCAAGTGGCAGAATTGGGGGCACGTCAGGGTGTCAGTGGAGGGGGTTGTGAGGAGTTGGGGATGAGCTCAGTGGCTGCAGTCCAAGGAACTGCAGGCTGAGCCCGCCCCCTTCACTCTGGGACAGGTGCGGAGGGAGGGGCAGCAGAGGCAAGGGGTCAGCTGCTAGGACCCCCTTCCCGGTGGGCACAGTTTCACGGGCATCACTGGGGGGTCGGAAGTGCCGTGCTCCCCTCCACCTTCTGCACAGCCACACCTGTGGCACTCTCAGTCTCGATGGAGGCTCTCCCTGGGGTCGCGGTGGCCACAGGCACAGGTGTAGGAGCCTTGGGCCCCTCCTTGCCAGCGCGATAGCTGCCCCCCCAGGCCGCCGGTCCATCTGCAGCCCCATGCTTGCGGCTCACTGGGAGGGCGCCAATGGCAGCCAGGATGCTTCGGTGCCGCTCAGGGTCCAGCTCCGTGTAGTACATCTCCAGTGTGACTGGGCTGCAGATCTTGTGCTGCTGGCAGGGAGGGCAGAGGGGAAGTGGTCTCTGAGCATGTCCCGACTGCATTTAGGGGCTACTGAGGAAGCCCTCTGTAGGGTGAGATATGTCACCCAAGCCAAAGGGAGACCCAGAGTTCTCAGGATCAGCAGGGCAGAGGACAGTGTATGGCCTCCTGTTTCCAGTCACCTCTAAAATCCCTGGTCTGACTTGGGAGCTCCCCAGGTTCCACCCCACCCCTCACCCTGAGGCAGTCTTACCCTGAGCAGGAAGCCATCCGGGCAGGTGAACTGGTCATACCAGATGGCCTTGTACATGATGAGCACGCAGCCCAGCAGGGCCATGGTGAAAGCGATCATGCGCGCTGTGGGCAGCTGTGAGACACAGGATAGGGGTGGGGGAGAGCCAGCGGTCCCCTGGGCCAGGGGTGGGGGGTCAGATGTGGAACAGTACCCACAGCACAGAGTGGAAGGCACCATCTGCTCACACAGGGATGGGCACAGGATTACCAAGAAGCAGAGGATGAGATCTGCAGGCACTGAGGAAGGACCAGGACCCAGGGACATGTAGATCAAGCTCAAGGCTACCCACCCAGGCCAGCGGCCCATCCTGTACTCAGGTCCACAGTCTGCCTTCCCAAATGTGGGAACAGGTGGCCTACGTTACCCTGCGTCCCTCCTCTGCATCACCACCACTCAGCTTCTGGGCCTCCAGGTCAGGGAAGCTCTTGGCTGGGTCAGAAAAGGAGAGTGGGAATTCCGTCTGTGTCTTGATGACCACCTTTGGGAAAAGAGCACCTGTCACTGAGCTGGAACCAGCTGGCACTACTATGTACTCAAGGTCACCGGTGCCCATGGTCACTTGGAGCTGTTTACAGTCAGGGTAGAGGCTATGCCTTGCTCCTCCCTGGCAGTCGGTCAGGTGGAGAGACCACCTCAGCAGCCCTGTACACAGCAGCCAGGAAAAAGGGGTCTTCTTCTCAGGCAAAGGGGTCTACTTCGGAAGGGCCAGAGGGTGATGGGCCCAGCTCCCTGGTGGGCATGGCCCAGCTTCTCTGCTGCCTGCCCCGGGACCCCCTGTTCACTCTACACCAGTGCTCCCTCACAGGCTGCTCTGGGTACTTACCTGCTCAGAGAATGATGGCTGCAGCTGGCTGACATCCAGAGGACTGATGAGGGGGACGCTGTCCAAGGCAGTCCCATCCAGGTCCCCGGGCCCTTTGCCTGGCTTGCCCGAGAAGCTGCAGCCCAACTTCACCATGGTGTCCTGTGTGGGGACAGACATGGGTGGGTGTCCACAGACACACCTATTTTATGGGCATTACCAGCACTGAGCCCACTGCGCCCCCCCCCCCCACTGCCTTGCTCCTGAGTGTTGCCTCTGCCTGGATGCTGATGCCTAGCCCAGATACTCCCTCGGTCCAGATGTGTCTGCCCAGTTCCCTCAGTCCAGATGTGCCCTCTACCTGAATGTTTCCTCTGCCCAGATGTGTCTGCCTGGATGTGCCCTCTGATGCTGCAGTAGGCCTTGGGCACTCTGGCCACCTTGGGAAGACCAGCTCATCTCACTGGCACTGAAGGGGACCTCGCTAGAGGTCCCATGTCCTGTTGAGCTTTGACTGGTTTAGAGCCTGGAGAGGAGGTATCACTACCCCACAATTCCAGCTACCCCCACTGCCCCTCACTCCTAGAGGAGCCCCAGAAAGGAGCTGTCCTTGGTCTCTGCCCTTGGCTGCTCTCCCAGGCATGCAGCCCACACCCCAGCACCGCTGGGCACCAGTGACCAGCTCCTGATCCACGTGATCTCGGCACCACAAACCTCCCTGTGAAGGTCCCACAGCTCGGAGCCACCGCATGTGTGGTGGCTTGGGAAATGGGTGCCTTGTGGGGGGGGTAGGCTGTGCTGGGGGGGGGGGTCAGGCCATGTTGGGGGGCAGGAACGCAGTGGCATGGGAGCCTGCAAAAACGAAGCGATTCCCAGAAGAGAGGGGAGTTATCCCGCCACCCCCGGAGTCCGGGTCCAGTGAACCCCTCTCCCCACAAGGATGCGCGAGAGGGTTGCAGGGGCAGGGCCACTGGGCTGCGGCGCGGAGGGTCTCCCGCCCCAGGGCAATGCGCAATGTCCACTTGACGTCACCGCGGCTCCATGGCAACGGAGAGGCGGGGGCCCTGGCGCGGGCGGGCCCGGTGGGGAGGGGCCCTGCCCGCAGAGGTGTTTTGGAGTCGGGGATCCGAGGGCTGGGTGCGGGGCTCGTCTCTGCGCGCGTGTCCGAGCAGCACACGGAGCGGTGCGGGCTCCTGGCTGAGGCTCGTGGGCGGAGGCCAGAGTGGGGCTGGGGTCTGCACGGGACGCGGTGCCCCCTCTGCAGCTTCAGGAGGCACCCCTTCTCTGCTCGGTCGGGCTTGCGCGCCGGTGCGCCCCGCGCGCCCCCGCCCCAAGGCCGGCCAGGGGCCCTGCGCGCGCTCAAGGGCACGGCGCCACCTGTGGCCCCGCACCCGGACCTGTGGCAGGTGGCTCGGTGCCACTCGGAGGCTCCCGGCGCCCCCCGTCCTCCTTCCTCTTCCAGGGGCACCCTCCCGGGACCCCTCCCCAGCCCGCGCAGCTGCCCCTGCTGAGCGCGGTCCTGGGGCCTTCCGTGCGGTCGCCCTCGGCTCCCCGCACACGCCGGGCTGCTGCGTCCTCCGGAGCACGGCCGCCCCGGCCGGGACCCCCACTGCCTTCGAGGGACTGGGGCCCCCCGGGTCTTGCCGGCCACTGCTGCGGCTGCAGCGGTGTCGTATCCGCTCCCAGGCAGCCAGTGCACGCGTCTGGCACACCCGCGCACACCCCGGCACATAGCCGTGCAAGCCCGCACACACCCGCGCGCACTCGTCCCCTCCTCACCCTACGCCGCAAGCTGAAATGCGGGAAAGGCTCACAGGCGGCTCTGGGCAGCTGTTAGCAGGATGCGGAGCCGAGCGGGATGCGGAGGAAGATGCGGTTCCAGACGCTTCGCCGCAGCCAAGGCAGGAGGGAGGAGGGTTGAGCCCCAGACCGAGGCTGCGGTTGCCAGGGAAATGCAGGAGGAGGGGGGCCAGAACGCCACCTCACAGCCCGGCCCCCACGTGACCCCACCTCAGGCCACACAAGTCGCGCACACACACGCACACACATCCCACATACATCCCACAAACCTTGCACACGCACCACACACACCCACACACTCACCACTCACCTTACATATGCGCCACAACCTCAAAATGCACCACACATCCCCCCCACGCACCACAAACCTCCCAATGCACCCACCCACACATGCCTCACACGTGTGTCACACGACTCACACATGTATCATATACTCACACATGTACCCTATCTTCTCACACATGTACCACACACCATACATGCGTCACTCCTTACACACATGTACCATGTCCCTCACACATGCACACACACCAGACACCTCGCACACGTACTAATGTTGCACAAACCCTCACAAGGAACCATGTCGACGGAACAACCTCTCCCAACATCACCACTCCATACTCTGCCCGTGCCACCCACACCTGTCCCATCTCCTCACGCTCTGCCCACGCTGCACACACCTGTCCCACATCCCCCAACACTCGGCCCACACCGCAGTCGCCTGTTCCATTCCTGGCACATGATAGGTGCTCTCTGTTGAGAGATCAAGTGTGGTTTGAAATGACTAAACATGGGGCCGCTGGCAGGGCCCTTTTCCACTCTGTCACGACCAGTGTGTCTCCCTTTATTTTGGTGCGGTCACACCCGGCAGCTCTCGGGTTACTCCTGGCTCTACGCTCAGAAATCGCTCCTAGCAGGCTCGGGACCATATGGGATGCCAGGATTCGAACCACCGTCCTTCTGCATGCAAGGCAAATGCCCTATCTCCTTGCTATCTCTGTGGCCCCAAGGTTGTCTCCCTTTCTGGCCCTGCTCACCCAGCCTCTGTGCCCTGACCTGGGTGATAGGAGCAGGTCCAGGAAGCCTCTGACCCCCCTCTCTCACCAGAGCCCAGAGCTGGCTGATCTGGAGACCCCTTGGGTATCTCTAGCTCTGAGTCTGCCACCCAAAGGGTCCCAGCTGTGGGGTGGCTGGGCCTAGAGCCCCAGCATGATAGCAGGGGTTGGCCTGACCTCTGTCCAGACACACCCCTCAGGGCTATAAACCCAGAGGCCTGGGCAGGAGGAGCAGAGTCTGAGTGTGAGCCATTTCTGCTGGGCACTGGGAAGGCACGGACATGAGGTAACTCGGGAGCCCCTCAGCCCACTCCCCTCTGTGCTGCCCAAGAGTGACTTGGGCTGATTTTGGGAGGCCTGTGCCTTAGGAGCAGAGTCTGGCTGCTGGCTTGGCTCCTGCTCCTCCTGTGTTCCAGAGCTCTGGGTGTGGGGTCTGTCAGGAGGGGCCCATTCCATGCAGGAGCAGGCCTGGATATCCCCAAAGGAAGGGAGTCCAGGGGTAGGGTGGGGCTGGGGAGAGCAGTGGCCTCAAGGTGTGTGTGTGTGTGTCTGAGCCCCAAGGATTATGTGTGATGGGGGAAGAGAAAGGGCCTCTAGGTTTGTGTGTGTGTGTGTGTGTGTGTGTGTGTGTGTGTTTTATGTGCATGTGTGAGTGAAAGCCCCCAGCGGGCTGTAGGGTGTCAGTTCCAAGCCCTGACAAAAGGTTGTAACTCTATTGCCGGGGGGCAGGTGGACACAGGGTTGGGCAGGGCCCAGTGGCATCCAGTCTTTGCCCCAAAGAGACCTTTGTGCCTGTAAGTGACTGGGGTGGGGCTGGGTACACTTGGGGTATCAGGGAGGTGCCTGACCCTGGGCCCCCACCCTCCCGCAGGTACAGTGGGCCTTGCTCACCACTGTGCCCCCTGGCCCCCACACAGCAGGACAAATCTCCCAAGGTCTGGACTGCAGAGCCCAGCCCTGCTCAGGATCCTGCAGGCATTAGAGAAGCCAGCACCTTGGCCTGAGGACAGTAGTGAGGAAGTGGGTCACTTAGGCAGGACTTCCCTTTGGTGGGGACCACAGGCTCACACCGTGCAGGCACACACACACACACACACACACACACACACACACACACACATACACACCAGCTGTGGGGCTCAGACACACATACATTCATACACACAACGGTTCACTGCCTCACAGAGAAGCACTCTCAACTGAGACATGGTTGTGCGTGTGGTGCTTCCAGGCTGCACTTCCTGTCCCTGGTGCTCACACATCTTTAAGCTGCAGTGCTCCTATCCTCTGTGCTCTCGCACACTTAGCTGCAGAACCTTCAGAAGTCACATACGGCACGTGTTTGTGTCCTGCACATACAGCTCACATGTCCACATACCCTGCATGCGCATGGCAATGTATTCTCATATTCAGGGGTCTCAAACTCAATTTACCTGGTGTCCCGTCCTGCAGGACTCCGTTATTTCGTGGGTGTATAGAGGGGTTCCAGCCTGTAAAAATAATGTGTGGGGGGGGGAGAGACAGAGACCAAGTAAAGTGTCTTATCAAGGTCTCGCTTTATTGAAGGGTACAGGCTCTTTTAAGCATGACTAAAACAGGGGGTGGAGAGGAAGCAGAATGGAATAGCCAGCATTACAGGCAGTCTCTACAGGGTGCATCCTGTAATTAAACTTTACATGTTATCTTTACACAGGAACCAATTTTTACCTTAAGATAGTAAAGCTTCCAAGATGTCTCAAGCTTCCTGGAATGTATGCCTGATAGGAAACTGTTTCCTATTTTTCCTAATTTTTCCTAAGAAAAATATTTCTTAGGGCTGTGGGGCTAGTCAATGCCTTAGGTTATGTACTCTTGCCACACAGACTGGTTTTTTTCTGCTGAATTCCATATCAGGGGTTGGTCTCTGGCTGTCTCTGACAACCTGGGGGCCGCAGGAGGCAAAGTCAGGGTGATCCTTGAGTGCAAAGTCAGAAGTAAGCCTTGAACATTGGGGGGTGTGACCCAAACAACTAAAACAAAACAAAACAAGATTCCTCTATGGCAGGGCCACAAAATGTTGTAAGGAGGGCCGCAAAAGGCCTGCAGGCTGTGAGTTTGAGACCCCTGTCATATGTGCATATGCCTGCATGCCACACTTGTATGTATCCTTGTATGTATATATGCATGTAGCTTCCTCTGTGTTGGCTGGCCTTTGCTCTCCTGACTGTAAATTGATGATGCCTCCTGACCCCTGACTAGTCACTTACTTTCTGTCCTTCTGACCTTTGCTCCTCGGCTGATTCTGGGCCTGGCCTTCTTATCCCCTGTCAACCACCTGGATCCCCAGGGGGCCCTTCCTTGTCACAGTCCACATTCCTCAACTGTGCCCAGCTCTGGGACATAGTACTACATGGGCCTGACCAGAAGGGCCCCGGTGACATTCAGGTGACATCCTTGCAGCCTCAGCTCATCAATATCTCCTCTGCGGGCTGAGTCCCTAAAGGTTTAAGTGTCTGTGTCAGTGGGATCTGCTGGGAAGGTCCAGTACTTGTGGGCAAGGGGGCCTGGAGTAGGGATGTGTGTGCCTCTGAGAGACTAGCTTTGAGCTAGGGTAGAAAGGAAGGTTCTTGGGGCCTGTGCCTCCCCCCAGGGACTGTCTGGAAGTCAATGACAGCTGCCTTATCCACTTCATGCTCTTCTGTCCACAGGTTCCTGCTTCTGTCTCTGCTGGTCCTGCAGCTGTGGGAAGCTGGTGAGGCCTCAGCACTTCAGGTATGTGCAGCTCCTGATGGCCCCTACCGGACTGTCGGCCCCAGGCTCTTGTGGTGACTGGCCAGTGCATGGATGAGTCTGTGATGTCAGATGGCCCAGGTGGGGGTGGTTTCACCCCTGCGCCTCACACCAGTCCACACTTCTTTCTCAGGCACTCACGACCAAAGACTTCGAAATCCCCGCACAGGACACAGATGAGTGAGTGTCTCTCTGGAGCAGGAGTGTTGGGGGACAGAAGCTCTGGGAAGTGCCCCAGACCACACAGGGACTGTTCCCCAGGCAGAGCACCAAGCCACCTGCATGGCCAGATGTTCTCTCCTGGTGGGGGGGGGGGTCCTGGTCTGTAGGTGGGAGAACCATCTGTGAGCCCTGCTCCAGGGCTCTGTGGAGGCTCCATCCTGGGCTGGGGACTGACCTACTGTGCTCACAGGGCCTGGGACAAGCATGCCCCGGAACCTCTGGGGAAGGACCATCCACTCTGGGGCCTAATGCACTTGGGGCTGCTCCCAGCAATGAAGTTCCTGGCCGAGACCCAGCAGCAAGGTGAGGGTTCCCTATGGGTGGGGACAAAGTGAAGGTCCTTGTTATGGAAAGAGGGTCAGGGACCTGTTGGGTCTAAGGGAGCCCTGTGCCCTGGAGGGAAGTGTGACTCCCTGCCTGTTCCCAGGTCTGCCAGCCACAGCAGACTCTGAGGACCTCTTGGCTGCGCTTCGGAGCCCAGTAGAGGGTCCTGAGCCTGACCAGGACCCCCTGCACCATGCTGTGTCCGAGGATGGCTGGGTAGAAGTGGAGCCAAGGTCGCAGGCATCGCTGAGGCGCCTGGTGCTGTCCGGGCCAGAGGAAGACCTAGACCACATCCACCACCAGAGTGGGGACTCCCAGGGGCCATGAACTTTCACTAGCACAATAAAGCTGCAGAGAAAGAACCTGTGTTTTTAGGGGGACCCACAAAGCAGGAGCCCCAGGGCTGGCCCTCAACTCTATGCAGCTCAGGGTCCTCTGTTGCCCCAAAAGTGTCTGCAGATGCAGGGGTGACCGAGGATGGCAGGAGCCACAACAGATGTGCAGGTCTGGGCATCCCAAGGTGTCCAGCAGGTAGGTGCTGGGCCTGAGGACCAGGGCCAGGCTGGCCTCAATCCTCTCACTCACCTCCTGGTGGCCCATTCTCCACAGGCTGCTGGAAGCCTAAGGTTGCCGCCACAGGGCTGAGGTGCAGGAAGGTGGGGAATTTGACAGGGGCTGAGTTGCAGGAATGTGGGGCCCTGGCATGAACTGAGGTGTGGAAGTTGGGAGCACAGTCCGTGCATGCAAGTATGCTCCTGTCCACTAATGTTCATGTCCTGCTGGCCTGTGCTCCTGAGGTTCCCCCTGGTTTTTGGCTAGGGGCCCAATTGTGCCCTTGGGTTCCCAATGCATAGGAACAGAAGCCTTCACCCCAAAACATAATCCCTCAATGTGGGGTTGTCGGGAAACCCCAAAGTAGGAGCCCATGCCTTGTGAAGGACTGAAGTCGTCCTGGTTGCTGGGTGGAAAGGGCAGAACAGCAGCACCTAGAGCCCACCTGGCCTCCTCATAGGCCTTAGCACCTTCCCCAGATCTTGGGCCAAGGGAAGGGGCACATTCATGGCTCCTGCACCCCAAATAGGAAGGACCAGCCCTCCATCAGACAGCACCAAACCCCACTCCACAGGCACACCCACTGCCTGCCATGTCTGAGGGGCCCTCCCTCTCCTTCAACACAACCTGCTGGCACTAAGGTGAGGCCTTCAAGGTGTTTCGCCCTGAACTCATGGTACAGAGAAGCTATCCTGGGTCCCATTTACCACCAGAGGCAAGTGACCCATCAGAGGGCTTCAGCTTAGTCTGGGAGTCCTCTTGCCAGGACACAGTGGCAGGGTCAGAGGGTGGGACAGCTCCATGGTGTTCTGGGCCTGACAGAGAGACCACAGCTGGTGCAAGCAGCACCTGTGCCCCACCACGCACGGCTGTTGCTGAACACTCACTCTGCTTCACCTTTTCCTGGGCCCACTCCTGCAGAAAACTGATGGGGCCTGCTGGACCTGGGGAAAAGCCATTGGAGAGGGCAAAGCCACAGCAGATCCTGGTCTGGCAATACCTGTCCTGATAAGCAGTCAGCTGTGTGGAAGAACTTCAGTCTGCAGCAGTCTGGTCCTGCATGCACCCTTGGCCAAAGCTGCAGCATTTGAGTGTGAAGCATGAAGGGGAAGCCAGTGCTGCTGAGAAGCTACAGGGTGGAGCGAGTACACTTTGCACCAGAGCAAAGGGGCTGTGGCCAAGGGGAGTGTTGCTAGGGTCAACCAGCTAGGGGCTGGGGCGAGCATGATGCCTGGAGAGGCCTTGCTCTTTTGCACTCTTTCCCTGCCCAGTTCTGCTGTCCAAAGACCCAGTGGGCGGAGCCCATCAAGATGGCAAGGATATTCCCTGGGTTCATCTGGGGCTATTTCTGGGGCAGAGAAACAAAGACAAGAAGATAAGGACAGGCCCGGAGAGACGGAGAGATAGCACAGCGGTTTTGCCTTGCAAACAGCCGATCCAGGACCTAAGGTGGTTGGTTCGAATCCCGGTGTCCCATATGGTCCCTCGTGCCTGCCAGGAGCAAGCCCTGAGCACCGACGGGTGTGGCCCAAAACAACAACAACAAACAAACAAAAAAAGGACAACAGGAAGGAAACTTGCTCTGCACAGTTAACTCAAATCTGATGCCTGGCACCCCACAGGATTCAGTAAGCACTGCTAGCTGTGTGCCCCGACACACCACAGAAAGAAGTGAACTCAGGCAGACTCTATTTGTAACTTGTGGCTAAAACAATGAGTAAATCTGCAGATAAGAAAATTGGAAGAGCAGGTGCAGGAGCCATGTTAGAGGCTGAGCTATTTAATGGGCCATTTGTGTGAGTAGGGAACAGTTCTGGGAGGGTTGGACTCTCCCTGTACTAAGGGAGAAGACTGCATTTCCACCAAAGCAGTGGCCAGCAATGGTCAGGATGTCCAGGAAAAACATTTTTGAAAGATGCTGACCCACAATTCTGCATGTATATGCAGCAGCAGCAGAAACCCTAGCAGCCCAGGAGTGGAGAAGATGACTTCTCTGGCAATGGCTGGGAAAAGGCACCATGTGATCGTATGCCATTTTAGTCAACAGTGTACATAGAGCTCTCCAGTTGACCATCAGTTCCCACAGGAGCATGATGCTCCACCTGGTTCCGTCCTTCAGTGAAAACCCGGAACACAGGCAGTACATGGGCAGAACCCTTCATTGTGAGCAGAACAGAACATGTTCTGGGCTGCACAGGGACTGTGAAAGCTGCCGCAGCTAGAGACACGGCTTGGCCCAAGACCATCATTCAAAGGGACAGATTTTGCTCTGAAAGCAGCAAACAAGTTTCTTCCGTAAGTTGAGGTGGCTAGTCACTATTGGTCTCTGAAGGTGGCCTTCCTCTTCTCCACAAATGCTGTCATGCCTTCTTTCCGGTCCTCCTGTGGGAAGGGAAAGAAGCAGGGGGTCACACACAGTTCTGCCTAGGTCCCATCCTGCTTGCCATCCATTCCTGCTTCCCAAAGCCCTCCACATTCACAGCTGGCCAGGAGATGAAGAGGGAGGGCCTGTGTCAGGGCCACTGCAACCTGAGTAGGCCCCAGATTCCCTTGCGTGGTGCTTGGCCAGGGATGAAGATTTTATTTTGGGGCCACCTGGTGATGCCAGGGATTCCTCTTGGCTCTGCACTCAGAAATCACTCCTGGCAGACTTGGGACCATATGAGAAGCTGGGGAGCGAAACTGAGTCGGCCGAGTGCATTGAGGAGCCAGGCAAACACCTTCCCTGTAGTGCTATCATTCCGGCACAGGGGTGAAGATTTTTATCTGATTGTCCCCGCTATGCACCAGCCGTTGCCATTCAGCAATCAGGTCTGGTTATTCACCACATTGGACCTGGCTCCACAGTAGTTTCGGAGATCACCCCAATCGCACGGGCTCCTTCCCGTGTGTGCAAACGTGCACACACCACAGCCCTGTGCTTCTAAAGGGCAACTCAAAGGCCAGGGACATGCCCTGGACACTCAGAATTCCAAGTTCAATTCCAGGGAACATGAGGTCCTGGGCACATGACTGCTAGGCAGCACTGCTGGGCTGAGGAGTGGCTGTGAGTGGCCCCTGGGCCTTTGAGCACAGCTGAATGGCCCCCACTCCAAACAAAACCCTCTACCTTCTTTGGGAAGGGAGCCAAGCCACAGTCCGGCACACAGGCCCTCAAACAGGGTCCTTCCTGAGCACCGCTGGGTACGACCCAACCACCCACAAAAAGCGACCAGACCTTCAAGTGCGGAGGCTGTCCTTAGTGTAGCGCCTTTTCCTTGCATATGTGAGGAAGCTCTGGGTCAGATTCCCAGCAAACACAAGTGAGTGAACACGTGCTCCATTCTGGGCTTGCCTGCACGTGTGTGTGTGTGTGTGTGTGTGTGTGTGTGTGTGTGTGTGTGTGTGTGTGTGTGTGTGTGTGTGTGTATTTTTTTTTACTCTGCCAAATCTCCATCTCTCTCCTCTGGCACATTTCCTGAATAACCCTTAGAATCTCTTTACTTCACTGAGAAAAAAATAAACAAGTATTCTATATATATATATACACACACACACACACACACACACACACACACACACACACACACACTTATATGTTGCATTCTATGTACTTATAAGGTTTTAAGGAATGGAGCCAAGTCAACTGCACTTTAGCAACTCAGCACCCAACTGGAATCAATCCTGCACACTGGCCTACCCTGCCTGTTGTGGACTCAGGAGCTAAGAATCAAGCCCCAAGGACAGTCCAGCTCACAGGGATATGAGACCCAATTCATGCTTTTTACTCACAGTGGCAAAAGTTAAGTAGAAGAGTTTCTTCTCCAACTTGTTTCCTTCTGTTAGTGTCATCTCAAAAGCTGAAAAAGATGATAGGTTATAGTCTGAAAGTCGTGTGGGGCACAGAGGTCCCATGGAACCACTGGAACTTTATTCCCTTGAAACCTACACCATGGCCCTCATGGCACCATGTCCTGGACACTGCCCAACTAGGAGCTTCTGGCACACAGTGAGCTTCATGAAGTGAAAGGGCAAATCCTGTCCAAGTGCAGATGGCATGGATAGCATGTGAAACCCTTCAGAAAGGTTCCTGGGTCCAAGGTGGTCCCTGCAGGCCTGTGCCGCTCAACTGGAATACACTCTCAGTCCTTCAGGAACTGAAGCACGTGTCTAGGAGGACAGGACAGAGCCTCTCCAGCAGAGGGTGGAACCTGACTCTGAGGATGTGGTTCCCGACAGGTGTCTCCCCCAGAGACTGAGAAGAAGCTGCGCTAACACTCAAGTAGGTCAACCCTGGCCTAGGTGTGGTCCAAAACTTCATTAAAATTCCCCAAGTCTCCTGAGGTGGCTTTGCCCAGGTCCCTTTTGAGGAACTGGCTGTCCAGGGTAAAAACCAGATCAACCAGCTTCCCAGTCCTGTTAGAGCAGCAGTGCCAGGTATGGCAAGGGTCAAAGCCCTGGGCTCCCAGCCCTACCTGCATTCACGGACTCTTTGGCCATTGCAGTTACAATTTTTGAGTTGTTGGCGATTTTTTCTGCACACTTGATGGCTTCTTCAACCAGTGTCTCAACAGGAAAAATCTTGCTTACAAGACCTGGAACACAAGACTGAATCTGTGAGGGAGAAGAGTCCTGAACCCTGAGGGAGAGGACTATGTCCTAAGCCTTGAGGGAGGAACACCATGTCCTGAGCCCACGAGAGGGAAGAACCACTGTGTCTTGAGTCTGTGACCCTTGCCATATAGAGGCTAGGGCCATGTTAGTCACTAAAGGCTTGGGAGGGACCTCTGGGGTCTGATGGCCTCATGTCTCCCACCAGCATATTTGTCATAGATGTTCTTCTCACAGGGAGCAGAGGCTGCTAGTCCCAGTCTCAGCACCCCCAGGTAAGGTGGTGTATTCCTTCTGCTCAGCACCCCCAGCTCTGGGTGGTGCACCTCATCTGCTCAGTGCCATGTGGCTGCCTGTACCTGCTTGCTTGGCATCCTGAGCTGATATCCGGTCACCAGTGAGGATCATCTCCATGGCCAGCGACTTCCCCACTGCTCGGGTCAATCTCTGTGTGCCCCCTGCACCTGCAGGGCAGAAGCTGCTAGTCACACATGCCTGCAAAATCCAGGAGCTGGTGGATTAAGAACCCAGTGGCCAGCTAGAGGTCCTCACTCAGCCTCCCCAACCCTGGCCCTCCAGAAAGGATAGTCAGTCAGCCACAATTGACCTTGGCCCCCATCCAAAGGGCACACCACAATCTGATGGGTTTGGATCACCCCCAGAAGGTCCCAAACTCCCTCTCCTGACCCAAAGTTGCTCTTGCCCACTCTGGACCTCGCTCCCCCATCCCTACAGTGTAAGAGACATCAGGGCTCTAGGCCAAGGCTGGGCTGTTCCTTATTAGATAGCTACTCTTACCTCCTGCCCACTGTCTTTCCAGGAGCAGGATTTCTGTTCAAATGGATGCAGAAAGGATGGGAGCTGTCCAGCCCTGATGTGTGAGTCATGGAGACTTGGTGCTCCACAGAGCACCTGCCCTATTAGGACCGCCCAGAAGCAACAAGCAGGCCCCACTCTGGGCCACAGGGCCACTCTCTGCACTGCTGTACCCATGTGGGCTGTAAGGTAACAATGACTACAGACAGGGGCTGTAGCCTGGTCAGGAGGGTCATGTGCTTTGTCCACAGCAAGAAATGTACACAGTTCCCCAAGGAGTGGACAGACTTTCAAGTAACCTGCAGAGTTCAGGCCAGAGAGAGCACGAGTTGACTCTTTACCTGGAATGGTCCCTAACAAGATTTCTGGCTGTCCAAACTGGGCTTTCTCTCCAGCATAAATGATGTCGCACATCATGGCAAGTTCACAGCCCCCTCCAAGCTGCAGAAGAACAGGAGGAGTCAAAGGGGAAGCCCTAGAGAGCCACTCTAGAAACTAGGAGGGATTGCTACTAAAGTGAGATACAACGCAGGGCACAGAGGACTAAGGCAGAGTTCCACCTAATTTCCGTTCAAGTTCCCCTCTTGGCTAATATGGGCAGGAGAACACTCTCATCACAGTCATGCAGTCTTTGCCTGCCACAGGGTTCAGAAGTACAAGAACGGGACCTGGGCAGGGCCACATACCACTACACAGCACTCAGATCTGGGCCACCATACCCCGAGGGCGCTCTATTAAATAACCAGACACTGAACTGCTCCCCGGCAGCTCTGTGGACTGTGACCAGTCAGTAGGGTGCAGCTGAGCCTAGAGCATGGGTCTCAAACTCAATTTACCTGGGGGCCGCAGGAGGCAAAGTTGGGGTGAGGCAGGGCCACATAAGGGATTTCGTTTACTGAATAAATGCAATAAAAAAATCCCATTAGGGGCCGGGCGGTGGCGCTGGAGGTAAGGTGCCTGCCTTGCCTGCGCTAGCCTAGGACGGACCGCGGTTCGATCCCCCGGTGTCCCATATGGTCCCCTAAGAAGCCAGGAGCAACTTCTGAGCGCATAGCCAGGAGTAACCCCTGAGCGTCACAGGGTGTGGCCCAAAAACCAAAAAAAAAAAAAAAAAAAAAAAAAATCCCATTAGTAAGAAAAAAATTGCAATTATTCGGTAAGCGAATAATCACGAATACTGCGATATTTGAAGGCCAGCCGCAGGCCACAAAATGTTGTACGGAGGGCCGCAAACCCCTGGCCTAGAGCTTTCCCATCTGGATGCAGAGTCCCAGGGCAAGGAGAAAGGTTTGTGTATGGGTATATACAGGACATGGAGAAACCAGGGAAAACCATCACATGTGCAGACAGAGCCTTCCTGGGGAGTCAGGTTGCCCAGTGGGGCTGGATACGGTTTGACTTGACAGGGGTCTTGCGGCCAATGGGGACCATGTGCTTCCAAGCAGAGACTGAGACACTCTCTCATTTAGCATAAAAGCCTTGCTGGCCAGAAACTCTGCAGCTCTGTGAGTGAGTGGGGTACAGTGGACTCACAGCAAAGCCATTGACAGCTGCGATGACAGGCTTCTTGATGTGGGTCACCCGGTCCCAATGGCTCAGGAACCCGGTGGAATAGCAGTTCTGGAACGTCTGGTTCTGCATTTCCTTGATGTCAGCTCCAGCTGGGGACGGAAATGAGGGTTGGCAGTCGAGACCCCATGACTGTTGCACCCCAAACTCACAGATGCCAAGTGCCTTGTGTGCACCATCAGGAGTTCTGAGAGTCCGTATGGGCAGAGAGCTGCAGAGTAAACCTGACCACAAGATCTGGGCATACTGAGTCCATATAGGAAACAGAAACAACAGGACCCATTTTTTCAGCTTTTCAGCAGTGTTCCTGAAGGGTTACCAGGGTGACCTGACACGGGCTTGATAAAGGATAAGCCAAGAGTGCTCGGAGCAGCGGGGAGGGGCATGGGAAATAGCTGGTAGGCAATAGGACTCGAGACCTCCCACAGCCACCCAGAGTGCCAGCCACCCATCCTTCCCAGCGCACCGGCGAAGGCTTTCTCCCCTCCCGTGAGCACGATGGCACCCACAGCCGGGTCTTGCTGGAAGGCCTCCATGGCGCGGTTGATCTCGTTGATCAGCCCGTTGCAGAGGGCGTTGAGCGCTTTGGGACGGTTCATCTGCACCAGACCCACGTTGCCCTCCTTGCCTTTCTTCTCCGTGATGATGTACTCAAAGCCAGCGCCTAAAACGAGGAGTGCAAGGACGTTGGTTTTCCTTTGCGCAGGCTTTCCAGATCCTGCCCTGGACGGGAACCCCTCTTGGGCCCGCGGGGAAGGGAAGGCGCAGCGGAGACCCGTGAAAGAGCACGGGTGGCCTTCTGGAGGGTGACCGGGGTGACAGGCCACGGTGCCCTTTCTGCCGGGGAGCCGTCGGGGCAGAAGGGCGGAGCGCCGAGGGCGCAGGGGACGAGGGGAGCCGGGGCGGACGAGGGGAGCCGGGCGCAGGGCAGGCGGCCTGGCAGACGGGCTGCAGTCCCCGGAGCCCACGCTGGGACGCAACGCCAGCTCGGAGGACGGGGGCCCCGGGCCGGCCTCAGCGGCTCTCACCCGAGGCGAAGGGGCGCGGCGGCGGGCCGGCGGCCACGGGGCGCAGCGGAGCGCGGACGCGGAGCAGCAGGGCGCGGAGAGCGGCCATGGCTGGGCTGAGCAGAGCTGCACACTCGGCCCGCCCCGCGGAGCCGCCCCCCGGACAGCCACTCAGCGCCCGAGCGGAAGGACAGGCGCGGGCAAAAGTGGGCGGGGCGAGCGCCCGACCGGAAGAAGGCCTGCGTGAAAGAGTGGGCGGGGCCCGGCGGAAGACGGTCTGGAGTGGGAATGGGCGGGGCTAGCGGGAGAAAGGGGACGTGATGCGGAAGTGGGTGGGGCGAGGGCCTGACCGGAACAAGGACTGCGTGCGAGAGTGGGCGGGGCCCGGTGGAAGACGGTCTGGCGCGGAAATGGGCGGGGCTAGCGGGAGAAAGGGGGCGTGATGCGGAAGTGGGCGGGGCGAGGGCCCGACCGGAAAAAGGCCTGCGTGCGACAGTGGGAGGGGCCCGGCGGAAGACGGTCTGGCGGGAGAAAGGGGACGTGGTGCGGAAGTGGGCGGGGCGACGCCCTGCAGAAACTGGGGCTTGTTAGAGCAGAAGAAGGCGGAGTCAGGTCCGGCAGGGAGAAGGGCGCTGAATGCGGAAGTGAGCGCGGAGAGGCGGGGCCGAGGCCGGATGTTCATCTCCTCTCCACCCTGTCCTGCAGGATTCTGAGTCTCTCCCACTAGGAAGGGAGGGACGCCAGGGCCAGCAGGTGTTAGGAAGCTGGCGACCCTTTAGGCAGAGCCCCGCAGAGCAGCCGAAACGTCTGGGAGCGCAGAGTTACGAAACCCCACAACTCCGTCCTCTTCTCTTTGTGTTTTGTTTGGGGGAGGCCTACCTCCGGCGGCCTCAGGGGTTACTCCAGGGCCCAGTGGTCCTCAAACTATGGCCCGCGGGCTACATATTGTATTTGTGTCTGTTTTGTTTCTTCATTGCAAAATAAGATCTATGCAGTGTGGCAGAAGAATTCGTTCATAAGTTTTGTTTTTAACTATAATCAAACCCGCCAATGGTCTGACGGACAGTGAACTGGACCCCTGTTAAAAAAGTTGGAGGACCCCTGCTCCAGGCCCTGTGCTCAGAAATCGCTCCTGGCAGGCTCGGGGGACCATAGGGGATGCCGGGATTCGAACCACCACCGTTGGTCCTGGGTCAGCTGTGTACAAGGCAAACGTTCTGCCACTGTGCTATCCCCCGGCCCTTCTCTTTGTCTCTTTTGTCTCTCCTCGTGCTTTTTGGTTAGCAATGACGTGGCTCAATGTCACTGAAGAAGGAAGAGGGTTGCTTGGGTCCTCGGGGTGCAGGGTCACCCCCAAGAAGGTGCTTGTTGCCTTTCAGTGTCCATGCATGGTTTTGAGGGTCTTCAAGGTTGCACCTGCCAGGGAGGGACCACGTGGTGACCATTGGTGATCAAATTGGCATCAGCTTCATGCAGGTCTGAGTCCTGTGTGTCTCTCCCGCCCGAACCTTTTTCTTGAACCGGGCACTATGCACAGGTTACATTCCATAGACATGCAACAACACGCATACACACCCTCCAGTACGCAAGTACATGCGCACACACGCGCCCATACATATTCTTTTTTAAAAATATCTTTAAACGGGCCCGAAGAGATAGCACAGCGGCCTTTGCCTTGCAAGCAGCCGATCCAGGACCAAAGGTGGTTGGTTCGAATCCCGGTGTCCCATATGGTCCCCCGTGCCTGCCAGGAGCTATTTCTGAGCAGACAGCCAGGAGTAACCCCTGAGCACAGCCGAGTGTGATCCAAAAACCAAAAAAATATATATCTTTAAACACCTTGAATACAAATACGATTGTAGTTGGGGTTCAGTCATGTAAAGAACACCCCCCTGCATCAGTGCAACATTCCCATCACCAATGTCTCAAATCCCCCTCAACCCATACACATTCTCGGGTCTGTAGAGGATCCTACAGTCCTACCAGACCCCCCTTTTGGGGGCTTTGGGGCCTTACAAGTCGCATGCCCACTGCCTGGGTCTGAAACCAGAGGTCGTGGGAAGTGACCCCGACCATCCACCACTCCGAAACCCACCTCGCAGGCGGGGCTCGGAGCGTCCCGGAGCTGCGTCCCGCTCTCCCGGCCCTCCCCGCCCCGCTCCACCCCCGCCCGCGCTCTCCACCTTCCGACCCGTCTCCGGCTCCGCCGCAGCCTATCCCGGCCCGGACTTTCGCACTGGGCGCGGCGGGAACTCCTGGACAAAGTTGGGGACCGGCCTGGGCAGCGCGATGTCAGCGAGTGGCGCGGCCGCGGAGACCCCGGGCTGCGGCCCGCGGGTGGTGGTGGTGGGCAGCGGCCTGGCGGGGCTGAGCGCGGCGCAGAGGCTCAGCGACCACCCGGTAGGCCCGCACCTGCGGGTCCTGGAGGCCACGGACCGAGCCGGGGGCCGCATCCGCTCAGAGCGCAGCTTCGGTAACGGCCTTCCCAGAACCCGCCACCCCCGGAAGCCCACCCGGACATCCCCGATTGGATCCCTTTCCGGACCCCTTCCAGACCCTGCCTGTGCTGCCTCCTGCGTGCCCTGCCCTGCCTGCGCCCCAGAAGCCTTAACAGGCTAGCCCGAATGAACCTTCTCCCCACCCCACCTGTTGAGATTCCTGGCTCCCTCCCCAGCAGGTGACTGCACCTGAGTACACAGTTTCTCCCTCCAGCCTGGAATAGCCCCATAACCTGCCCCCTGACTGCCATCTCTCTCTGTCCCACCAGCGTCCCCTCCTCTCCCCAGGTGTCTCTCAGGCGAGGTCTGTTCTGCCCATCCGGCAGGGGACTGGGCATTGGGTGGGACAAGAGCTCAGGCCGGTCTCCTGTCCCCCAGGTGGTGTGGTAGAGATGGGTGCGCACTGGATCCATGGGCCTTCGAAGGGCAACCCCATCTTCCAGCTAGCTGCTGAGTATGGGCTGCTGGGGGAGAAGGAACTGTCGGAGGAGAACCAGCTGGTGGACACCGAGGGTCACTTGGAACTGCCATCCGTGTCCTACACCAGCTCTGGGGGCAGGGTGAGCTTGGAGCTGGTGGCGGAAGTGGCTGATTTATTCTACAGTCTCCTAGACCAGACAAAGCAGTTCCTGCACTCGACCAACTCCCCGGTGCCCAGCGTAGGGGAGTTCCTCAGAATGGAGCTCAGCCACCTGGTGACTGGCTGGACCCACAATCCAGAGATCAGGCGACTCAAGCTGGGCCTACTCAACTCCTTCTTCAACTTGGAGTGCTGTGTGAGCGGCACCCACAGCCTGGACTTGCTGGCCCTTGTACCCTTTGGGGAGTACACGACGCTGCCAGGGCTGGACTGCACCTTCCCAGGGTATGCGCCCCCTCCCCTGTCCTTCCTGGTTCCCCTCCTCTCTGTCACCCCATCTGCCCCTCTTTGTGTGCCTCAGCTGAGGTCACCCTGGGTCCTCAGACTTTAGAAGACACAGTGGATGGGACTGGCAGGATGTGTGTTGCCAAACAAAATAAAAATTCATTAATTTTGTTTGGACCTCTCCCGCATGTTCTCAGAGCACCCTGGGCACTTTGGGTGAATGAGGTCATTTCATCTTCCTCTGTCTGGGGTCCTTGTTACCTGGTTGAGCCCAGAACCACAGCATGGAGCAATCAATCCCCTTGCTCCTCCTGGGCGAGGTCGCTGAGCCCACCCAGCACCTGCTCACTCCTGCTACCCCTCTGTCTCCCAGGGGCTACCAAGGCATCACAGATCGCATACTGGCCTCTTTGCCCCCAGACACCGTGATTTTCAACAAGCCGGTGAAGACTGTCCACTGGGGAGGCTCCTTTCCGGACCCTGAATGCCCTGGGCAGCGTTTCCCTGTGCTGGTGGAGTGTGAGGATGGGGACAGCTTTGCCGCACATCATGTCCTGGTCACCGTGCCCCTGGGTAGGTGCTGCCATGGCTCTAGCTCAGGCTGCACTGCAGTTTCCAGACAGAATTACTCCATGTGCTTTGGAGCAACTGTGCCTTTGGGAGAGAGGGAAAGAGGTGGAAAAGAGGTCAGGTGGGAATCAGTCATGTGCTTTTGAGAAGCTGGCCAGAAGTTGGTTGAGGAAAGAGGCCCAGCCCAGGAGACTGGGTAGGGGCGTGTATGGAAGGTGGAGAAGGTGGTGTCAGCTGTGCTTCCTCTGAGCTTTACACTGACTTCTCAGACAACCAGACACATCCTGTCCCTCACTGGACACATCCTGGGGTCATAGCATCCTCCACCTTGAGTCCATAGGATCTAGGTTTGGCCAAAGGCTCAAAGAGTTCCCAGTCCCCTTGTTCCCTGGTCAAGCACTCGGGTGTGGGTCCAGTGCTGTGTCTCTTTGCTGGGTATGGTGACACAGCTTTCTGTGTCCCCCTCAGTAAAACTTGCAGGTGCATTTCTCCCACCTCCGCCCTTAACTCCAGCATTGCTGTTAGGTGCTGCCCTGTGTCCACTGTCCTCCCAGGAGCCAGGCTAGTGCTGCCTGTGTGCAACTGCAGCACCACTGTGGGCCATTTCTGATTTCACAAAGAGTTTCTGGTGTGTGATAAATTGGGTTTGGGGTGAACAGGTGTTGATTAAATATAAAATATAAAGTCCTAAAGTTGGGGGTTGAAGTTTTTGTGGCTCGGCCCAGTGCCTGTAGCCCCTTGGGCTGGCTGGTCTGAAGGTTGCAGGATAATGGCAGAGAAATGATCCACAGGCATTCTGTTGAAGTTTCAGGTGATATCCAGCTTATTTCAAGACCCTAACCACCATGTGCATTTCTCCAAACAGAATGTGGGTGTGAGGCTGCCTCTTGGTCCCTGCCATGGAGGCCCGTTTCTTGTTTTTCTGTGGGTTTGTACCTCTGTTCCTGCTGGCTTGAATATATCTGCTGCAAATGTACTGTTACATCCTTGTTGTTGAACTTGGGGTTAAACTTGTAATTTTGTCATGGACTTTAATTTTGGGGGACCACTCTTGGTAGTTCTTTGCTGAAAGATCACTTCAGCAGTGTTTGGGGGACCATATGCAGTGTCAGGAACTGAACTCGGGCAGTTCTGTGTGTGAGGCAAGTGCTTTGCTCTGTCTATGTCTTTGGCCCTATGGGGAATACTCTTTTTTGTTTGTTTATTATAGTGTTTAGGGCTCATACCTGGCCATGTGCTCAGGAATCATTCCTTGTGGTACTCAGGAGACCAAAAGGGATGTCAGGGTTTGAACCCAGTTGGATATGTGCAAGGCCTACCCAGTGTACTGTTTCTCAGGGCCATGGAGATGAAAAAAACTTTTTTTGGTTTGTTTGTTTTGGTTTCTTTTGTTCACACCTGCCGGTGCTCAGGGGTTACTCCTAGCTCTGCACTCAGGAATCATTCCTGGCAGACTT
The DNA here is from genome assembly GCF_024139225.1 of Suncus etruscus. Lineage (NCBI taxonomy): Eukaryota > Metazoa > Chordata > Mammalia > Eulipotyphla > Soricidae > Suncus > Suncus etruscus. The sequence goes on from NC_064864.1 coordinate 72,251,284, forward strand.
GGGGGGACCATAAGGGATGCCAAGGATAGAATCTTGTGTGCAAGGCAAATGCCTCCCCACTATGCTATTGCTTCAGTCCCACGGTGATGAATTTTATGTGGCGTAGCTCCTGGATAAAATCTGTGGACTTTGCAGAGACCAAGAGGCAGAAGACTGAGGTCCTCTAGCACAACTTCCCTGGCTGGCCTGGTGCCCTGAGCCCACATTCCTTGCACTGTGGAGCTGGGAACCTCATCACTGGGATCAGGCCTGCAGTGGACCCTGAAGGGTGCGCTGGCCTTTTGACCCCCTGCCCCTGCCCTGCCCAGAGGTGGAGATTGTCTCTGCAGAGAATGTGATGATGTTGGTTTCACTTTGGGAGATTCCCGTTGTGCAGCCCCCACCTATGAATTGCAGGTTTTCTGAAGGAACACCTGGACACCTTTTTTGAGCCACAGCTGCCCCAGGAGAAATCGGAGGCCATCAGGAAAATGGGATTTGGGACCAACAATAAAATCTTCTTGGACTTTGAGGAGCCTTTCTGGGATCCTGACTGCGAGCACATCCAGGTGGTGTGGGAAGACGCGTCGCCCCTGGAACCTGCCTCAGAGCTGGAGCTGAAGGACTCCTGGGTCAGGAAGCTCTCAGACTTCGTGGTCCTGCCGCCTTTCAAGTGAGTACATTGCAGCTCATGTCTCGGGCACCCCGCAGGGCTCATGTCGAGTTCTGTACTGGAGACTCTTGCACACACACTGGGGCTGACCCCACAGGGACATACAGAAGCCATTATCGAGGCCACACCACTCCCAACAGCATGGTATGTCGCCAGGGGATGGGTATGGTGATGGAAGCATGGACGTGTCTAAGTGTGGCGCTTGGGACTTAGCCTCTCTCAGACATGGGCTGGCACCAAAGGGCTCAGCCCTAAGGCCCAGTGATAACAGGGGCCTTCTGCATGTTACAGTGCTAACCCAGAAAGTAGGGCAGGCAAGGACTGACACCCAGCAGTCAGGAAGCCAGGACACAGCAGTCATCTGGCAAGTGTACAGTCCACCGGCTTTCAGCACAGCTGGCCAGTCTTGGACCTTTAGGCCTTGGAACAAAGTGGCTTGGGCTGACCCACACTTCCTGAGAGTCACAGCCATCTGCTCTGCCAGTGGCTCCTCCCCACTAAATCTAATGTGATCCCCAGGAGTCTGGTCATGTGCCTGGCCAGGGATGGGTGCTGGGGAGAGAGCCCAGGGCCAGCCATGTGCAAGGCAGCTTCCTGCCTGCTGTCCTGTCTCTCCAGCCCCCAAAGTGTAGGTTTCTGTGTGGTTACTGCATTAAGGGTGGGGCTGCTGCACTTGCATCCTCTACTCACCTCATTAGTTATCAGGCTTTGTTTTATTTTTTATTTTGGGGGGCATGTCCAGCAGTGGTTTTGGACCCCCCCCACCCATGCAGGTGGTCTCAAACTCCCCTCAGGTCTGCCCATGTCCTCTGTGGTTTCATTGCTGGGCTCGAGTCTGAGTTCATGGAGACGCTGTCGGATGAGGAGGTGCTGCAGGCTCTGATTCGGGTGTTGCGACGGGTAACAGGTATTACCCCCGGGTCCAGACCCTCAAACACAGAGCAGTATCTCCTGTCCTAACAGCAGGTGTCTCTGAGATTCCTGCTCCTAGGGTGGAGGACCCAGGCCAGCCACGTTGACTTGTGAACACTCTCCAGTTCTTCGTAAAGCCCACCCTGGACAAGTGTCCTCAGGGTCTCATTGTCCAGGATGTGGCTGGGAAAATTGCTGCTTGCCTGGAACAGCTGCTGCCATGGGCTCTGCCTTCTGATTCTCAGAAGCCATGTGCTCATGTCTGCACAAGTCTGCCATACTCTGGGGAGAACCCTGACTCTGCCCTGCTCAGGCCTCAGGCCAGTAACTCCTATAGGTCCAAGTGTCTGCCTGCTAATGCCACTTGTCTTGGCACAGGAAACCCTCTGCTGCCTGCACCCAGGGGTGTGCTGAGGTCTTGCTGGCACAGTGCGCCATACACCCGGGGTTCCTACAGCTATGTGGCTGTGGATAGCACTGGGGACGACATTGACCTGCTGGCCCAGCCTCTGCTTGTGGATGGCAAAGACCCCCAGGTAGGAGGTGACTCCTGGGGAAGGGTTTGCTCAGAGCTGAACAGACTCTTGGTTAGTGTGTGTGTGTCAAGGGACAGGTTGGCTTCTTCCTGTCCTCTGGGTGCCAGGAGGGAACTTGCTCATCTTGGGTGCTTGGGGCTCTGAGGCAGGGTGTGGCCCGAGCAAACAAAAAAAAGCAAACTTTTTGTGCCCTTTAGCCCCATCTCCTGGGCTCAAGTGAATACTGCCCACGATGCAGAAACCTATCTTCTGGGAGGCAGGTCCTAGCTGGAGTCAGTTATCAGGCGGCCCCTCCTGGGTCTCCCCTAGTCTCAGGCATCCTTGGGAGCCTCAGCAACTCACCCTTGCACTGCCCCTTCCATGGGGGCTCTTGGGACAGTCTGAATCATCTCATCTCCTCTTTGTTCTTTTCTGTTTTCTGGGATTTGTGTTGCTTGGATGTTGTACTGGTTTTCAACATTTCTTACCTGTTAACTCAGTTTTTTTTTTTTGGGGGGGGGGGTCACATCCAGTGATGCTCATGGGCTTAGTGTTGAGGGGAGTCCCTGGGCTCAGCCTGTTGAGCTGAGCTGGCTCTCAGGCTCAGGCTCATTTTCCTCGTCTCTTTCCTAATTTTCTCTGGTTTGGGAGACATCAAGTTATCTCCCAGCCTCATTCTTCGTCTCAGAGCTTTGAACTTCAGGAGTGCTTACTGCCAAGCATCCTTAGGCACCCAGGCTCCTGTGAGAGGGTCCCTTTGTGCACTTGGCTGCAGCGCTCAGTGCGGTCTTGCATCTTTTGTCATTCCAGGTGCTGTTTGCAGGAGAAGCCACACATCGCACTTTCTACTCCACCACCCATGGTGCGCTGCTGTCTGGCTGGAGAGAAGCTGAGCGACTCCTAGGGCACTGGGGTCCCAGGACAGAGCAGAGACCCCTGAGGAGCTGAGCCCTCCCTGACTCTGTTCTTCCTGTGGAGGCCGACCTTACTCTCCTTACATGCTCCCATTCAGGGGATTGTGCTGTTCAAGGGAACCCCTCTGTGATGTACTCATAAAGTGTTCCCACCTGCCCCTGAGTCTAATCTGTCCCTGTGTTGTGGGGTGCAGCCTCTGTTCTGTGTTTCTCTGGTAGGGCCTCGTGTCTCCACCCTCCATGTGACTTGGCCTTGCTCTGGGACTGTGGTTTCCTAGTGTCCTGGGTGTCTCCAGGTGTCTGTAGGCATCTGTCACTGTTGCCCAGGCCTCTCCGTTTGTTGTACATGGGTATTGTGGGTGTGGCGGCCTATACCACTGTAGAGGAGCTGGGTGGCTGGGTGAGCTGTGGGTGAGCACAGGTGGGGTCCATGGTTCCTCTGGTGGTATTGGGGTACATGGAGGGTCCCAGATGCAGTGCCCTGGTCTTCAGCGTGTGTCAGGGCCCTTACACTCTGAGAAATCTTAGAACAGAACTCAGATTTAAGGGCCAGAGTGATAGCACAGCGGTAGGGCTTTTGTCTTGCCTTGCACGTGGCCGACCCAGGACAGGCCTGAGTTTGATTCCTGGCATCCCATATGTCCCCCCGAGCCTGCAGGAGCAATTTCTGAGCCAGGAGTAACCCCTGAGCCGGCTGAGTGGCCTAAAAACAAAAAACAGACAAACCAAAAAAAACACAAACAAAACTCAGATTTAAATATGTACATTTACTTTTGTTTCTATAGCTGCATGTAGCTACTCCAAGTTCAGTTTTACTTGTAAAACTGTTTTACTTGTGTGTGAGGGGCCATATGGACTGGGGCAGACTGGAAAAGACTGCTGTAATTCCTGTATTTTCTCTGGTCCATACGAGGACTTTTAAAAATGAAAATGTTGGAACTGTAGTGATAGTACAGTGCGGAGGGCACTTGTTTTGTCCCTGGCATCCCATATGGTCCTCTGTGCACTGCTAAGAGGGCAGAACCTGGGGTAAGACTTGAGCACCGCCAGGTGTGGCCCCCAAACAAACAAACAAACAAACAAACAAACAAACAAACAAACAAACAAACAAACAAACACACTTCAACGTGTTCCTTTCTCTTCCAACACCCAGAAGCCACTCGGTACCCGGAGACCTTCTCTGCCCCCTACCGGCACAGCCCGTCAGTCACAGCACCGCCCGATGGGCCCGTCCCAGTCCGGTTGGGGCGGGAACTGCTCTGCACATGCGCAGACTGGTGCGGACCGTTGAGACACCGGAACCGTTGGTTTGGTCTTGGGCACCGCGGAGCCGTCCGTCCGCGGGACCGTCCGCCAGCGCCAGCGCCAGCGAGATCGCCCTTGCGCGGAGCCGGTTCCGGAGCCATGCGGCTGAGCTTGCGCGCGTGGAGCGGCGCCGCCCGGGCCGCGTGGCGCGAGAGCTACCCCCTGGGCGGCCGCGACGTGGCACGCTGGTTCCCCGGACACATGGCCAAGGGTGAGGCCGGCCGCCAGGACCCCTCCTGCTTCCCTTGGGCCCTCGGGCCGCGCACCGGATCGAGTGGTGGCTGGGTGCGCGGGGAAGCCGGGTTCGGCCCGGCCCGGCGCGATTGGAGTCCTGCCAGGTGTGGCCCGGCGCACCCCGCTCCGGGATAACTCTTGGTGTCAAGTGCGGCGCGGAGACGAGCTCCAGGTCTCCCTAGTCCTCCTGTCTGGGCCGGCCCAGTGTGCCCTCGGCGCGCCCCAGTTCACTTTGCAGCTGTCAGCGCTCCCAGTGCATTCTGCAGCCTCCTTGTGCCTGTGCTTGCACGCCCGACAGCCCCAGGCACACTCAGGCACCCTCAGAGCCCTCTGCAGCTCCGGCCCCTACGAGGTTTTCAGACTCAGGGCACCTCACAGCTATCCCCTACTCTCCTGCAAGTGAGCCCCCTTGGTTGGTGGCATCGGGTAGAGGAATGTGAAACACGCCCCACCCTGAGCTGCTGGGGACTAAGTGTGCCCAAGACTGGGCAGGGCTGGAAGTCGCTCCACTCTGGCACAGATAGACCCAGAGGGCGATTACTTTCCCCAGCACTGCCTGTGGAGACAGGCCCGCCTCACCCTTGGGACTTGTTGCTGAGCACCTTTCCTCTGCACCTGGACTTGAACCCAGCAGGGCTGTACTTGGGAGGCTGTGCCCCTGCTCTGGCCGTCATAGTCCTGACTTTGGGCGCTTCTGTTTTCCAGGGCTGAAGAAAATGCAGAGTAGCCTGAAGCTGGTGGACTGCATTCTTGAAGTCCACGATGCCCGCATATCCTTTGGTACCTGTGATGTGTTTGGGATACCCATATTCAGTCTGGGCCCGTTTCTGCACAGAGTGTCCAAATTCCTGGGAGTCTTAGTGCAGAGAGCGATTGGGATTGGTATGAGAATGAGATGGCTTGTTAATGTGCAGGGGACCCACTCAGTGAAAGGACTGGAGCTTTTAATACCCCGTTTCCTGGGTTAGAGGTTGGACGCTTGCCAGTGACCAGTGATCAGGTCCATCCTGACTGTTGTGAAGCCCCATATTGTCTTCGCCACCCCCCACCCCCATGTCAGTGTAGAGGTCTGGCTTCACAGGAGCAGCACTCCCTGCTGACCCCTTCGGCCACCTGCAGTCACAGCCCTTTTGTGACAGTCCAGCAGTTACTGACTAGCAGGAGCCCTGGGGCCATCACAGCTCCATGGACCCACCTGGATTCTCATTGGCTTCTGTAGTGTGTGCCACTGAGCCTTTCTGTGGGAGCCACCATCTTAGGCAGGGCAGCACTAAGTTGCTGCAGGACACCGAGCAGCAGGTGCAGAAGTGTTGGTGTAGGGGTCTTGGTGCATGGCCTGGGAAAGTGTTTGGTCCTTCTCCAGCCCACTGCACGATCCCTCCAGACTTCTGAATCTAAAGCAGGGGCCAGGTTGCACTTGGCCACAGGCATGTTTTTTTTTTTTTTTTTTTTTTTTTTGTGGTTTTTGGGTCACCCCCGGCAGTGCTCAGGGGTTATTCCTGGCTCCAGGCTCAGAAATTGCTCCTGGCAGGCACAGGGGACCATATGGGATGCCGGGATTCGAACCGATGACCTCCTGCATGAAAGGTAAACGCCTTACCTCCATGCTATCTCTCCGGCCCCAACACAGGCATGTTTTTGGATTGGTTTGGTCTTGGGACTCCCCAGGGCACCCTAGAGCATCATCCTTTACTGCTGCCTGCTCAGGAGTGGGGTTGAAAGGTTGTGCCTTCTGGGGAGTTGAGAGGCCCTACATGTGTTGGGGTGTGACACTCCACTCCTGGGACATAGGTAGTGTTGAACCAGTGGTGAGTTAAGAACTTTCTGGCTTTGGGTTGAACCTGGTAATGCTTGGGGCTGGCAAGTACCCAGGGGTTGCTCCTGGTGGTGCTCAGGGGCTCATGTGGTACTTTACCGTGGCTCAAACCCGGGCCTTCTGCTACGAAGTCTATCGAGCATCCCTCCGGTCCAGCATTTTGACTAGTATCAGTCAGTGATAGCCGGTGGGCCTTGTCTTGGTCTCAGCCTGGAGCATGAGATGGGCCCCCGCTTCACCCTGCCCTGTGCTTGCGGGATGGATCTTGCTGTTTTTAGAAGCTTGTTAGAGTCCTTGCCCTCTTATGCCCTGAGGACCGGGCAGGACTTGTGCTGACCAGTGTCCTGAGCATGAATGATGTGGTCACTGTTCGCCATTTTTCCACATGTTCCACACTGGAGGAGTCAAGTTGGCACTTCTGGGGAAATGTGCCTATCTCTGCCATGAGGTGGGGCCTGGTGCCACCTGCATGCGGAGCCCTCACGGATAACTCATGGCTGAGGAGACTGGTTCTAAGCCCTAAGCTTTGTCTTTGCTATCAGGACTCCCATCTTCAAGGCCTCCTGAGTGCTCAGCATAGCTGGGCTCAGTGCCCTTGTTCTGGGGGCAGGGAGGATCTCTGTGCCCATCTCTGTTGCTCTCCTGAGGGCTTTGCAGATGACACGGGGCAAAAGCACTTGGTCAACTGCAGAACGCAGGAGTTGTTTGCCTTAATGTTACCACATCCCCCTTTCAGGCCGAAACCCTCTGTTTCAGGAAACACTCGGGCTCAAACCTCACCTGCTCATCCTCAACAAAATGGACTTGGCTGACTTGGGGCAGCAGAAGGTAAGGCTGCCTTGATGCTGTGGACATGGGAGCTGACAGGGCTGCCCTCCACTGTGCAGGTATAGGCACAGCCCCCCACCCTGCCTGAAGCCCAGCAGGCCTCTGGCTCAAGGTCCCAGGGTGGGGGGGGGGGTTATTGAAAAATGGTTTCAGGTCTGAGGAGATGCCACAGCTCCAGGGAAACAACTAAACACAGTTTCACGTTCTCAGAGCCTGGAACCTCGATACCTTCCTCACTGTACCCTGACAGTTGAGGGTCTGAGGGTCTTTGGGATCAGGTCGGGTGTTTCTGCTCTATGGGTGACCTGTTCTATGGTTGAGACTCCTGGCTTGTGATGATTTTTTTTTTTTTTTTTTGGTTTTTGGGTCATATCCGGCAGTGCTCAGGGGTCACTCCTGGCTCCATGCTCAGAAATGCCCCTGCAGGCACAGGGGACCATATGGGATGCCGGGATTCGAACCACCGTCCTTCTGCATGAAAGGCAAACACCTTACCTCCATGCTATCTCTCCAGCCCCTGTGATGATTTATTTTTTTGGGTTGTTTTTGGGCCACATCCAGAGGTACTCAGGGGTTACTGGCTCTACGCTCAGAAATTGCTCTTGGCTGGGGCTGGAGAGATAGCATGGAGGTAAGGTGTTTGCCTTTCATGCAGAAGGACGGTAGTTCGAATCCCGGTATCCCATATGGTCCCCTGTGCCTGCCAGGGGCAATTTCTGAGCATAGAGCCAGGAGTAGCCCCTGACCCCCAAAAAAAACAAAAATAAAGAAAAAGAAAAAGAAATTGCTCTTGGCCGGCTAGGGGATCAAACCCAGCTCTGTCCTGGGTTGTCTGCGTGCAAGGCAAATGCCCTACTGCTGTAGTATTACTCAGTCCCCAGCCCTGAAGATTTCTGCTTTCTGCCACATCTCTAGTGTGAGACTAGTCAGCTCTTCAGGTGACTTCCAGGCTCAGCTGTGTCACCCATGTCACTTGTGCCACCCATACTTCTGGTGTCACCACGTCACCTGTGTTACCCATGTTACCTGTCTTGTCTATGTCACTCATGTCACCTGTGCCACCTGTGTTGCTGTTAGGTGCTGTGAGTGAGTGGGGAAAAAAGGGAGGGTTTTGTGGGATTTGCATGCAGGATCTGACTTTCCTTGGTGTGCTGTGATCTCTGTCATCACCTGCTTCACCCCAGTGAACAGATGAGCTTCTGCTCTCTTAGTGCCCTCTGGTGTTGGACACTGACTGATCCTCAGCACAGCTGGCTTAAAGGATGAGGAGCCGCATCACTCATAGGGGAGGCCATCAGCTTCTGCCCAGCATTGCTTCCTGTGGGGCTTCAGCGACCTGCTTGGCCTTTGTGGCCGAACTGGGTCAGAGTCTGAGAGATAGGCAGTGAGGAGTCCTGCTGGAGTGGCCTCAGGCCTGGAACCAGCTGCCGGGGCCCCTGCAGGCAGCCATGCTGATCTGTCTGCTCCTCCATGAGCCCTGGGAGGGAACCTGCCTGCTCCCACCAATTCATTGTCCCATCTCTTCCAGAAAATTCGGCAACACTTGGAAGGACAAGGTGTGAAGAACGTCATTTTCACCAATTGTGTGAAGGACGAGAACATCCAGCAGGTTGGTCTTTGTCACCTCCTTCCCTCATGCTCTGATCACACCCAAGGGGCTCCGTGAGTTGTGGTGTCTGTTCATGACTCAGAACTGCATCTGGCTCTGGGTTTGGGCCAGGATGGACCTAGTGGGCTGGTTTGAAGAGCAAATGCCTGGACTATGGGTGTTCTGTGGGCGAGGTGCCGATTTGATGGAAGGGTGGGTGGGCACAGCACTGCTCTGGGGGCTCTGCTCATGGGTTGTGACCAGACAGACCTCCATCGTGGGCTGTGTGGGTGTTGCAGGTTATCCCAGCAGTTACGGAGCTGGTCAGGAGTAGCTGCCGATACCACCGAGGTGAGGTATGTGGTGGGGCCAGTATAGCCATGGGAGGTACGTCAGGTGGACTTTTTGTGGAGGTGCACCTAGGAGGCGTTTCAGACCCTCTGAGGCCACTTCTCCGGTTCTTGGACCTGGAAGGGCAACTGTCCCCTGACCCACCCTGTCTGTAGAGCCTGGAATTCTGTGTCATGGTCATCGGTGTCCCCAATGTCGGCAAGTCCTCCCTGATCAATTCTCTCAGGAGGCAGCACCTCAAGAAAGGTATGACATGGCCCTGGGCTCCTCTGAACCCTCAGGCCCAGCCCTGTGGTATCTCTATTCAGCCCCAGACCCCACCCGTGGGCATTTCTGCTTAGCTTGTTTCCTTTTCTGAACTTTGGGATGTTCTCCCCAACCTTCCCAAACTTGAGTGTATGTTCCTTGCTGCTCTGGAGTCCCTGGGGGTGCTGCTCTCCTCCCCAGATGGGTGGCACTGGCAGTGATCATGCAGAACACCTGCCCACCTCTTTCCTGCAGCCCTACTCTGGAGGTCCTTGTGGGGATTTCCAGGTCCCTGGTTGCTTCCCTGGGGGCTCTAGGGTGCTTATCTGGCGCTGTGTGTGTGGACATCCTTGCTCTTGGCATTTGCCTTCCTTTTGGTATTTGCTGGAGCAAACCTGGCTCCGTTTTACGTGGCTGCACTCCTGCACACCAGACCCTAGTTCATAACTGCTTGGTCACTGTTGGGCACGGAGATGAGCTTGTGACTTCTTTTTACTTTTGGTTTTGGGCCACACCCTGTAGTGTCTGGTGGTGGCCCTTAAGGGAGCTGCATTGGCCCACAGCTCCCTAAGCTCTGGGTGATGGGAGGGCTTGCTTTGTGACTGGATTTGGTGCTTGTACTGGTCCTGCCTGCTGCTCTCACAGCTCTTCTGTCCTGCAGGGAAGGCCACCCGGGTGGGCGGTGAGCCTGGAATCACCAGAGCTGTGATGTCCCGGATTCAGGTGGGGCCTGGCTACGGGGGCCCAGGGCTCTGTGGGTGGTGTGAGGGAGTGTCCCGGGGCCCCCTGCCTACTTGGGGTACAGGCACCCTGTCCTGAGAGGGCTTCGTGCCCATGCAGATGAGGGATCCCTGGGTTCAAGGCCTACCCTGTGCCCATCTCCCCCTTTCCTGTCCACCTTAGGGCTTCTTTTGTTTCTTCAAGCGAAGTGGGCATCTGACCCCGCACAGCGAGCTTCTGAGTGAGGCCGCTTTGGGGACAGGCAGCCGTGAGGCCGCTCAGTACAGCCTTGATCTGGGGCTTGCTGAGCCACCGTCACCTGCCCTCTGCACGCCCAGGTCTGTGAGCGGCCATTGATGTTCCTGCTGGACACCCCTGGGGTGCTGGCGCCTCACATCGCCAGTGTGGAGACAGGCTTGAAGTTGGCCCTGTGTGGTGAGTGGATAGTCTGCATTCAGGCCACCCCCACCCCATATCATGGGTCCTTGATGAATCAGTGGTTCTGTGCTTCTCTTTGCTCAAGTGCAGGAGGTCATAGGAGAGTGCCAGCATAGCTCTGAGCTGGGGATTCATGGCTGCAGTTCAGCTCTTGCCGTGGGGCACTGCTGACCTTGCTGCCTTTGTCCAGGAACTGTGCTAGACCACCTGGTGGGGGAGGAGACACTGGCCGACTACCTGCTGTTCAACCTCAACAGACAAGGACTCTTCAGGTGAGTGAGCTTGGAAGGGCAGCGGGGCCCTGGCCACCCTTCTCCCGAGTGGCCCCCAATCAGCCTCATGGCAGGGGGCAGGCAAGAGACTGCCAGATCTCCAAGCTGTGTTATCCTCCTTTTGTCCTCCCTACATCCAGTGACTTGTGGTTTTCAGTGTAGAAGGAGGTGCGGTGCTTCAGTCTAGAACCCTACAATACCCTACACACCCTACACATGGTGTGTCTACCTGTGCAAGTGCTGGACACATCCCTGCCATGAGGCATGAGCCGTGGTGCCTCCGGAGCCCCATGCAGTGGGGACACCATCTGATGGACCCGTTGACGTCCTTGTCTGCTTTCATTGGTTCCTGCCATGCAGATGGCGTCCAGGGTGCAGAGGTTGCTGGCCCGGGTTCCGTTACACTGATGTTTGTATGTCCCTGTGTGTCCCCACCCTGTTGTGGGACAAATCTCAGCTGTGGCCAGGTATGGCCCTTCCTCTTTTTTTTTTTTTTTTTGGTTTTTGGGCCACACCCGGCGTTGCTCAGGGGTTACTTCCTGGCTGTCTGCTTAGAAATAGCTCCTGGCAGGCACGGGGGACCATATGGGACGCCGGGATTCGAACCAACCACCTTTGGTCCTGGATCGGCTGCTTGCAAGGCAAACACCACTGTGCTATCTCTTCGGGCCCAGCCCTTCCTCTTTGTCCTCGCAGCCTCTGCATAAACACGCACCTTGTTGCTGGAGTGCCTTCCCTTGCGTTCTTCCCTTGCACCCTTCCCTCATCTCCTTCCCTCGCATCCTGCAGTGACTCTTGCTCTGCAGATGCTTGTTGGAGCGAGCCTGGCTCCATCTTACATGGCTGCATCCCTGCACACTGAGCCCCAGTTCATAACTGCTTGGTCAGTGCTGGGCACAGAGATGAATATGTGACTTCTTTTTCTGTATGTTGATCCACTGTCTTCTCACTAGATTAATACGGAGTTTTTTGCTTTTAAATTTTGCTTTCATTGGGGCACAAGAAATGTCACTACAGCACTCTTGCCTCTGGCCATGCGCTTCAAATCATTCTAGGACAGTTTGTGTGCATTTTTCTTTTCCTGCAACTGCTCCTGGAAAACAATCCAGGTTCCTTCCTCTTTCTGACCTCAGGCTGGACCTGCTTCCCTGGGAAGGTCCTGCTGCCCATATGCCTCACGGAGACTCATCCTGGGGACGGGTCTGGCTCTCATGTCCTTCCAAGGTGCTTTCAGGTCCAAGGTGATTTCAGGGTCTGCTCTGCTTCTCTTGGTCTTTCTCACCCACGGGACCATCATCCCTCAGTCACTTCCTAGGTTTCCCCAGAGGCTGCTCCTTACTTCACTATCACTTCTTTCATGACGTTCAAATTTTGTCATGGAATCACTCTAGTCTGATGGCACAGTGGCCCCTCTGTGGAGCTTCTCTTACATCCCTTGTCACTGCAGCCATTCACCAGGTCCCAGCACTCAGACGCTGCTGCCCTCTGCTGGTGAGTGGAGGGACAACACTTTGCTGCGGACCACTGTCCAGAGCTGTGGCTGGCTCCGTACAGCCTTTCTCCTGCCTCTCTTTGGCACAGCAGATTGATGCTTGAATGTTGCTATGTGCAGTGCAAGTTGACTGGAAGTGGATTGTTTTTTGTCTAGTTGTCTGTTCTGTTCATGGTGGGTTTTCGGGATTTTTGCGTGGACCTGAGGACACACATGAAGTGTCAGTTTTTGCGTCTTCCTCTGTCCCCTTTGTGGATTTTCTGGAGCCTACTTTAGTTCTCCCCCGCCCCCACTCTTGTCTCTCCTGTCCTCTGTGTTCCTGTACATCTTCAGTGACATTTCATAGATAGGGCAGGAGCCTGATTGGGGGCACTTCTGTCATTTCATCTTGCCCACCGGACTCTGCCTGAATCTATGCAGTGAGGCAGGGGCAGAAGGCCAAAAGGACATGCTGGCTGTCCATGTACACTTTCCAGATGCCGAGGCTACCCACACATGCCACCTAGGCATCCTCCTCGCACCCAGCCAGCACAGGCCATGCCCTTTGTATGGGCTTCTGACTTGTGGGCAATCTATAGGGCACACCACCTATTTTTTTTTGTTTTGTTTTTTGGCTCATACCTGGCAGTGCTCAGGGGTTACTCCTGGCTCTATGCTCAGAAATCGCCCCTGGCAGGCACAGGGGACCAAATGGGATGCCAGGATTCGAACCACTGTCCTTCTGCATGAAAGGCAAACACCTTACCTCCATGCTATCTCTCTGGCCTACACCACCTACTCTTGAGAGTCCCCCACAGGTCTCTCACATGGGGCCTCAGCTTCCTGCCAGGCTGGATATATGGATAGCCACCCAACAGGGTGGGGGTTCAGGCTGGTCTGGCTGCTGGCCCTAGAGATGTTTCTCTGGCAGTTTTGCCAAAGGGCCTTGTGTGGCTGAGTCTCAGTCAGTTCCCGGCAATGGGGCCGAGCTAGCCCGCATTATCCTCAGATGAAGGAGATGCTGACCAGATGGGCCTGCGGGACCTGAAGGTCCAGATAATCCTATGTGACAACACTGCCCAGCAGGTGCAACTGTGGCCACTTCAGCCCCCTACCAGGCCCTGCCTGGGTGGGGGTGGGCGGCCCCTGCTCCTGCCAGGGTCATGCTGGGTCCCTTCCCTTCAGAATCACCATGGCTAAGTGGTCATGGCAGGCTGACTGATGTCTGCAGGTACGTGCAGCACTATGACTTGGGTGAGGCCTCTGATGACGTGGCCAGTGTCCTGAAGCAGGTGGCCGTGCGGCTGAGAAAGACTAGGAAGGTGAAGGTACTCACGGGCACAGGTGAGCTGGTGGAAAGAGAAGGCACCTTGCGAACACACTCCTCACTGTGGAAAGCCTACCTCAGGCCCTGGGCCCAGCCTCCCCTCCTTTCAAACTCACCACCTCCACCTGTGTCCTAGGGAACGTGAACGTTGTCCAGCCCAACTACACGGCTGCAGCCCGTGACTTCCTCCGTTCCTTTCGCTGTGGGCTTCTGGGCCCTGTGATGCTGGACCAAGACATCCTGTAGAGCTGGCCTGGGGGATAGATCCTGCCTGTGGTAGTGAACCTGGTACTCCTTATCATCAGGACACCTGTCTTGACCTCAGACCATTTTTGCCTGTAAACAGTTTCCAGAATCTGCTCCTTATCTATCAACCAGTGACAGGCCCTCTCCCCAGAACTGACCTGTAACGCTCACATACATTTGATAGAAGAATGTGCTGTAAGGGCCCTGAGTGATAGCACAGCGGGTAGGGCATTTGCCTCGCCTTACCCAGTTTCGATCCCGCATCCTATATGGTCCCCCAAGCACCATCAGGAATGACCCCTGACCACAGAGCCAGGAGTAACTTGAACACTCTGAGTGTAAACCCCCCCTTCCCAAATAAATAAAATGTGCTTTAAAAGATTGCGAGAAATGAAAACTGCAAACAAGCCTGCATGGCTTTTGTCTGAGACTCAGTGCAGTTAATAAACTCTGCCAATGAACCCCTCAACATTTCTTGGGTTTTCAAGTTTCTAAATTGGCAGCCCACAACACAGGGAGGGATGCACCTGGCCTTGGGGATAGACTGAACCTGGGCAAGTTGCCAGGGCCTCACACACTGGTGCCCCAGGTCTCTATGCTGGCTAAGGTCGCTTTGACCTTCATAGCTCATTGCGTGTCACCATGCACTGGTAAGGGGCCACAGAGGGATGAGCCTAGATATGAGTATCAGGGACAGGCCTTGCCCTAAGCAGGAGACATACCCAAGTGCAAAGTCTCCAAAGAAACCATTTCAGGGGGTTGGAGAGATAGCATGGAGATAAGGTGTTTGCCTTGCATGCAGAAAGACGGTGGTTTGAACCCGGCATCCCATATGGTCCCCCGATCCTGCCAGGAGTGATTTCTGAGTGTAGAGCCAGGAGGAACCCCTGAGCGCTGCCGGGTGTGACCCCCCCCCCCAAAAAAAAAAGAAACCATTTCAGAAGGCAGTACAATCTGTAAATTTTTTTTTCAATCCGGCAGCGCTCAGGGGTTACTCCTGTCTCTATGCTCAGAAATCGTTCCTGGCAGGCTTGGGGGACCATATGGGATGCCGGGATTTGAACCACCATCCTTCTGCATGCAGGGCAAATGCCCTACTTCCACACTATCTCTCTGGCCCTGTAACTTGGTTTTAACCAGAAATATCCACAAGTGTACTGACTGGTATATGATTGTAGCACCGTAGCCCCTCACATGCACACTGCAGGCCCTTCACACACACACACACACACACACACACACACACACACACACACACACACACGCATGCACACTGCAGGTCCTCACTGCACATGGACACTCGGCTCAGCTGGTTGCCAGCAAAACGTTTATTTCACAACACCAGTAAAACGTGCACAATCATGAATACAAGGTGCCAGTAGCTGGTGGAGCTGCTATCCTGATAGTGTGGGAACTGGGCAGGCTTGCTGGCATGATAACTGGGGGCCCTAGGCCTTGCTTCATCTGGCCCAATTGGCAGGGTCACAGACTCCCAGTGACCTGTGGCTATCTTGAGGGGCTTGGACATGAGGGAGAGGCCTTTGGGTGCTGTTGACTCCCCAGGACCCCTACCCTCACTCAGGAACTCCTGTGGCGGCTTATCCAACGTCATTGTTCTGTGCCACTGGGATCAGACTTGGAAAGTAGTTCTGGACTGGACTGTGCCATTGGGTCTTGTGTGTCCCCGCTGGGGACCTGAGTGCAGCCCCACTGGGCTGTGTGTGTCATGTTGTGAGGGTGCCCCCTGCTATAGTCTGGTCCTTTTGCAGCTCTAGACTGGCATGGGGTGGGAGGAGGCCAAGACCCTGTCCAGGAGGAGCGTTGACTCCTGGGAGATCCTCCATCTTTTTTTTGTTTTTTTTTTGTTTTTTCGGGCCACACCCGTTTGATGCTCAGGGTTACTCCTGGCTAAGCACTCAGAAATCGCCCCTGGCTTGGGGGAACCATATGGGACGCCGAGGGATCGAACCTCGGTCCTTCCTTGGCTAGCGCTTGCAAGGCAGACACCTTACCTCTAGCGCCACCTCACCGGCCCCGATCCTCCATCTTCTGCCTTGAGTGAGGACAGGGTGCCCATGTCCCTGAGCGGCCTTTGGTGGCGTGAACCGTAGAATAAGGACGGGGAGTGAATAGGGTCTGGCAGTGTAAATCAGAGGTTGTAGGGAGGGGCATCCTGCCTAGCACCCCTGTGTGGACAATGCTGGTTCCTGGTCCCATGGCTAGTTTGAGGACCCTTCCCCCTAAGCTGACCAGGGGCTACTGGGGGTAGGCTCTACAGAGCACCAGAGGGCAGCAGGAGTTGTGGGAGGAACTGGGTCCAGAAAAGCCTGGCCTGGGGTTACTGGCGGATGTGGTAAGGGACAGACCCCAGAGCTGAGCCCAGAGCGAGAGGCCGAGGACAGACTCTGAGCCCTTAACCATCCTTCGTGTGGGGCTGCAGGGACCTTCTGGCTTTCGCTTCTTGGATGCCGAGCTGGTGCTAGAAGCACTCAGCCTGCTGCCCGCGTTGGCCCTGCTCTCAGTCCCGCTTGGCCTTGAAGGGTCTGATCTAAGCCTTGTACAAAGCCTGAGCCACTGAGGGGGCAGGCCCAGGGAGGTGCCGCAGCACCATGAGAACACGAGCAGCCACAGCTGGGCAGCTGGGGCGCTCAGCTAGCTGGTGGCCACCTTCCCTGAGGAATATGTGCCAAGGGCTGGGAAGGCCTGAAGGAAACCACGCGCGGCTTCTCTGTGCCTGCAGAGGTCCGAGAAGTGTGAGGGCTCCAGGGTGTTACCAGCCGAGGACGAGGCCAGTGCCAGTTTCTGCCACTGCTATGGTCTCTGGGCCCGAACCACACGGGCAGCTTTTCTGTCTCGTCAGCCGGCCGTGTGTCGCCCCTCCACAGCGAACCCATGCGCGTGGGCAGGCCTTATGCCCAGCTCGGTCTCCGTGCCTGCCCCAGGCTCAGCTCTGCCCACCCTTGGCGCTTCCTCCGGGCGGCAGCAGGGACAGTTCCAGGGTGCTGAACCGGCGCTCCAGAGACACCTGCTCTTTGGGGAAGGCTCGCGTCCGGGGTGGGCGGCCGTTCGTCGGCTGTGGCCAGCGGACCGCCTGCTCGGGCCCAGCCGGCGGGGCTAAAGGCCTCGGAGGCCGCGGGCAACGAGCGCACTGCCCAGCAGCAGGCCGAGGCTGGGGCCGGCGGCGGGTCCGGAGGCCGAGATCAGCACCAGGTAGCTGTACACGGTCCGGTTCCAGCCGGCGCCCGCGTCCTCGTCGTCGTGCAGGGCGGGCTGGCCCGGGCCCGGGGCGCGCCGCCAGGCCCCTCCCGCCGCCAGCCCGGCCGCCGCCGCCGCCCCGGCCCCCGCCGCCGCCCCGGCCGCGGCCAAGCGAGCCGAGGAGCCGGAGAAGCGGGGCGCAGGGCGCACCCGCACCCGCGAGGCCCCGCGCGCGCCTCCCCGGAGCCCGCCGCGCGCGCTGCCCCGCGCCCCTCCACGGCCGCCCTTGGCCGCGCCGTAGTCGCAGAGGGAGGCAGCGACCAGCAGGAGAGCCCAGCACGCGGCCGCCGTCCGGGTCATCGTCGGGACCTGCGGGCAGCGCGAGGGTCTCAGCGGGGGCCGGGGCAGGGAGGGCGCAGGGCGGGGACCACATGGCCGGAGGGGTCGGGGTGGACCGTGCCTGCGGTCCACGCCCTGTCTCCGGGAAGAGAAGGGTCTCGGAGCAGGACCGGGCGCGGCTGCTCTGGGAAGCCCGGCCCAGGTCTCCCCCGGGCGCCGGAGGGTCGTGCGGGAGGGTGTCCAGCAGCTCGGGCTGGAGCGCACGGGGCGCCGGGGACAGGCAGGCTCGGGGTCCAGCCGCGATCAGCCCATCTGCGCTACCCACCAGGCCGGGCCCTGCAGTCCATCCCACCCCGGCCCAGGCCCGCATCCCAGGCCAGCGCGCCGCGGCCTTACCCGCTGCTTCGGGCCTCGATGGAGCCGCTGGCCGCGGAGTCCGCTGCAGCGCGCAGCCGAGCGCCTGCGCCAGCCCCGAGCTGCCGCACAGATCATCCGCCCTAAAATGGGGGCGGAGCTCGGCCCCCCACCGGAGGAGGTGCCCCCCCTTACTTACCAGCTGCTCTGGGAGCACAGGCCGCCCCCCCCCCCCCCAGAGCCCACACTCAGGCGCACGCACCGCTGGGCACAAGGACCCCAGATCGGCATCACCGGCCCAGCCTACGCAGGTATGGCCAGGCCCGCAGGTCGTTCTGAGCCTCGGGGATAGAGGGGGCTGTGGACTGGCTGACTCGTGCTGACTGCCCTGAGTCCGCTGGGCCACTGGTTGAGGTGGTGGCCGTGCCTGGGAGGTCTGATCTCCCTGATGGATCCCCGAGGACTGGGGTGTCACTAGCCTTGCTGGCCTTAAAGCCGAGAGTCCAGCTTGTCTCCTGAGCATTCTGTCTCAGATCTGGCGCGTTAAAAAGCAATTTTCTTGGGGCCAGAGAGATAGCACGGAGGTAGGAAGTTTGCCTTGCATGTAGAAAGACGGTGGTTCGAATCCCGGTTTCCCATATGATTCCCCCAAGCCTGCCAGGAGTAACATCTGAGCGCTGCCGGGTGTGACCCAAAAACCAAAACAAAAACAAAAAAACAACTTCCTGGGACTCAAGTAGGGAATGTTCTTTCCATTTTGGGTGGCTCTGCTTGGGAAGCCAAAGTGACTTGGAAGCTTCCTCCAGGGCCTGCAGGGAACGTGACCTATCCTGGGTCAGTAGGGCCAGCTCCATGAACTCTGGATGGGCAGTGATGGAGACTGGGCAGGCCTAGCCCTAGAAGGCCGTGCATGCTCTGGTTCAATCTCCGCCTGTACCTAGTTCCGTACTTCATGGAATACAGGATCTTCTGGGGGGAGCCAGAGGTGGTGTGGTCAGTACTCTGGAGGATGGTCCCTTCTTGTTTATGCCCCCACGAGGTTCAGCCATGTGGTGACATCAAGCATGCCAGGGCACACAGGGCAGAGACTAAGGACTCGAGAGTAAACAGGAGAAATGAATGGTCAGCTGAGATAGTATCTGGAAAATGGGAGATGAAAGATGATGGATCTCTGTAAAATCACTCTACACGCTGTATTTCCAATCCCTGGTGAACAAGTCTGAATCAGGGTCGCACTGAAATAATCCAAACCAGGCTGAGGGTGAAATATGTTTAGTCTGGCAGTCTTCTACCTCATACGGACAGACAATTGCCTGCCAAAATGGTCATTTTCATTGAGTACAGAGATCATCCCCCAGGTGGGGGAGTAAAGACAGAATAAAGATAGATATCTCAGGCTACACTGAGCCAGGCTTGCCCAGGTTTAAGACAATCTATATTTTGGGGTAAAGCCAAATTGTAAACAAACAGATACAAAGGAACCAGTGATGATCCTTTTGGGTAAAATAAAGTGTAATCTAATAGATGTGTGTCTTCTATTTTGCCAGTGTGCAGATGGGGCCCGAAAGAGGTTCTTTGAACACTTCAGAGTAGACAGGAAGAACACAAAAACAATTATTTTGTTTGTTTGCTTGTTTTTAGGTCACACCCAGGAGCACTCAGGAGTTACTCCTGGCTCTACACTCAGAAATTGCTCCTGGCAGGCTTGGGGGACCATATGGGATGCCGGGATTTGAATCACTGTATTTCTGCATGCAAGGCAAATGCCTTACCTCCATGCTATCTCTCTGGCCCCAAGAAAACGGTGTTTATGCTTGTATGCCAGCATGAAAATTTTGTTTAAAAAATTTTTTTTAGGGGCCGGGTGGTGGTGCTAGAGGTAAGGTGCCTGCCTTGCCTGCGTTAGCCTTGGATGGACCTCGGTTTGATCCCCTGGCTCCCCATATGGTCTCCCAAGCCAGGAGCAACTTCTGAGCGCATAACCAGGAGTATCCCTTGAGTGTTACCGGATGTGGCCCTCCCCCCCCCAAAAAAAAAAACAAAAAAAAATTTTTTTTTAGGGCTGGAGCAATAGCACAGCTGGGAAGGTGTTTGCTTTGCACGTGGCTGATCCAGGTTTAATCCCTGGCATCCCATTAGGGTCCCCTGAGCCTGCCAGGAGTGATTTCCTGGCATATACAGAATGTTTATTTATTCCTGGCATATATAGAATGTTTATTTTGTATTCTGCCCTTTCCCACACCCATACAAAGCTCTTTTTTACTCCTTAATTCTCTAACCCCCTCTCAAACATCACTAACCTACATTACTCTTTTTTTTTTTTTTTTTTTTTTTGGTTTTTGGGTCACACCTGGCAGTGCTCAGGGCTCAGAAATCGCTCCTGGCAGGCACGGGGGACCATATGGGACGCCGGGATTCGAACCGATAACCTCCTGCATGAAAGGCAAATGCCTTACCTCCATGCTATCTCTCCGGCCCCTACATTACTCTTTTTAACTTCAGTAGTGTACAATCCTAATCACAGTCCAAAGATGTGCATTGTGTGTGACAACCCCAAATTGTTTCAAGATACATAAAATGGACACGTATTTCTTTAGAATATTTTGTGGTTTTTTTTTGGACAGCTATAATTCTTACTAAATTTTTTCTTATACAGTGATGATTTTAATCACTTTTTATCTTCTCTTTTTGAGCTGTTTAATAAGGAATTTTGGTGGAAATCACCACCAAAGATCACTTTTTATCTTCTCTTTTTGAGCTGTTTAATAAGGAATTTTGGTGGAAGAGTCCCCCAGTTTAATGCTTATGATTGAACCATGTCATGGGAATCATTGTAATTGTTCTTATGGCCCCCATATGCGCCAATAACACCACGTGGCATTGCTTCTTATTTGCATAGGCACATTAAAATGGGAAAATACTATACATACAAATAAGATCCTATTTAATAGAGATTGGAACACACAAATCTTGTAGTGCAGAGGGACCTTACACCCTGAACATTGACATAACGACCTGGCACAGACCTCAGAAGAAAGGGCATAATCCATTCTCCCCTGAACCAGGGAAGCCATCCACGAAACATCCAGGCTGGTTTATAACATCACCTGGAAGCAATCCTCTACCACGGAAGACCTACACTGCTCAGACTTTGACCTGCTCAAAAGAGACTTCCCTTGACACTGAGAAGACTTAACAACGACAACGACCTGCTGACAGGACAGGGCTCCCTGCATTGCCCTTTGATTGTGAGGTGAAAGGAGAGGATGCTCCACATCCTGACTTCAATGTGAGATATGCAGATTCCAGGATCTTTAATACAGAAACATGATACCAACAACAGAGACTGTGTGAAAAATAAAAGTGTGTTGGCACTACAGACAATGTATTGGATTGGACGATCTAGCTTGCCTGAAGCCTAGACTTGGTCTTATGCCAGGAAACTTTAGGGGTCGGGTCTCTTTGTACTTAGGCCAGGGTTATTTCTTTCCATGTCCCTCATATTTTGGTGGGCCTATGCAAACAACAATTGCCACTCTAGCGCCATTTTTACTGTGCTCCTTTGACTCTAATCTTTAAAAAGAACTCACTTAAAATTTGAGGTTAACGTAAGCTAATATGCATGTATATGGAAATGTAAGAAAATACTATGCCTGTAATGTTTAAGGAGTTACGTAAGTTTTATGGCTTTAGATTGCTTTGTGTACTGTTAAGAAATATTATAATGTGTTACAATCTGGGGACTTGAGGGACAAAGTAATTGTACATGGATTCTGTCTTATTTATCTTAATGTTCTTTGGCTGAAATTTCAAAGTTAAGATATCAGCAAGGGAACTTCTGAGAATTATGTTATGGGTGATTGTCCTTCCACTGTAACTTTACCTTGTCCTCTTTCTTTGTACCTTTGTTTTCATAATTAAAAAAAAAATTTGGACCATGCTGGACAGTGTTCAGGGTCATTGTCTCTGCAATTGCATGAGCTTTGCACACTCCTGGAGGACTCTGCATTTTACTAGCTACATAGTTTATGTTTGGTTTGGTGAGACTGAAGCTGTGTAAAACCTTGAACCGGTATATTCATAAGTTAGAGATGATCATCTTTGTCAAAGCATTTTGTAAAAATTAACATTCACTTGTGGAGAAAATGCCAAGATAACTAGTCACAGAAGTGAACATTTTCTTTGCTAAGACTACTTCAGAAGAGATTGTTTGGATGGAAACCCTTTGAAGGGTACTGAATACAGCAGTAGAGTCTCTTGTGAGAACATGAGAACACAGCACTGGACAGACAGCAGCTCTGACAACTGCCCCCACTCTCTCCTCCTGGCGGACAGCACAGTGGACTTTTAGCTACACCTGAGTAAGCAGAACCAGAGGGTCTGGCAGAGCCAACAAAATCTACAGGTGCTCTGGAGGTGCTTAGGAAAGCCTTTGTTTCCTCTAAAGAGAAGGCCTGTTCATCTCCTTCCCCCTTTCATGCCTGGACTGAGATTTGGTGCACGTGAGGAAGGAAGGAAGGAAGGAAGGAAGGAAGGAAGGAAGGAAGGAAGGAAGGAAGGAAGGAAGGAAGGAAAGAAGGAAGGGAGGGAGGGAGGGAGTGATATAAGGAAAACGGGAAGGAAGGAGAGAAGAAAGGGAAAGAAGGAAGAGAAGGAAGAAAGGGAGCGAGGAAGGAAGGAAAGTAGGAAGGAAGGGTGGAAGGAATGACAGTGTTAAGTATATGGAGGCTTTCATAATATTTCTCTTCAATATTTGCTTCTCTACCTGCTTTCCCACCTACGACCTCCAGGTGGGGGTGTTGTTCAGATCCAAATAAATAGGTGATGAGCTGGGAAGTCAAGGTCCTTTCAGCAGTTGGCTGTCGGGCTCTTGGTCTGTGGAGCTGCTGGCAGGCTGACAAAGGATTCTGCGGCCTACTTTCTCGCCTTTTTTACCTTCCAGTCTGTGTGGATTATTTGCTGTGGATAGATATTACTAGGATTGCTTCCCTGCCCTGGGGTACAGGGGAAATGGGAATCGCTTTCCCGTTCTGGGAGCTCTTTGGGGATCAAGCCTCAACCAATCTAGGAGAAAACGTGATGCTTCAAGACAAAAGGAAGAAAGGGAAGAAGGACGAAAGGAAGAAAAGGAAGGGAGAAAGAAGAAAGGAGGGGAGGAGAGAAGGAAGTAAGGAAGTAAGGAAGTAAGTAGGGAAGGAAGGAAGGAAGGAAGGAAAGGGGGAAGGAGGGAAGGAAAACAGGAGAAAAGGAAGAAAGGAAGGAAGGAAGGAGGGAAGGAAGGAAAGAAAGAAGGGAAGAAGGAAGGGAGGGAGGGAGAGAAAGAGGGAGGGAGGATCCTTGCCAGGAGACTGCTTTGTGTGGCTGCAGGCGAGGCAGCTGGACTGGCTGCTTGCTTGAGAGACTTTTGTTTTTTTTTTTTTTTTTTTTTTTTGGGTCACACCCAGCAGTGCTCAGGCAGCTCCTGGCTCTACAGAAATCATTCCTGGCAGGCTCTGGGGACCATATGGGATGCCAGGATTCGAACCACCGTCCTTCTGCATGCAAGGCAAACGCCCTACCTCCATGCTATCTCTCCGGCCTCTTGAGAGACTTTTATTTAGGTATTTTGTATATTTCACACTCACTAAAATATTTCTTTACCAGACAGGGAGTATCTAGAAAATACAAAATAAAATACCATTCTCTATAGCAACCAGCACTGTAAATAACCTCCCATAATGTGAAAGATCCCTATAAATAATGTAAAAAAAATACAAGCATAAAATAGAGCATTTATGAAGGCATGAATCAGGGCACATAGGTCAGCATGAAAAGGTGCTGCTCTCCAAACTCATCCTTGACAACTGCCTCCACTTACTCTGGGGATGAAGTTAAAAGAGAGAGCACAGCGGTGTTTGCCTTGCAAGCAGCCGATCCAGGACTTAAGGTGATTGGTTCGAATCCCGGTGTCCCATATGGTCCCCCGAGCCTGCCAGGAGCTATTTCTGAGCAGACAGCCAGGAGTAACCCCTGAGCAACGTCGGGTGTGGCCCCAAAACCAACCCCCCCAAAACCCCCCCAAAAAACCCAAAAAACAGCAGGAGAGCTTGTATGCTGAAGGAACAAGAAATGGCAGCATGTGTTTCTGCACCCCTGGAGTTTTAACTAAAACAACCTAAAACTACCTTTCTCGTTTTGAGGCGAGATGGCAATGTGTGTGGTCCATCGGCCACCTCAAAGTTGTTCAACCAGCTGAAGTTGGGTCTGCTCAGGGTTCTGCAACTTGATGGGAAGGGGACCAGCCGGTGGGCTCAGGGGTAGGAGCACAGGACTTGGGAAGCCCAGGACATAGGCAGGCCCCAGGTGGGAAGGAGAGACAATGGCAAGCCCCCCTCTGTGAGCCTGGGTGGTCTTTCCTAAGTGGGGCCCTGCTGCCTATGGACTCGTGCCCTTGTGCACCTTGTGTGTTCAGATGCCCTTTCACCACTTGGCAGGTTCTTTTTGGAAGTTGGCCTGGCTACATGGAGGTGGTGGCATGTGAAGGAAGCCTCCCCCTGGCCCAACATGTTGTCATGAGGTGTGGGGTCACCGGAGGAGTTTCTCCAGGGCCCCCCTGATGTCTCGGTTCCTCAAGCAGTAGATGATGGGGTTGAGCAATGGGGTCACAACCGAGTAGATCACAGACACAAACTTGTTGAGGTCAAAGGAACTGATGGCACGCGGGCGGGCGTACATGAAGATGGTGGCGGTATAGAAGATAGCCACCACGGCCAGGTGGGAGGCGCAGGTGGAGAAGGCCTTCTGGCGGCCAGTGCTCCCTGGGACCCTGAGCACTGTGGCCAGGATGTGCATGTAAGAGACTATGGTCACCAGCAATGAGGTTGCCAGCACAGCCAGAGCTACCGCGAAGTCCAGCAGCTCGATGGTGGTGGTGTCGGAGCAGGACAGCTGCAGCAGAGGGGAGATGTCACAGAAGAAGTGGTTGAGGGTGTTGGGACCGCAGAAGCTGAGGCGAGAGATGAGCATAACAGACACAAAGGAAGCCAGGAAGCCGCCCAGCCAGACACAGAGTGCCAGCTGTAGGCACAGCTTGGAATCCATGATGGCTGGGTAGTGCAGCGGGCGGCAGATGGCCAGGTACCTATCACAGGCCATAGTGGACAGGAGGAAGCACTCGGAGGAGCACAGTGAGATGAACAGGAAGAGTTGGGTGAGGCAGCCTGAGAAGGATATGGTTTTGTCCAATGTCAGGAGGCTTGCCAGCAACTTGGGTACAGTGACAGTGGTGTAGAGAATCTCCAGGACAGACAGGTTGGCCAGGAAGAAGTACATGGGTGTGTGCAGTTGTTGGCTGGTGTACACCGTCACCACCACCAGCAGGTTCTCCAGGACAGTGCCCACATAAATGGTGAGGAACAAGCCAAAGAGCAGTCCCCGAAGGTGGTCCAGCTCTGGGAAGCCCAGCAGGATGAATTCGGTCACTACCTGCTTCGTGCTGTTCATGGCCCTCCCTGTAGGGCAGCAGGGGCAGAGAACAGGGTGGTGTGTGATAGGTGCCCTGGACCCGGCTGCGCTTCCCTGCTCCTAGGTACTCTCGGTATTTCCATAGTCCCTTTCATTAAGTTCCATACTTCCCAATACTTCCATACTCAATACCCCACACTCCCAAATACCCCAATATTTCAAACTCATACTGTAAAGGAAAATTTTCCCCTGAGTTTCTTGACTGCCCTGATCACCTACCCCCCTTCACAATTGTGGGAACTTGTAGACCCAGTTACAGTTCAACTTTCTTTCTGTTCTGACATGGTTCTAACCTGGTCATGTTAACCCTGTAAGCTTGCACCTGCACCTTGCAAAAATGTGATTGAGCAAATGCCAGATATCATGTACTTCCTAAAGCAAATCAATCTACTGTAACTTTCTATTGTTCAAAATGCTATATACAGCTTGTAAGCTCATGGCTCCGGGCTGGCAGTTTCTGGCTTATGCTGGATTCTAGCACAGCCCCTGCATATGCTTGTAAGAAAATAAACCCCCTGCTTTTGCATGAGACTGTGGTCTTGGTGTCTTTGAATGGCGCATCATTCTCCTGGATTTAACAATACCCCAAAGACTCTCAGAATTCCCTCACACTCCCTTATACTTTCTTCCTCCCCATATTCCCTTCTACTCCTCACTCCCACATACTCCTGCCTGCATAGTCTTCCCCTCTTGTCCCCACTCCAGCACTGGCAGACAGTTTCGGAGCGAGAACAAAGCAGAGGGGGTTGCCGAGAGGAGAGGGCTTGGAAGTTGGCACCATAGTGTCCTCTTCCTGCCTGGAGTTCTTCAGAGGTGGGGGGCCACTAAAGGTGAAGAGAAACCCCCTTCTCATCAGCATGGGGCATCCCACCCTCACTTGTTCCTTCTAGGACTTTCTTCCCTCACTGCAGGGCTATGCTGATACTGCTCCTGGCTCACCTGGAGAACTAGGGATCTTGAGGGGAGAGCATGTGGATCCGTGAAGGCTCAGGGTCTCAGGACCATTACAGGAGGTTCTTGGGAGTGCAGGGCACAGGGCTGAATGAGGACCCTCAGTGGTTGGGCCCAGCTTGGCCCAGACCCAGGGACATATGACTGACCCCCACTGCAGGTGCTGTCCTGGTGGCCTTGCACAGACACAGGCTGCAAAATAGGATCTGGAGCTGTGGGTCTGGGCAGGAGCTTTCATGGACTCACACCCTCCTCTGCCTGAAGCTGCAGCTTCATTGTAGATTGCACCGCAGGAGTCAGGCTGGGGTGTTCCCTAGGGTGCTGGCTGCCTCCCAGGCTGCCCTCCCAACAGCAACAGCACCCCACCTGGGGCCCTTCCCCTGAGGTTGGGGCACAGATGCTGCCAGGCTGCACAGGGCCGTTCCCTCTGGTTTACCTAGAATGGGGCGGCCTCCAACTCTGACAAAGCCTGGAGGAGCTTCTGTCCTGGGATCTGCCTCTGGGACCCAGCTATGCAGAGGACTCTGTGGCTAAGGCTGTCCTCGGGCCCTGGGCCCCAGGCCCTTGCCTCTGTGCCTGGCTTCAGGGGCTGCTCTGGGCTATAGGAATCAGGTTCCACTTGACCTGCTACATCCTTCCCAGGGGTAGCTCACCAGGATCTCCTGGGATGTCCCTGACAGCATGTCCACTGCTGGGAGGTGCCCACCCCTGAGCTCTGAGCCGATTCTTCATCACCAGGATGCCAACTCCTTTACTAGAATATCCTGTGTGCCCTCCTGGGTGCTTACGCCCCCAGTGCTCAATTTCACCCTCAGAGATTGATGCTGCCTCTGAAATGCCAAGACACTGTGGAGTGCGAAGTTCCTCTTCTCACCTCAGCTTTTGGGTGCTTGTGGGAAATTGGTCCTATTCTTGGAGACTAGCTATGTGGTACCTTTGAGACTGATTCAACTTCCAAGTCTTTCAGGATTTCCTGTCACTGATCTCTGTTTTGGTTTTTCCTGTGATCAGAGACACCCATGATTCCTTTTTTTTTTTTTAACCTCTCAGAGTGCATCCTCTCCCTCTGCCCTTCCAAAAGAAGAGAAGAATGATCATCAATGGCCAAAGGCAGTCGCAGAAGCAATACCTAGAGTTGGCTTCACACTCAGGAGAGGATGTTCTGGCTCCTCCTCGTGGCTTCGGGTGCTCTACATGATCAGAGAAACTTCTCTAATCACATACTATGGAAATGATCCTTGAAAGTATAGTCTTCACCCATGATTCTTGATGTTCTGAGGCCTGATCCGGGCAAGGCAGGGCCTTTGTCTGCTGGGTCGATCCTGTGGAGGATCTGGTGGGTCTTCAGTGGACCAGGTTGCCTGTTGGAGCAGGATGCCTCTGCCTCTCCTGAGGTGCACTCAGGGCTCGAACCAGGCATTTCTAGGGCTTTCTTACGGTTGAAAGGTTAGGATTGTTTTGACCTCCTGAGTAGTCCATCTCCATATAGTTATGAAGCTATATTTGTTGCTCTGAAATAATGTTTTCTTTGACACGAATTAATATCAGTTTTCTTTGGTTGTGTGTTTTATATATAGTGGAATTATGTATATCTTTTACAATTATGTATATCTTTTAAAGTTTTTTACTTTAAAATTACTTACATCTTTCTGTTTATGTTTTTTGGAAGAACATAATGCTGAATCTTGCATTTGCTTCCAACTTGACAATCTCTGCCTTTTATTTAAATAATTTATATTTTAAATATATATATATATATATATATATATATATATATATATATATTTGGTTTTTTTGGGGGGCACATCAGTTTGATGCTCAGAAGTTACTCTTGGCTAAGCACTCAGAAATTGCCCCTGGCTTGGGGGGACCATATGGGACGCTGGGGGATCGAACCGCAGGCCTTCCTTGGCTAGCACTTGCAAGGCAGACACCTTACCTCTAGTGCCACCTCACCAGCCCCTAAATATATTTTTATTTTAATGTCATTATGAGTATGGTTAGGTTGAAATACTACTTGTGTTTGTTAATGTTAATCCAGCCCTGTGCCCCTTACAAGTCTTTCAAGACAAGTCTTTTCAAGACAGCTTTCTCTGTCTCTGGGATTATAGTGTATGGTCTTGGCTTGCTCATTTCCTTTAATTTTCTTTAACTCTTTGTTTTCCTTCTTTCATAGTTTTTTTTTTGTTTTTGTTTTTGTTTTTGGGCCACACCAGGCGTTGCTCAGGGGTTACTCCTGGCTGTCTGCTCAGAAATAGCTCCTGGCAGGCATGGGGACCATATGGGACACCGGGATTTGAACCAACCACCTTTGGTCCTGGATTGGCTGCTTGCAAGGCAAAGGCCGCTGTGCTATCTCTCTGGGCCCTCTTTCATAGGTTTTTAAAGGTTAGCATGTACTCTACTTAGTGCACCGACTTTCACCAATATGAATTCTCCAACCTCTAGATTTCTTTCCTGGTCTCTGAACTATTATTATGCATTTTATTTTCATATGCTCTAAACCTGCAATACTCTTAGAATCTGAGTTTATGCACACCATTGTCTTTTAATATATAATATGGATATGTATGTTTATCATTCACATCTGATTTTCCATGCAGATCTTTATTCCACTGGGCATGGTCTTCCTTTCCTATTCCATCAAGTACATCTCCTAGTAATGCATTCTTCAAGTTCTGTGTTATATGAAAAAGGCTTTAGTTTTACAGTTCTTTAAGATTCTAATTTGGCTTTTCTTTTAATATTTGAAAGATGTTGCCTCATATAGTAATGCAAATAAAATGGTGCTGGTACAAAAATAGACATGGACCAGTGAATTAGAAGATAATCCAGGGGGCCTGGAGAGATAGTACAGTGGCGTTTGCCTTGCAAGCAGCCGATCCAGAACAAAGGTGGTTGGTTCGAATCCCGGTGTCCCATATGGTCCCCCGTGTCTGCCAGGAGCTATTTCTGAGCAGACAGCCAGGAGTAGCCCCTGAGCAACGCCGGGTGTGGCCCAAAAACCAAAAAAAAAAAAAGATAATCCAGAAACAAACCCACACATATACAGTCACTAACATTCGACAAGGAGCCAAGAACACATGAGTGGGGAAAAAAAACTTTCTCTTTAGCAAATGGTGCTGAGAAAATTGGACAACATGCAGAACAATAAATTTAGATTCCTGTGTCTTACCACTCACAAAAGTGAACTCAAAATGGTTTAAACTTAGTTGTGATCTGAGGCCATAAACCCTCAGAACCGAGGGAACAAGCTCCCACCATCCATGATTTGGGTGGTGACACTTTTTTTTTTTTTTGTCACACCTGGCAGTGCTCAGGAGTTATTCCTGGCTCTATGCTCAGAAATCACTCCTGGCAGGCTCGGTGGACCATATGGGATGCCGGGATTCGAACCACTGTCCTTTTGCATGCAAGGCAAATGCCCTACCTCCATGCTATCTCTTTGGCCCTGGGTGGTGACACTTCTGATCTCACATCACAAATGACCTTGTGCATGACAGAAGGAACAAAGATAGGCCAACAGCCTGTGGGAGGAGAGAAAAGTGTTTGTAGACCACAATGGCAGTGAACATACAAAACAGGCAAAAAACTTGTTCAACTCAGCCAAAGGACAGCAACTGGACTAAAAAAATGAGGGTAGAGGGACCAAATAGTACTTTCCCAAGGAAATGTCTACAAATTCAACAGTTTGAGGAGAGATGGAGAGCATCACTAATCATCAGGGTCACACAAATCCAGACCATGGAGGCTATGCCCCACACATGCTAGTGTCAAAACGCCCGAAGAGATGGGCTGGAACAATAGCACAGTGATAGGACATCTGTCTTGCTCATGGCAGACTCAGGTTCAATCTTCATTCCTCCATGTGGTGTTCCACGTCCCACGAGCAGTGACCCCTGAGTCAGAGCCAGGAGTAAGCCCTGAGCACCACTGGGCATGGCCCAAGAACAACAACAAAACCCCAGAAAAGGTAAATGGGGGTGTGTGAGTGCAGGAGACGGGACCCTTCTTGCTGTTGGGGTGTGGACATGGTGTGTCTCTCTGGAAAACAGCACAGAAGTTCCTCAAAAGCTAAAAATAGAACCACCATATGACTCAGCAGCTGTTGCATTAACTGGGTCCTATTCAGTATATGCTTGTTACTCATTGGTTGGAAACACCTTTGGATGAAGCACCTTTTGGATTTGCGCCTTAGACCACTCGGTCTCCACCCCAAGGTTTGGTCTGGTTCTTTCTAATAAAGACCCTGGGTCTCAGGAAAAAGGCTCTTGCATTTCTGATTTTCCACCACTGAGCTTCTTAGGAATGGAAGACTTGTGTGTTGGAGTTCCTGAACCTGTTTTATTCCCTTAATTGTGTGTGGATTGTTTCCACCATTGGTGTTTGCTTCCAGACCTGAGTTCCCCAATGTCCTGGACTTGAAGAATGAGGCTTCCACTTCAAGCAGCCCTTGAATATTCATCCCAATGAAGTAAAAATAGCTTGATAAGTACTTGCACCCACTCTTTCATGTGCATTTCTCATGCTAACTGAGAATGGGGAGTCCATCTGTGATGAATGGTTGATGGGGTCTAGGCTGCAGGCTCTGAAGTTGTGGGAACAAACAAAAGTCATAGGGGGGCTGGAGAGATAGCATGGAGGTAGGGCATTTGCCTTGCATGCAGAAAGACAGTGGTTCAAATCTCAACATCCCATATGGTCCTCTGAGCTTGCCAGGAGTGATTTCTGAGCATAGAGCCTGGAGTAACCCCTGAGCACTGCCGGGTATGACGCCAAAACCAAACCAAACAAACAAAAAGCCTTTTAATGTCCTTTTCATGTCATTATTGGTTCCAGCATAGAGGAACCATGAGGACATTAGGCCAAGTGAGATAACTGAGAAGGAGACAGACTGTGTAATGCCTTACCTGCAAGTTCCTTTTTTTTTTTTTTTCCATGCAAGTTCTTTGTTTTTGTTTTTGGGCCACACCCAGCGGTGCTCAGGGGTTCCTCCTGGCTGTCTGCTCAGAAATAGCTCCTGGCAGGCACAGGGGACCATATGGGACACCGGGATTCGAACCAACCACCTTGGGTCCTGGATTGGCTGCTTGCAAGGCAAACACTGCTGTGCTATTTCTCTGGGCCCTCCATGCAAGTTCTAAAGAGCTGGATTTGCTTCTCCCTTAGGCTTAGAGGGAAGGATTATTTTCTAAGGCTTCCTCTGCCAGGGAACATCACAGACCTTTGATCTAGGTCTTTGCACATGAGCCACACATTGCATCTCTTTAACGAGACTACCCAGCTGTGAGACTGGAAGGAGTTGTCTAGTGTCCTTGTATGTTGCCAAATATCACCTAAGCTCTTAGACCAAGTACACAATTCTTTCAGCCTCATTTATGGTGTCTCCCTGAGAGCTGAGGACATATACTTCATCACTAGAACCAGGAGCTGGGGGACCATGCCAACCAACCTGACTCCTCTCTAGAATTGAAACATTCCAGGATTCATACCCCAAACTGGGCCAGGAGTAGCCACCAAGCATCACCTGTGTGGACCAAAACAAAATAGAAATGCAGATACTAAACTAAGCTGACAAAATGCTTCCTGAGTATGAGGTGCAGATGATCGGCCAGGCCTAGCACATCAAAACATGATGACTCTGGGGACCGGAGAGATAGCATGGAGGTAAGGCGTTTGCCTTTCATGCAGAAGGTCATCAGTTCGAATCCCGGCGTCCCATATGGTCCCCCGTGCCTGCCAGGAGCAATTTCTGAGCATGGAGCCAGGAGTATCCCCTGAGCCATGCCAGGTGTGACCCAAAAACCACAGACACACAAAAAAATTATGACTCTGACAGTTTCCACAGCTGACACGGACACTCCTGGAGCTTGTGTTCTGCTTCTCATCAACACTGAGAGATCCAGGCTTCTAATGGGGAATGGAGACCTCCTCCATTTGTTTCTTGGCCGTATTTGCTGTTGACCCTGTCTCCTCCTTGTTCTACTTAGTATGATATTTTATTTTATTTTTGTCTGCTTGAATTTTTTGGGTTTTGGGCTATATCCAGCAGTACTCAGGGCTTACTGTGGGCTCTACCCTCAGGAATTACTCCTGGCAGTGTTCAGAGGACCAAATGGGGTGTTGGGAATTAAACCCATGATGGCCACATTCAAGGCATACTATCATGCCACACTATCACTTCAGCCCACTTAATTTCATACTTTAAGTAATTTTAGTATTTTTAAATTTAAGAATGTTGTCCTTTACTGCCAATTGTTAAAGTCATTTATATGCTTGTTAAGATCAACCCAATAAAGATTATTTACATACATGGAAAACTAATTCTTCATTCATTGTCTGCTGAACAAAAGCCACTCCCATAAAGTCTGCCGGAATATGTCAGATTGCTGGTTTGTAGCTGTCCTTGGTCATTTTTGTTGTGCTCAGTGAAGCTAGTCATTCCTGCATCATGCCTGTGAACAGTTTCTCATAGCTTTCTGATTGCACCAATAGGTATGGCATCCCTTTTGGATGTCACTTCACAAGCAACCCAAACAATCTGACTACAATCCAACTGTGTGATCAGGGAGGGTTTTTACTAACAAGGGCCTCTGTGATTAGGCTCCCAACTTCTGTCCCTAGACCCTAAACCTTAGTAAAACCTCAGTCATCATTGATCTTCAGTCCAAAAGATGATGTCTCTGATAAGAGGACAGGCAGAGTTGGACCTCCCTATAGGGTTCTTAGGGATGGAAGCAGACCTCCCAGACAAGACTAGGAAGTGCTCAAGCAGAGGACATGATACACCACAGCCAATACTTTATTGTGCAATGGACACTTCATCCCCCTGGAATTAGAAACTGCTCATCTTTAAGATGGCTGGATCCTTGAAAGGCTATTCTGGTTTTGAACCTGGTTATTTTCAGCTGTTTCTCTTAGGCATTGGAGTAGATTTAAGATCAGGCTGACAAATCAATCTATGGATTGATACCATCTCTTGTTTTCATGCTAATCAGCATACTTATGACTTTTGTGTTCTTTGTTTTTAGAAACAAACTGATGTTTTTTTTTTATTTCAAGGAACCAACTTTACTTGGGAAGGATGTCCATCGGAGCGGGATGGAGGCTAAATAGCTTCAGAGACGGAATGGGGTATGGTTTTGCATCCACCAGAGGTAGAGACATTGCAGCTTAGACACAGTCTAGCAATCTTGCAGGAAGCTCACACACATTCATGAGGGAGGGAAGTTAGCGTGCACAATTTACAAACATATAAAGAATATGTATTGCATGTTCAGAAAATGGCTGAGAGACTTCATGGGGTCTATGTATCTTAGTAGGTTTTGATGCCTTCAGCACCATTAGCTGAGGCAAAATTTGCCTGATTCTGCAGAGAATGAAGAATGAGGACTGGCCACCCAAAGGTGATGTCTGAGTCCTTGTCATATTAGCCTAAACTGAACTTCAGTTGGCCAAGCTTGGTTTTATATCCTAACACCCAAAAGATGAGACTTGATTAGGGGCAGATGGATCCTGAGCAGGAACCATATTCTTCCAGCTTTAACATGATGGCTCAGAGATCTGGCTGGTCAAGAGCACTGATCTGGAGCAGGTTCTGATGGGAGGGTGTACTGTCAGAGCTTCTGACAACATTGCCCCTCTCTCCCTCCTAAAACGAAAAAGAAAAAGAAAAAGCTTAGAGGTGTGACAACTTCTCCCTGAAGAAAAAACTTTCATCACATTCTTTTTTTTTTTTTTTTGGGCCACACCCGTTTGATGCTCAGGGGTTACTCCTGGCTATGCACTCAGAAATCGCCCCTGGCTTGGGGGGACCATATGGGACGCCGCTGGATCAAACTGGGTCCGTCCTGTGCTAGCGCTTGCAAGGCAGACACCTTACCTCTAGCGCCACCTTCCCAGCCCTCATCACATTCTTTTGACATTTAAAAATTTATTGAAACCATTGTGATTTACAAAGTTCTTTATATTTGAATTTCAGACATGCAATGTATCAGGGCCAATTCTACCACCAGTACTGACCTCCCAGGTCAATGTTCCCAGGGTACATCCCATGTCACTACCCTCTGTCCCACAGCCTGCCAGCATAATAGGCCCATTTTAAATTTTGATTGTGAAAGTTTGGGTCTCATGCTTTCATTGTTGTTGACTTTAGTTCTGTCCTTTTTTTTTTGTTTGTTTTTTTGGGCCACACCCAGCGGTGCTCAGGGGTTCCTCCTGGCTGTCTGCTCAGAAATAGCTCCTGGCAGGCACGGGGGACCATACGGGACACCGGGATTCGAACCATCCACATTAGGTCCTGGATCGGCTGCTTGCAAGGCAAACGCCACTGTGCTATTTCTCCGGGCCCCTGTCCTTTTTTTTTTTTAACACCACCAATGCACCTGAGACTGCTTAGCCTCTGGTCCCCTTTCTTTTTTATTTGTGTTTCTCCTCCACTCATTTTTTTCCTTCTCTACTTTATACTCTGAGGTCAAGAGTATTCAAGACAACTCCCATTTAAATCATTGCATTTCATCAATCAGTTATTCTAAATATCATATATAAGTGAGATCATTCTGTATTTATCCTTCTTATGGCTTACTTCATTTAATGTAATACCTTCCAGTTCCATCCATGTTGCAGCAAATTGCATGATTGCATTGTTCCTTACAGCTATGTAGTGTTCCATTGTATATATACATAGATGTATGTATGTGACTCCACCCTGGATTTAGGTGTATCTACCTGAGACCCGCCCATTTCTGGGCGGGGTCTTGGAAACCAGATGCTATGTTAACCATACCTGCGAGACCCCGCTCATTTCCTGGGAGGGGTCTTGGAAGGGGTTTGACCAGAGAGAATTAGGGCTTTTGGCCCTTTTGGCCTCTTTGGTCTTTTGCCAGCTTGGAGGTCAAAGGGAAGATGGCTGAAAGGAGTTAAGATGCAGGGCTAGCAAAGAATAGCTGAATGCTTAAAAGGTTATGATATAGGCCACACATGTGGTGGATAGGGTATGAGTAAAGCTGATACTTCCTGAAGCCTGCCTGTGAGTGAGTTCAATACCCGTCGCTCTCCTGGACCCCAGACCCGCCAGTTGATGAGGGATGAAGCCACGTGGCCATGGCCTAAGAATAAAGGCCTCCATCCATCTCCATCCAGTGCCATCGTTAATTATTTAATTCTACATATGTATATATCATAACTTCACTATCCACTCATATTTTGTTAGAAACCTAAGTTGATTCCAATTCTTAGCTATTGTGCTGAGTGCTGCAATGAATAGCAGTGTGCATACATCCTTTTGGATGAACGCTTTTTATTCCCGAGTATAGATACCCAAAAGTGGAATTTCTGGGTCGTATGGCCAATTGGTTCTTCGTTTAATGAGAACCCTTCATACTGTTTTTCTTAGGGGTTGGACCAGGAGGCATTCCCATCAGCAGTGGATGAGAGTTCCTTTCTCATCACATCCCTGACAACACAAATTGTTCCCAGTATTTCTTTTTTTTCCCCAGTATTTCTTATGTGTGCCATCCTCATTCATGTATGATGATATTTCATTTTGTCTTGATTTGGATTTCTCTAATTATAAATGATGATGAGCATTTTTTCACGTGCCTGTTAGTCATTTGTTGGTCTTCCTCAATAAGTTTGCTCATTTCCTCTCCCCATGTTTTTTTTTTTTTTCTTTTTGAGTCACACCTGGCAGCGCTCAGGGGTTACTCCTGGCTCTACGCTCAGAAATTGCTCCTGGCAGGTTTGGGGTACCATATGGGATGCTGGGATTTGAACCACCATATTTCTGCATGCAAGGCAAATGCCTTACCTCCATGCTATCTCTCCGGCCCCAAGAAAACAGTGTTTATGCTTGTATGCCAGCATGAAAATTTTGTTTAAAAATTTTTTTTTAGGGCTGGAGCAATAGCACAGCTGGGAAGGTGTTTGCTTTGCATGTGGCTGATCCAGGTTTAATCTCTGGCATCCCATTAGGGTCTCCTGAGCCTGCTGGGAGTGATTTCTGAGCACAGAGTCTGGAGTAACCCCTGAGCACTGCTGGGTGTGGCCCCAAAACAAAATAACAAAACCAAAAAATTAAAGAAAAATTGGACCATGCTGGACAGTGTTCGGGGTCATTGTCTCTGCAATTGCATGAGCTTTGCACACTCCTGGAGGACTCTGCATTTTACTAGGTACATAGTTTATGTTTGGTTTGGTGAGACTGAAGCTATGTAGAACCTTGAACTGGTATATTCATAAGTTGGAGATGATCATCTTTGTCAAAGCATTTTGTAAAAATTAACATTCACTTGTGGAGAAAATGCCAAGATATCTAGTCACAGAAGTGAACATTTTCTTTGCTAAGACTACTTCAGAAGAGATTGTTAGGATGGAAACCCTTTGAAGGGTACTGAATGCAGCAGTAGAGTCGCTTGAGAACATGAGAACACGGCACTGGACAGACAGCAGCTCTGACAACTGCCCCCACTCTCTCCTCCTGGACTTTTAGCTACACCTGAGTAAGCAGAACCAGAGGGTTCTGGCAGAGCCAACAAAATCTACAGGTGCTCTGGAGGTGCTTAGGAAAGCCTTTGTTTCCTCTAAAGAGAAGGCCTGTTCATCTCCTTTCCCCTTTCATGCCTGGACTGAGATTTGGTGCACGTGAGGAAGGGAGGAAGGAAGGAAGGAAGGAAGGAAGGAAGGAAAGAAGGAAGGAAGGAAGGAAGGAAGGAAGGGAGGGAGGGAGGGAGGGAGGGGGAGATATAAAAGGAAAATGGGAAGGAAGGAGAGAAGAAAAGGAAAGAAGGAAGAGAAAGAAGAAAGGGAGCGAGGAAGGAAGGAAAGTAGGAAGGAAGGGTGGAAGGAATGACAGTGTTAAGTATATGGAGGCTTTCATAATATTTCTCTTCAATATTTGCTTCTCTACCTGCTTTCCCACCTATGACCTCCAGGTGGGGATGCTGTTCAGATCCAAATAAATAGGTGATGAGCTGGGAAGTCAAGGTCCTTTCAGCAGTTGGCTGTCGGGCTCTTGGTCTGTGGAGCTGCTGGCAGGCTGACAAAGGATTCTGCGGCCTACTTTCTCGCCTTTTTTACCTTCCAGTCTGTGTGGATTATTTGCTGTGGATAGATATTACTAGGATTGCTTCCCTGCCCTGGGGTACAGGGGAAATGGGAATCGCTTTCCCGTTCTGGGAGCTCTTTGGGGATCAAGCCTCAACCAATCTAGGAGAAAACGTGATGCTTCAAGACAAAAGGAAGGAAGGAAAGAAGGATGAAAGGAAGAAAAGGAAGGGAGGAAGGAAGAAAGGAGGAGAGGAGAGAAGGAAGGAAGTAGGAAAGGAAGGAAGGAAAGAGGGAAGGAAGGAGGGAAGGAAAACAGGAGAAAAGGAAGAAAGGAAGGAGGGAAGGAGGGGAGGAGGGAAGGAAGGAAAGAAAGAAGGGAAGAAGGAAGGGAGGGAGGGAAAAAGGGAGGGAGGACCCTTGCCAGGAGACTGCTTTGTAGGCAAGGCAGCTGGACTGGCTGCTTGCTTGAGAGACTTTTTTTTTTTTTTTTGGTCACACCCAGCAGTGCTCAGGCAGCTCCTGGCTCTACACTCAGAAATCGTTCCTGGCAGGCTCGGGAGACCATATGGGATGCCGGGATTCGAACCACCATCCTATATGCAAGGCAAATGCCCTACCTCCATGCTATCTCTTCGGCCCCTTGAGAGACTTTTATTTAGGTATTTTGTATATTTCACACTCACCAAAATATTTCTTTACCAGAACAGGGAGTATCTAGAAAATACAAAATAAAATACCATTCTTTGTAGCAACCAGCGCTGTAA
This sequence comes from Suncus etruscus, assembly GCF_024139225.1. Taxonomy (NCBI): domain Eukaryota; kingdom Metazoa; phylum Chordata; class Mammalia; order Eulipotyphla; family Soricidae; genus Suncus; species Suncus etruscus. The sequence continues at coordinate 72,289,271 of NC_064864.1, forward strand.
ATAACCTCCCATAATATGAAAGATCCCTATAAATAATGTAAAAAAATACAATTATGAAATAGAGCATTTATGAAGGCATGAATCAGGGCACATAGGTCAGCATGAAGAGGTGCTGCTCTCCAAACATCCTTGACAACTGCCCCCACTCACTCTGGGGATGAAGTTAAAAGAGAGAGCACAGCGGTGTTTGCCTTGCAAGCAGCCGATCCAGGACTAAAGGTGGTTGGTTCGAATCCCGGTGTCTCATATGGTCCCCCGTGCCTGCCAGGAGCTATTTCTGAGCAGACAGCCAGGAGAAACCCCTGAGCAACACCGGGTGTGGCCCAAAAACCAAAAACCTCCCCAAAATAAACCCCCCCCAAAAAAAACAGCAGGAGAGCTTGTATGCTAAAGGAACAAGAAATGGCAACATGTGTTTCTGCACCCCTGGAGTTTTAACTAAATCAACCTAAAACTACCTTTCTCGTTTTGAGGCAAGATGGCAATGTGTGTGGTCCATCGGCCACCTCAAAGTTGTTCAAGCAGCTGAAGTTGGGTCTGCTCAGGGTCTGCAACTTGATGGGAAGGGGACCAGCCGGTGGGCTCAGGGGTAGGAGCACAGGACTTGGGGAAGCCCAGGACATAGGCAGGCCCCAGGTGGGAAGGAGAGACAATGGCAAGCCCCCCTCTGTGAGCCTGGGTGGTCTTTCCTAAGTGGGACCCTGCTGCCTATGGACTCGTGCCCTTGTGCACCTTGTGTGTTCAGATGCCCTTTCACCACTTGGCAGGTTCTTTTTGGAAGTTGGCCTGGCTACATGGAGGTGGTGGCGTGTGAAGGAAGCCTCCCCCTGGCCCAACATGTTGTCATGAGGTGTGGGGTCACCGGAGGAGTTTTTCCAGGGCCCCCCTGATGTCTCGGTTCCTCAAGCAATAGATGATGGGGTTGAGCAGCGGGGTCACAACCGAGTAGATCACAGACACAAACTTGTTGAGGTCAAAGGAACTGATGGCACGCGGGCGGGCGTACATGAAGATGGTGGTGGTATAGAAGATAGCCACCACGGCCAGGTGGGAGGCGCAGGTGGAGAAGGCCTTCTGGCGGCCAGTGCTCCCTGGGACCCTGAGCACTGTGGCCAGGATGTGCATGTAAGAGACTATGGTCACCAGCAGCGAGGTCGCCAGCACAGCCAGAGCTGCCGCGAAGTCCAGCAGCTCAATGGTGGTGGTGTCGGAGCAGGACAGCTGCAGCAGAGGGGAGATGTCACAGAAGAAGTGGTTGAGGGTGTTGGGACCGCAGAAGCTGAGGCGAGAGATGAGCACAATAGACACAAAGGAAGCCAGGAAGCCTCCCAGCCAGGCACAGAGCGCCAGCTGTAGGCACAGCTTGGAATCCATGATGGCTGGGTAGTGCAGCGGGCGGCAGATGGCCAGGTACCTATCACAGGCCATAGTGGACAGGAGGAAGCACTCGGAGGAGCCCAGTGAGAGGAAGAGGAAGAGTTGGGTGAGGCAGCCTGAGAAGGATATGGTTTTGTCCCACGTCAGGAGGCTTGCCAGCAACTTGGGTACAGTGACGGTGGTGTAGAGGATCTCCAGGACAGACAGGTTGGCCAGGAAGAAGTACATGGGTGTGTGCAGTTGTTGGCTGGTGTGCACCGTCACCACCACCAGCAGGTTCTCCAGGACAGTGCCCACATAGATGGTGAGGAACGAGCCAAAGAGCAGTCCCCGAAGGTGGTCCAGCTCTGGGAAGCCCAGCAGGATGAATTCGGTCACTACCTGCTTCGTGCTGTTCATGGTCCTCCCTGTAGGGCAGCAGGGGCAGAGAACAGGGTGGTGTGTGATAGGTGCCCTGGACCCGGCTGCGCTTCCCTGCTCCTAGGTACTCTCAGTATTTCCATACCCCCTTCCATAAGTTCCATACTTCCCAATACTTCAATACTCCATACCTCACACTCCCTAATACCCCAATATTTCAAACCCTCATACCCCAAAGACTCTCAGAATTCCCTCACACTCCCTTATACTTTCTTCCTCCCCATATTCCCTTCTACTCCTCACTCCCACATACTCCTGCCTGCATAGTCTCCGCCTTTTGTCCCCACTCCAGCACTGGCAGACAGTTTCGGAGCAAGAACAAAGCAGAGGGGGTTGCAGAGAGGAGAGGGCTTGGCAGTGGGCACCATAGTGTCCTCTTCCTGCCTGGAGTTCTTCAGAGGTGGGGGGCCACTAAAGGCGATGAGAAACCCCCTTCTCATCAGCATGGGGCATCCCACCCTCACTTGTTCCTTCTAGGACTTTCTTCCCTCACTGCAGGGCTATGCTGATACTGCTCCTGGCTCACCTGGAGAACTAGGGATCTTGAGGGGAGAGCATGTGGATCCGTGAAGGCTCAGGGTCTCAGGACCATTACAGGAGGTTCTTGGGAGTGCAGGGCACAGGGCTGAATGAGGACCCTCAGTGGTTGGGCCCAGCTTGGCCCAGACCCAGGGACATATGACTGACCCCCACTGCAGGTGCTGTCCTGGTGGCCTTGCACAGACACAGGCTGCAAAATAGGATCTGGAGCTGTGGGTCTGGGCAGGAGCTTTCATGGACTCACACCCTCCTCTGCCTGAAGCTGCAGCTTCATTGTAGATTGCACCGCAGGAGTCAGGCTGGGGTGTTCCCTAGGGTGCTGGCTGCCTCCCAGGCTGCCCTCCCAACAGCAACAGCACCCCACCTGGGGCCCTTCCCCTGAGGTTGGGGCACAGATGCTGCCAGGCTGCACAGGGCCGTTCCCTCTGGTTTACCTAGAATGGGGCAGCCTCCAACTCTGACAAAGCCTGGAGGAGCTTCTGTCCTGGGATCTGCCTCTGGGACCCAGCTATGCAGGGGACTCTGTGGCTAAGGCTGTCCCCGGGCCCTGGGCCCAGGCCCTTGCCTCTGTGCCTGGCTTCTGGGGCTTCTCTGGGCTATAGGAATCAGGTTCCACTTGACCTGCTACATCCTTCCCAGGGGTAGCTCACCAGGATCTCCTGGGATGTCCCTGACAGCATGTCCACTGCTGGGAGGTGCCCACCCCTGATCTCTGAGCCGATTCTTCATCACCAGGATGCCAACTCCTTTACTAGAATATCCTGTGTGCCCTCCTGGGTGCTTACGCCCCCAGTGCTCAATTTCACCCTCAGAGATTGATGCTGCCTCTGAAATGCCAAGACACTGTGGAGTGCGAAGTTCCTCTTCTCACCTCAGCTTTTGGGTGCTTGTGGGAAATTGGTCCTATTCTTGGAGACTAGCTATGTGGTACCTTTGAGACTGATTCAACTTCCAAGTCTTTCAGGATTTCCTGTCACTGATCTCTGTTTGTTTTTTTCCTGTGATCAGAGACACCCATGATTCTTTTTTTTTTTTTTTTTTTTACCACTCAGATTGCATCCTCTCCCTCTGCCCTTCCAAAAGAAGAGAAGAACGATCATCAATGGCCAAAGGCAGTCGCAGAAGCAATACCTAGAGTTGGCTTCACTCTCAGGAGAGGATGTTCTGGCTCCTCCTCATGGCTTCGGGTGCTCTACACGATCAGAGAAACTTCTCTAATCACATACTATGGAAATGATCCTTGAAAGTATAGTCTTCACCCATGATTCTTGATGTTCTGAGGCCTGATCCGGGCAAGGCAGGGCCTTTGTCTGCTGGGTCGATCCTGTGGAGGATCTGGTGGGTCTTCAGTGGACCAGGCTGCCTGTTGGAGCAGGATGCTTCTGCCTCTCCTGAGGTGCACTCAGGGCTCGAACCAGGCATTTCTAGGGCTTTCTTACGGTTGAAAGGTTAGGATTGTTTTGACCTCCTGAGTAGTCCATCCCCATATAGCTATGAAGCTATATTTGTTGCTCTGAAATAATGTTTTCTTTGACACGAATTAATATCAGTTTTCTTTGGTTGTATGTTTTATATATAGTGGAATTATGTATATCTTTTACAAGTTTATTACTTTAAAACTACTTATATCTTCCTGTTTATGTTTTTTGGAAGAACATAATGCTGAATCTTGATTTTGCCTCCAACTTGACAATCTCTGCCTTTTATTTAAATAATTTATACTTTAAATATAAAGTATAAAATTTTTTTTGGGGGGCCACACCAGTTTGATGCTCAGGAGTTACTCCTGGCTAAGCACTCAGAAATTGCCCCTGGCTTGGGGGGACCATATGGGACCTGGGGGATCGAACCGCAGTCCTTCCTTGGCTAGCGCTTGCAAGGCAGACACCTTACCTCTAGTGCCACCTCACTGGCCCCTAAATATATTTTTATTTTAATGTCATTATGGATATGGTTAGGTTTAAATTTACTACTTGTGTTTGTTACTGTTAATCCAGCCCTGTGCCCCTTACAAGTCTTTCAAGACAAGTCTTTTCAAGACAGCTTTCTCTGTCTCTGGGATTACAGTGTATGGTCTTGGCTTGCTCATTTCCTTTAATTTCCTTTAACTCTTTGTTTTCCTTCTTTCACAGTTTTTTGTGTTTTTTTTTTGGGGGGGGGGGCCACACCCGGAGTTGCTCAGGGGATACTCCTGGCTGTCTGCTAGTGGGCCCGGAGAGATAGCACAGCGGGGTTTGCCTTGCAAGCAGCAGATCCAGGACCAAAGGTGGTTGGTTCGAATTCCAGTGTCCCATATGGTCCCCCGTGCCTGCCAGGAGCTATTTCTTTTTTGTTTGTTTGTTTTGTTTTGTTTTTGGGCCACACCCGGCGTTGCTCAGGGGTTCCTCCTGGCTGTCTGCTCAGAAATAGCTCCTGGCAGGCACGGGGGACCCTATGGGACACCGGGATTCGAACCAACCACCATTGGTCCTGGATCGGCTGCTTGCAAGGCAAACCCCGCTGTGCTATCTCTCTGGGCCCTCTTTCATAGGTTTTTAAAGGTTAGCATGTACTCTACTTAGTGCAACCACTTTCACCAATATGAATTCTCCAACCTCTAGATTTCTTTCCTGGTCTCTGAACTATTATTATGCATTTTATTTTCATATGCTCTAAACCTGCAATACTCTTAGAATCTGAGTTTATGTACACCATTGTCTTTTAATATATAATATGGATATGTATGTTTATCATTCACATCTGATTTTCCATGCAGATCTTTATTCCACTGGGCATGGTCTTCTTTTCCTATTCCATCAAGTACATCTCCTAGTAATGCATTCTTCAAGTTCTGTGTTATATGAAAAAGGCTTTAGTTTTACAGTTCTTTAAGATTCTAATTTGGCGTTTCTTTTAATATTTGAAAGATGTTGCCTCATATAGTAATGCAAATAATATGGTGCTGGTACAAAAATAGACATGGACCAGTGAATTAGAAGATAATCCAGAAACAAACCCACACATATACAGTCACTAACATTCGACAAGGAGCCAAGAACACGTGAGTGGGGAAAAAAAATTTTCTCTTCAGCAAATGGTGCTGAGAAAATTGGACAACATGCAGAACAATAAATTTAGATTCCTGTGTCTTACCACTCACAAAAGTGAACTCAAAATGGTTTAAAGACTTAGTTGTGATCTGAGGCCATAAACCCTCAGAACAGAGGGAACAAGCTGCCACCATCCATGATTTGGGTGGTGACACTTTTTTTTTTTTTTTTTTGTCACACCCGGCAGTGCTCAGGAGTTATTCCTGGCTCTATGCTCAGAAATCACTCCTGGCAGGCTCGGTGGACCATATGGGATGCCGGGATTCGAACCACTGTCCTTTTGCACACAAGGCAAATGCCCTACCTCCATACTATCTCTTAGGCCCTGGATGGTGACACTTCTGATCTCACATCACAAATGACCTTGTGCATGACAGAAGAAACAAAGATGGGCCAACAGCGTGTGGGAGGAGAGAAAAGTGTTTGTAGACCACAATGGCAGTGAACATAAAAAGAACAGGCAAAAAACTTTTTCAACTCAACCAAAGGACAGCAACTGGACTAAAAAAATGAGGGTAGAGGGACCAAATAGTACTTTCCCAAGGAAATGTCTACAAATTCAACAGTTTGAGAAGAGATGGAGAGCATCACTAATCATCAGGGTCACACAAATCCAGACCATGGAGGCTATGCCCCACACGTGCTAGTGTCAAAAACACCCGAAGAGATGGGCTGGAACAATAGCACAGTGATAGGGCATCTGCCTTGCTCATGGCAGACTCAGGTTCAATCTTCATTTCCCCATGTGGTGTTCCACGTCCCACCAGCAGTGACCCTTGAGTCAGAGCCAGGAGTAAGCCCTGAGCACCACTGGGCATGGCCCAAGAACAACAACAAAACCCCAGAAAAGGGTAAATGTGGGTGTGTGAGTGCAGGAGACGGGACCCTTCTTGCTGTTGGGGGGTGGACATGGTGTGTCTCTCTGGAAAACAGCACAGAAGTTCCTCAAAAGCTAAAAATAGAACCACCATATGACTCAGCAGCTGTTGCATTAACTGGGTCCTATTCAGCATATGCTTGTTACTCATTGGTTGGAAACACCTTTGGATGAAGCACCTTTTGGATTTGCGCCTTAGACCACTCGGTCTCCACCCCAGGGTTTGGTCTGGTCCTTTCTAATAAAGACCCTGGGTCTCAGGAAAAAGGCTCTTGCATTTCTGATTTTCCACCACTGAGCTTCTTAGGAATGGAAGACTTGTGTGTTGGAGTTCCTGAACCTGTTTTATTCCCTTAATTGTGTGTGGATTGTTTCCACCATTGGTGTTTGCTTCCAGACCTGAGTTCCCCAATGTCCTGGACTTGAAGAATGAGGCTTCCACTTCAAGCAGCCCTTGAATATTCATACCAATGAAGTAAAAATAGCTTGATAAGTACTTGCACCCACTCTTTCATGTGCATTTCTCATGCTAACTGAGAATGGGGAGTCCATCTGTGATGAATGATTGATGGGGTCTAGGCTGCAGGCTCTGAAGTTGTGGGAACAAACAAAAGTCATAGGGGGGCTGGAGAGATAGCATGGAGGTAGGGCATTTGCCTTGCATGCAGAAAGACGGTGGTTCAAATCCCGACATCCCATATGGTCCTCTGAGCTTGCCAGGAGTGATTTCTGAGCATAGAGTCTGGAGTAACTCCTGAGAATGCCGGGTATAACGCCAAAACCAAACCAAACAAACAAAAAGCCTTTTTATGTCCTTTTCATGTCGTTATTGGTTCCAGCATAGAGGAACCATGAGGACATTAGGCCAAGTGAGATAACTGAGGAGACAGACTGTATAATGCCTTACCTGCAAGTTCTTTTTTTTTTTTCATGCAAGTTCTTTTTTTTTGTGTTTGTTTTTGGGCCACACCCGGCATTGCTCAGGGGTTACTCCTGGCTGTCTGCTCAGAAATAGCTCCTGGCAGGCAGGGGGACCCTATGGGACACCGGGATTCGAACCAACCACCTTTAGTCCTGGATCGGCTGCTTGCAAGGCAAACACCACTGTGCTATCTCTCCAGGCCCTCCATGCAAGTTCTAAAGAGCTGGATTTGCTTCTCCCTTAGGCTTAGAAGGAAGGATTCTTTTCTAAGGCTTCCTCTGCCAGGGAACATCACAGACCTTTGATCTAGGTCTTTGCACATGAGCCACACATTGCATCTCTTTAACGAGACTACCCAGCTGTGAGACTGGAAGGAGTTGTCTAGTGTCCTTGTACGTTGCCAAATATCACCTAAGCTCTTAGACCAAGTACACAATTCTTTCAGCCTCATTTATGGTGTCTCCCTGAGAGCTGAGGACATATACTTCATCACTAGAACCAGGAGCTGGGGGACCATGCCAACCAACCTGACTCCTCTCTAGAACTGAAACATTCCAGGATTCATACCCCAAACTGGGCCAGGAGTAGCCACCAAGCATCACCTGTGTGGACCAAAACAAAATAGAAATGCAGATACTAAACTAAGCTGACAAAATGCTTCTTGAGTATGAGGTGCAGATGATCGGCCAGGCCTAGCACATCAAAACATGATGACTCTAGGGGCTGGAGAGATAGTATGGAGGTAAGGCGTTTGCCTTTCATGCAGAAGGTCATCAGTTCGAATCTTGGCGTCCCATATGGTCCCCCGTGCCTGCCAGGAGCAATTTCTGAGCATGGAGCCAGGAGTATCCCTTGAGCCATGCCAGGTGTGACCCAAAAACCACAGACACACAAAAAAATTATGACTCTGACAGTTTCCACAGCTGACACGGACACTCCTGGAGCTTGTGTTTTGCTTCTCATCAACACTGAGAGATCCAGGCTTCTGATGGGGAATGGAGACCTCCTCCATTTGTTTCTTTTTTTTTTTTTTTTTTGGTTTTTGGGCCACACCCTGCATTGCTCAGGGGTTACTCCTGGCTATCTGCTCAGAAATAGCTCCTGGCAGGCACGGGGGACCATATGGGACACCGGGATTCGAACCAACCACCTTTGGTCCTGGATCAGCTGCTTGCAAAGCAAACACCGTTGTGCTATCTCTCCGGGCCCCTCCATTTGTTTCTTGGCTGTATTTGCTGTTGACCCTGTCTCCTCCCTGTTCTACTTAGTATGATATTTTATTTTATTTTTGTCTGCTTGAATTTTTTGGGTTTTGGCTATATCCAGCAGTACTCAGGGCTTACTCTGGCTCTATCCCCAGGAATTATTCCTGGCAGTGTTCAGAGGACCAAATGGGGTGCTGGGAATTAAACCCAGGATGGCCACATGCAAGGCATACTATCATACCACAATATCACTCCAGCCCACTTAATTTTATACTTTAAGTAATTTTAGTATTTTTTTTTTTTTTGGGCCACACCCGGTAATGCTCAGGGGTTACTCCTGGCTATGTGCTCAGAAGTTGCTCCTGGCTTGGGGGACCATATGGGACACCGGGGGATCGAACCGAGGTCCGTCCAAGGCTAGCGCAGGCAAGGCAGGCACCTTACCTTTAGCGCCACCGCCCGGCCCCTAATTTTAGTATTTTTAAATTTAAGAATTTTGTCCTTTACTGCCAATTGTTAAAGTCATTTATATGCTTGATAAGATCAACCCAATAAAAATTATTTACATACATGGAAAACTAATTCTTTTTTTTTTTTTTGTGGTTTTTGGGTCACACCCGGCAGTGCTCAGGGGTTACTCCTGGCTCCATGCTCAGAAATTGCTCCTGGCAGGCACGGGGGACCATATGGGACGCCGGGATTTGAACCGATGACCTTCTGCATGAAAGGCAAACGCTTTACCTCCATGCAATCTCTCCGGCCCCGGAAAACTAATTCTTCATTCATTGTCTGCTGAACAAAAGCCACTCCCATAAAGTCTGCCGGAATATGTCAGATTGCTGGTTTGTAGCTGTCCTTGGTCATTTTTGTTGTGCTCAGTGAAGCTAGTCATTCCTGCATCATGCCTGTCAACAGTTTCTCATAGCTTTCTGATTGCACCAATAGGTATGGCATCCCTTTTGGATGCCACTTCACAAGCAACCCAAACAATCTGACTACAATCCAACTGTGTGATCAGGGAGGGCTTTTACTAACAAGGGCCTCTGTGATTAGGCTCCCAACCTCTGTCCCTAGACCCATCTAGGAGACATTTGCATAAACCTTAGTAAAACCTCAGTCATCATTGATCTTCAGTCCAAAAGATGATGTCTCTGATAAGAGGACAGGCAGAGCTGGACCTCCCTATAGGGTTCTTAGGGGTGGAAGCAGACCTCCCAGACAAGACTAGGAAGTGCTCAAGCAGAGGACATGATACACCACAGCAATGGACACTTCATCCCCCTGGAATTAGAAACTGCTCATCTTTAAGATGGCTGGATCCTTGAAAGGCTATTCTGGTTTTGAACCTGGTTATTTTCAGCTGTTTCTCTTAGGCATTGGAGCAGATTTAAGATCAGGCTGACAAATCAATCTATGGATTGTTACCATCTCTTGTTTTCATGCATACTTATGACTTTTGTGTGTTCTTTGTTTTTAGAAACAAACTGATGGCTTTTTTATTTCAAGGAACCAACTTTACTTGGGAAGGATGTCCATCGGAGCTGGATGGAGGCTAAATAGCTTCAGAGAAGGAATGGGGTATGGTTTTGCATCCACCAGAGGTAGAGACATTGCAGCTTAGACACAGTCTAGCAATCTTGCAGGAAGCTCACACACATTCATGAGGGAGGGAAGTTAGCATGCACAATTTACAAACATATAAAGAATATGTATTGCATGTTCAGAAAATGGCTGAGAGACTTCATGGGGTCTATGTATCTTAGTAGGTTCTGATGCCTTCAGCACCATTAGCTGAGGCAAAATTTGCCTGATTCTGCAGAGAATGCAGAGTGAGGACTGGCCACCCAAAGGTGATGTCTGCGTCCTTGTCATATTAGCCTAAACAGAACTTCAGTTGGCCAAGCTTGGTTTTATATCCTAACACCCAAAAGATGAGACTTGATTAGGGGCAGATGGATCCTGAGCAGGAACCATATTCTTCCAGCTTTAACATGATGGCTCAGAGATCTGGCTGGTCAAGAGCACTGATCTGGAGCAGGTCCTGATGGGAGGGTGTACTGTCAGAGCTTCTGACAACATTGCCCCTCTCTCCCTCCTAAAAAAAAAAAGAAAAAGCCAGTAACTTACAGGTGTGACAGCTTCTTCCTGAAGAAAAAACTTTCATCACATTCTTTTTTTTGTTTGTTTGTTTTTGGGCCACACCCATTTGACTCTCAGGGGTTACTCCTGGCTATGCACTCAGAAATCACCCCTGGCTTTGGGGGACCATATGGGACGCCAGGGGATCGAACCGCGGTCTGGTCCATCCTACTCCGTCCTACGCTAGCGCTTACAAGGCAGACACCTTACCTCTAGCACCACCTTCCCGGCCCTCATCACATTCTTTTGACATTTAAAAAAATTATTGAAACTTGGGGCCAGAGAGGTAGCATGGAGGTAGGGCATTTGCCTTTCATGCAGGAGGTCATCGGTTCGAATCCTGGTGCCCCATATGGTCCCCTGTGTCTGCCAGGAGCAATTTCTGAGCCTGGAGCCAGGAATAACCCCTGAGCACTGCCAGGTGTGACCCAAAAACCACAAAAAAAAATTATTGAAACCATTGTGATTTACAAAGTTCTTTTTTCTTTTGGTTTTTGGGCCATACCCGGCGGTGCTCAGGGGTTACTCCTGGCTGTCTGCTCAGAAATAGCTCCTGGCAGGCACGGGGGACCCTATGGGACACCGGGATTCGAACCAACCACTTTTGGTCCTGGATCGGCTGCTTGCAAGGCAAACGCTGCTCTGCTATCTCTCCGGGCCCTACAAAGTTCTTTATATTTGAATTTCAGACATGCAATGTATCAGGGCCAATTCTACCACCAGTACTGACCTCCGTCCACCAATGTTCCCAGGGTACATCCCATGTCACTACCCTCTGTCCCACAGCCTGCCAGCATAATAGGCCCATTTTAAATTTTGATTGTTAAAGTTTGGGTCTCATGCTTTCATTGTTGTTGACTTTAGCTTGTATATTTAGTTCTGTCCTTTTTTTTTTTTTAACACCACCAATGCACCTGAGACTGCTTGGCCTCTGGTCCCCTTTCTTTTTTATTTGTGTTTCTCCTCCACTCATTTTTTTTCCTTCTCTACTTTATACTCTGGAGTCAAGAGTATTCAAGACGGGGCCGGAGAGATAGCATGGAGGTAAGGCGGTTGCCTTTCATGCAGGAGGTCATCAGTTCGAATCCCGGCGTCCCATATGGTCCCCTGTGCCTGCCAGGAGCAATTTCTGAGCCTGGAGCCAGGAATAACCCCTGAGCACTGCCGGGTGTGACCCAAAAACCACAAAAAAAAAAAAAAAAAAAAAAAAAAAAAAAAAGAGTATTCAAGACGACTCCCATTTAAATCATTGCATTTCATCAATCAGTTATTCTAAATATCATATATAAGTGAGATCATTCTGTATTTATCCTTCTTATGGCTTACTTCATTTAATGTAATATCTTCCAGTTCCATCCATGTTGCAGCAAATTGCATGATTGCATTGTTCCTTACAGCTATGTAGTGTTCCATTGTATATATACATAGATGTATGTATGTGACTCCACCCTGGATTTAGGTGTATCTACCTGAGACCCGCCCATTTCTGGGCGGGGTCTTGGAAACCAGATGTTATGTTAACCATACCTGCAAGACCCCGCCCATTTCCTGGGAGGGGTCTTGGAAGGGGTAGATAAGGCTTTGACCAGAGAGGATTAGGGCTTTTGGCCCTTTTGGCCTTTTTGGTCTTTTGCCAGCTTGGAGGTCAAAGGGAAGATGGCTGAAAGGAGTTAAGATGCAGGGCTAGCTAAGAATAGCTGAATGTTTAAAAGGTTATGATATAGGCCACACATGTGGTGGATAGGGTATGAGTAAAGCTGATACTTCCTGAAGCCTGCCTGTGAGTGAGTTCAATACCCGTCGCTTTCCTGGACCCCAGACCTGCCGGTTGATGAGGGATGAAGCCACATGGCCATGGCCTAAGAATAAAGGCCTCCATCCATCTCCATCCAGTACCATCATTAATTATTTAATTCTACATATGTATATATCATAACTTCACTATCCACTCATCTTTTGTTAGAAACCTAAGTTGATTCCAATTCTTAGCTATTGTGCTGAGTGCTGCAATGAATAGCAGTGTGCATACATCCTTTTGGATGAACGCTTTTTATTCCCGAGTATAGATACCCAAAAGTGGAATTTCTGGGTCGTATGGCCGATTGGTTCTTCGTTTAATGAGAACCCTTCATACTGTTTTTCTTAGGGGTTGGACCAGGAGGCATTCCCATCAGCAGTAGATGAGAGTTCCTTTCTCATCACATCCCTGACAACACAAATTGTTCCCAGTATTTCTTTTTTCCCCCCAGTATTTCTTATGTGTGCCATCCTCATTCATGTATGATGATATCTCATTGTTGTCTTGATTTGGATTCTAATTATAAATGATGATGAGCATTTTTTCATGTGTCTGTTGGTCATTTGTTGGTCTTCCTCAATAAGTTTGCTCATTTCCTCTCCCCATGTTTTTTTTTTTGGGGGGGTCACACCTGGCAGCACTCGGGGGTTACTTCTGGCTCTACGCTCAGAAATAGCTCCTGGTAGGCTCGGTTCTCTCCCCATTTTTTGATGAGGGTTTTAGGTTTTGTGGTCAACCTTTGTGAATATTTTGTATATCTTAGCTATTAAACCTAGAACTGATGTGTTCAGTGCAAAAATCTTCTCCTACTGTTGTCTTAACTCTATCTCATTTTATTTTTTGCCATACAGAAACTTTTTAGTTTGATCTAGTCCATTTATTCAGATTTGATGCTATAGTCCTTGGCATTGGCAACCTATCATCGAAGATTACTTTGAGGTCTAATTCTTGGAGTGTTCTGCCTATATTTTTCTCAATAAACTTTATGGTCTAATTTCAAGGTCTTTGATCCACTTTGAATTGACTTTTGTGTAAGGTTTGAGATATGGATCAATATTTAAGTTCTTACACGTGGTTATCCAATTGTTCCAACATCATTTGTTGAAGAGACTGTCTTTATTTCATTTAAGTTCTTGGCACATTTGTCAAAGATTAATTGACCTTATACTCAGGGATTTGTCACTGGATATTCTATTCTGACCCATTGGTCTGAAAATCTGTCTTTGTTCCAATACCATGCTGTTTTGATCATGATGGCTTTGTAGTAGAAATTCAGGTTAGGTTATGAGATGCCTCCCAGTTTCTTGTTTTTTTAATATGGATTTGGATATCTTAGGTCTTTTGTAGTTCCACCTAAACTTTAAAATTGATTGTTTTGAGTCCTTGAAGAATGCTGTCTGGGGCCCAGAGAGATAGCACAGCGGTGTTTGCCTTGCAAGCAGCCGATCCAGGACCAAAGGTGGTTGGTTCGAATCCCGGTGTCCCATATGGTCCCCCGTGCCTGCCAGGACCTATTTCTGAGCAGACAGCCAGGAGTAACCCCTGAGCACTGCCGGGTGTGGCCCAAAAACCAAAAACCAAAAAAAAAAAAAAAAAAAGAATGCTGTCTGAATTTGGATAGGAATTGCGTTTATTGTTTCTGGGACTTTTTTTTGTGTGTGTGTGTGTGTGGACTCTTAGGGTCTTTGATGTATATTATTATGTCATCTGCAAACAGATAGTTTGACTTTCTTTTTTCCAATTTCAATTTCTTTCATTCCTTCTTTTTCCTGGTTGCTAATGCTAGGACTCTGTCCTTTGACTTTGATTGGGCCTAGACACAGCTTTGGGAATTCTGTTCTGATCAGAACCCCGGACCCCTGGCTGTCAGCACCTCCTTCTAGATGCACAGGCCCCATCCATCATGTTCCTCTACCAATTCTGCTGGCACCATGCTGTTCACTACATGTTCCTGGGCTGCACTTAGTGTCCTTCATCATGAAGTTGGTGCTTCCCCAAGACACCAGAACATGTGAGAGCTATGTGCCTGCCTATCTTTGTTGGGCATGAAACTTCATCTGTTCTTCAACCTGTGCCAGTGAGCTCTCTTCCCAACTCAATCTGTTTTTATATAATAAAGCCTTTCTTTCTAAAAAAAATCAGAAAAATAAGTTGAATGAAAATAAAGAGAGTAAAATGGGGATTATCAGAGGTGTGGGGCAGTGGGGTCTAGGACTGGAGATACTGTTGTTAAGGAGGATAAATGAGTCCTGCAGAGCTATGTTCAGCCTAATAGTTGCAACACTCTGTACACACAGCACAATTGCTAAGAGATGATAATTATGTAAAGCAACAGAGGGTTAGTCTGGTGGGAATCACACTGCAGCATGCGGGTACTTACATAGACACTGTGCCTTGATCACACTGCAGCAAGCAGGTAGGTACACCCACACAGCATGCCCTGCCTCATCTCCTATGCACTCTCTGGCCTGTTTCTGGAAGTTCTGACCATTCAGTTGTTGTAAATGATGATGGTGTTCAGCCTTTTGAATTGACTCCTTTTTTTTTTTTTTTTTAGCAGTGTTCTCAATCTATTTTTTCTGTTGCCAACCATCACTGTCATCTTCCTCCTCCCCCAGGAGGGGTTGTGTTTGGTTGTATTTGGTTGTTTCTGTTGACTAAGATTTGTCAGTGCAAACATTTGGTTTCATTTTGTTGTTGTTGTTGTTTTGTTTTTTTGTTTTTCGGGCCACACCCATTTGATACTCAGGGGTTACTCCTGGCTAAGCTCTCAAAAATCGCCCCTGGTTTGGGGGAACCATATGGGATGCTGGGGGATCAAACCGTGGTCCTTCCTTGGCTAGCGCTTGCAAGGCAGACAGACACCTTACCTGTAGTGCCACCTTGCAGGCCCCGGGTTTCTATGTGAGTATAAACACTGGGTTATGCCATTAATATATGTTTAACTTTAGTAAGAAATTGCTGGACTGCTTTCCAAAGCAACACGTCCTTCAGTGTTCATTGAGGATGGGTTAATGAACATGGCTTCTGTGCTTATTGCTTCTTTCCTATGGCTTCAGCTCACTTTTCCCACTGACTGAAACATCAAGTCTATATCTATGCACTTGACACCATCATGGTAAAAATGTCTGTCCTCCTCATACATCACACATTTGTCTAGGTGATTGTTTTATTAACACATTTGGAGATTTTGTCACTCTGAGTGCCTTTTGTCAGGACAAGAGGAACAGGTACAGGCTAGAGCACAGGCCTAACATGTCACCAGAACTATGAGCTGTGACCCTGGTGTTCCCTAACACTGCTGGCCTGACTGTCATCACTGGCTATGAGACTATACCCTAAGGTTGTTTCCTTTTATCACAGTTGATAACATCAATGGTTTCCAAAATCATGGCTTGTATTTGGATTCTATCAAGCGCCTTTCTGCAGATCAAAATTCTTACCTCACAAGTCCAGTCTGTCTCGTTAATGACTGTTAATGTGATGCTCTGGAATCACAGTCAAAATCTCAGCTGATGTCATGTCCTTGCTCCTGTTCCTTCTAGGGATTCTACAGTTTATGGTTTGATCTATGTTGAGATACTTTTAAGAGATGAAGGTTGGTGTTCACATTCCCCATCACTATTTGTTGAAAGTTAAATTGTCTTTTTTATCCCTAAGATATCTTCTGATGAACAAAAGTTTTAGCTTTTAAAACTATTTTAGGCCAATTTTAGAGATTTGCAAAAACCCACAAAAATATCCTAGACAGTTCTCCTCCACCTGCCTCCCATTTCCACTCCTATAGCCTCTTTCATGAACTGGTGTTTGCTGCAGTGAGTGATTCAGTCTGAAGCATCACAGCTCACACCCAGAGTTGATTTCAATTTCTTCGGTTGCAAGGGACCCTCTCCCCCAACCTCTCCCCCCATGATATATGGCATTTGTGGAAGACCTACAGGCATAACCCTTTGAAGCAAAAGGCTGAGAGAATTTGAGCATGGAACAAGTCATCACATTGGCTCTCTGGCATGCTGAACTGACACTCTCACCAGAGCAGTGAGGCTGAGAATGTAGACTGGAAAGAAAGATGTAGAAGCCATCTTGACTACCAAATAATGCGGTCTAGGTACAGAAAATCATAAATAATTTGTACCCACAAAAATCGATAAAGAAAGGTGTCAGAAGAAAAATGGTAATGTTTCTAGTGCTAAAAATAAGAATTAAAGATAAAAGTTAAGGGGAAACTCCATGTGCATCAGCATAGTATAAATAAAATATTATGGAATTTTTTTTTTTTTGGTTTTTGGGTCACACCTGGAAGTACTCAGGGGTTTTACTCCTGGCTCTACACTCAGAAATAGCCTCTGGCAGGCACGGGGGACCATATGGGATTTTGGGATTCAAACCACTATCCTTCTGCATGCAAGGCAAATGCCTTACCTCCAGGCTATCTCTCCGGCCCCAAATATTATGGAATATTTTAACTAAAGAAGTGAAATTCTTGTACAGTCAAGTCATTGAACAAAAATTTAACAAAGACAGGGGCCGGGAAGGTGGCGCTAGAGGTAAGGTGTCTGCCTTGCAAGCGCTAGCGTAGGACGGACCTCGGTTCTATCCCCCGGCGTCCCATATGGTCCCCCCAAGCCAGGGGCGATTTCTGAGCGCATAGCCAGGAGTAACCCCTGAGCGTCAAACGGGTGTGGCCCAAAAACAAAAAAAAAATTTAACAAAGACCAAATGCAAATATACTTCATGTTATTGGAGCAGATTTAATACTATTAACACAGTAACACATGACTCAATGTAATCTACAGACAGTAAATCCCTATCTAATGTCCAATGGCCATTTGTGCAAATTATAAAAGTGGATCCCTGAAAATGTAGGGAGTGGTAATGATACGGAACAGCAGCAATCATGTGAAGGAACAACATTGTAGGGCTACAACTATAGTAATAAAAATATTGAGGAACCGAGGACATCAGTAAAGAACAATAGAAAAGAATTAAGTCTGGAAATTAAACAGTCTACTACTGAACAACCAGTGTGTCTGAGATGAAATCAAAACTTTCCTGGAAACAAATGACAATGAAAACACAAACAATCAGATCCTATGGGATACAGCAAAAGCGGTACTGAGAGGAAAATTTATAGCTTTGCAAGCACACATCAGGAAGGAAAAAGGAACATACATGAATAGCTTAATGATGCAGCTTATAGAATTAGAAAATGATCAACAAAAGGAACCAAAAATAGGGAGACAGAAGTAAATAACAAAGCTGAGAGCAGAAATCAATGAAGTGAAAACCCAAAAAACAATCCGAAAGATCAACGAAAGCAGAAGTTGGTTCTTTGAAAAAATAAAAAAGATAGATAGACCATTGGCAGAACTCACAAAGAAAGAGAGGGAGAGAAACTTGATAATGCGTATTAGAAATGAAAAGGGGGAGATCACTACAGATATTGCAGAGATTCAAAGTGTATTCAGAGACTACTTTGAGAAACTCTATGCCACTAAAAATGAGAACCTGGAAGAATTGGATAAATTTTTGAACTCATATAACCTTCCACGATTGAATAAAGAGAATGTAGCATATCTAAACACCCTCATTACTATTGAGGAAATTAAAACCGTAATCAAAAATTTGCCCAAAAACAAAAACCCAGGCCCTGATGGATTCACAAATAATTCTTTCAAACCTTTCAAGAGGAACTACTACCAATCCTGGCCAGGCTCTTTCATAAAATTGAAAAACAGGAACACTTTCAAATAGTTTTTAAAAAGTCAACATCACGTTAATACCAAAACCAGATAGAGATGTTGCCAAAAAAGAAAATTACAGACCAATATCCCTGATGAGCACAGATGCAAAGATCCTCAACAAAATTCTGGCAAACAGGATCCAATGCCTCATCAAGAAGATCATTCACTATGATAAAGTAGGTTTCATCCCAGGAATGCAAGGATGGTTTAATATCAGTAAATCTATCAACATAATGCACAACATCAACAACAAGAAAAATAAAAATCATATGGTCATATCAATAGACGCAGAGAAAGCATTTGATAAGGTCTAACACCCATTCTTGATGAAAACTCTCAGCAAGATGGGAATGAAAGAAACCTTTCTCAATATAGTTAAGGCCATCTACCACAAGCCAATGGCAAATATTATCCCCAATGGAGAAAAACTAAAAGCCTTTCCTCTAAAATCTGGTACAAGACAAGGCTGTCCTCTCTCACCACTCCTATTCAACATAGTACTGGAAGTACTTGCTATAGCGATTAGGCAAGTAAAAGATATCAAGGGCATCCAGATAGGAAAGAAAGAAGTCAAGAGATAGCATGGAGGTAAGGCGTTTGCCTTTCATGCAGAAGGTCATCAGTTCGAATCCCAGTGTCCCATATGGTCCCCCGTGCCTGCCAGGAGCAATTTCTGAGCATGGAGCCAGGAGTATCCCCTGAGCACTGTCGGGTGTGACCCATAAACCACACACACACAAAAAAAAAAAAAAAAAAAAGAAAGAAGTCAAGCTCTCACTGTTTGCAGATGACATGATACTCTACTTAGAAAACTCTAAAGACGGGTTGGGGCTACAAAAAAAAAAAAGAAAACTCTAAAGACTCTATCAAAAAGCTTCTAGAAATAATAGATTCATGTAGCAATGTGGCAGGCTACAAAATTAACACACAAAAATCAATGGCCTTTTATACACCAATAATGATAGGGAAGAAATGGACATTAAGAAAACAACTCCATTTACATTAGTGCCACACAAACTCAAATATCTTGGAGTCAACCTGACTAAAGGTGTGAAGGATCTATACAATGAAAACTATAAAACACTGCTCCAAGAAACAAGAGAGGACATGCAGAAATGGAAACACATACCCTGCTCATGGATTGGTAGGATCAACATCATTAAAATGGAAATACTTTCAAAAGCATTGTACAGATTTAATGCAATTCCTCTAAAGATACCCATGAAATTCTTCAAAGAAGTGGATCAAACACTTTTGAAATTCATTTGGAACAATAAACACCCTCAAATAGCTAAAGGACTTCTTGGGAAAAGGAATATGGGAGGCATTACTTTCCCCAATTTAAGCTGTATTACAAAGCAATAGTTATAAAAACAGCATGGTATTGGAATAAGGACAGGACCTCAGATCAGTGGAATAGGTTTGAGTACTCAGAGAATGTTCCCCAGACATACAACCACCTAGTTTTTGATAAAGGAGCAAGAAATCCTAAATGGAGCAAGGAAAGCCTCTTCAAGTGGTGTTGGCACAACTGGTTAGCCACTTGCAAAAAAATGAACTCAGACCCCAAGCTAACACCATGTATGAAGGTAAAATCCAAATGGATTAAAGACCTTGATATCAGATCTGAAACTATAAGGTATATAGAACAACACGTAGGTAAAACACTCTATGACATTGAGACAAAGGCATCTTTAAGGAGGAAACAGAACTCTCCAAACAAGTGGAAGCAGAGATAAACAGATGGGACTATATTAAGCTGAGAAGCTTCTGTACCTCAAAGGAGATAGTGCCCAGAATACAAAAACCACCCACCGAGTGGGAGAAATTATTCACACAATACCCATCTGATAAAGGACTAATATCCAAAATATACAAGATACTGACAGAACTTTACAAGGAAAAAAAAACATCTAATCCCATCAAAAAATGGGGAGAAGAAATGAACAGACACTTTGTAAAAGAAGAAATGCAAATGGACAAAAGACACATGAAAAGATGCTCAACATCACTAATCATCAGGGAGATTCAAATCAAAACTACTATGAGGTGCCACCTCACGCCACTGAGATTGGCACACATCACGAAGAAGGAAAACAAGCAGTGCTGGCGGGGATGTGGAGAGAAAGGATCTCTTTCACTGCTGTCTAGTCCAACCTTTATGTAAAGTGATATGGAGATTCCTCCAAAAACTGGAAATTGAGCTCCCATATGATCTAGCCATACCACTCCTAGGGATATACCCAAGGAACACAAAAATACAATACAAAAATCCCTTCCTCACACCTATATTCATTGCAGTGCTATTTACAATAGCCAGACTCTGGAAACAACCAAGATGCCCTTCAACAGATGAGTGGCTAAAGAAACTGTGGTATATATACACAATGGAATACTATGCAGCAGTCAGGAGAGATGAAGTCATGAAATTTTCTTATACATGGATGTACATGGAATCTATTATGCTGAGTGAAATAAGTCAGAGGGAGAGAGATAGACACAGAATGGTTTCACTCATCTATGGGTTTTAAGAAAAATAAAAGAAATTTTTTGCAATAATTCTCAAAAACAAAAGAGATGAGGGCTGGAAGGTGCAGCTCATGACATGAAGCTCACCACAAAGAGTGATGAGTGCAGTTAGGGAAATGACTACATTGAGAACTATCCTAACAATGTGAATGAAAGAGGGAAGTAGAAAGCCTGTCTCGAGTACAGGTGAGGGTGGGGTGGGGAGGAGGGAGATTTGGGACATTGGTGGTGGGAATGTTGCACTGGTGAAGGGGGGTGCTCTTTACATGACTGAAATCATGAAATTGTAGTTGTATAACTACAATCATATTTGCAATCACGGTGTTTAAATAAAGATAATTTAAAAAAAGGAAAAGAATTAAGAACCTAAACTCTTTTTTTTTTGTTTTATTTTTTTGTTTTTGGGTCACACCTGGTAGTGTTCAGGGATTACTCCTGGCTCTACACTCAGAAATCGCTCCTGGCAGGCACAGGGGACCATATGGGATTCCAGGATTCAAACCATATTCCTTCTGCATGCCTTACCTCCGTGCTATCTCTCTGGCCCCAAGAGCCTAAACTCTTTTACAAGGAACAAGATCATTCAATGGGGAAAATTTTTCATCCAATACTTGGAAAACAAGACCTCTGTCCTCCTGCAGAAGAATGGAGCAAGGATCTGACTTCACACCACACAAAATAACTCAGAGTCAGAGACATGACTGTAGGAGCTTAAAGCCATAAAGTCTCAACATGCAATAAAACAATGAAGAAACCAGGAGATTTGGAGAATGAGTCCTGGGTCAAACTGGCTAGTCTTGCAGCACTCTCAGGCCTGAGAATCAGTTAAGTGTTGAGAGAGAAAAACACAATGATGAAGGGGCTGAAGAAATCACAGTGAGGAGGGCCCTTGCCTTGCATGAGGGAGATCTACTTTTTTTTTTTTTGTTTTTGTTTTTGGGCCACACCCGGTAGTGCTCAGGGGTTACTCCTGGTTGTCTGCTCAGAAATAGCTCCTGGCAGGCACGGGGGACCATGTGGGACACCGGGATTTGAATCAATCACCTTTGGTACTGGATCGGATGCTTGCAAGGCAAACGCCGCTGTGCTATCTCTCCGGGCCCAGGAGATCTACTTTTGATCCCAGTACCCCATCTAGTCTTCTAGTCCCATCAGGAGTGAGCCCTGATTGGAGTCAGGAATAAGTCCTGAGCAGAGCCAGCTTGTCCCCAGAACAAACAAAATACAAAAAAAACACAATAGAACACAGAGCATATTGAAGGAACTCCAGAAACTACTGGCCATTCTCAGTGGACAAAGCTAAGATAGTTAGAGTAACAAAATTCAGAAAACAGTTTTATTAGATTATAGCCCAAATTAAGCAATAAATAAATATTCATGAGTCAATACAAATATAAACAATTGGACACAGGCAGGGAAGGCAGAGGTGTGGGGTGGATGCAGGTATGGAGGTAGAGGTGTGTGTGTGTGTGTGTGTGTGTGTGTGTGTGTGTGTGTGTGTGTAAGGTGTTGTTATGGGTGGAGGTGTGTACAGGTGTGTGTGCAGGTATGTTAGAAGGTGTGGCTTCAGGTGTGTGCATGTTTAGTATATGAGGTGTGGTCAGTGTTGTGGGTAAACTGGTACTAGAGGACACTGGAGTGACCCCACTGGAGTCTGGGGTGAGCATGTCCCTGGGACTGACTGGTGGCCCCTGAAGTACTGTTGGGGAAGACAGGCCCAGGGAGTTGATGTGTCCCCTCACTTGTCCCCATGAAGGGGTTTCTGGGTGGGAACCAAATAAGAATGAACCCTTTGCCCTTACCTTGCCTCTTGTGGAGGAGGCCAGTCTGGCCCTGCCATTCATCTGCCCAGGTGCTGCTGTCCCAATGCCTTTGTAGGGTAGGGACCCAGCTTGAAGAGGGCTGTGAACACCTTATCTTGAGTGCAGTGGGCCCCAGAGGCACCTGACATGGAGCCAGTGCCAGGAGCTATTCCCAAGGAGCTGTGACTGGGAGCCTAGGGAGGGAGGTCTCAGGAGTTGGCACAGCCCCAGGATCACCCCTTGGGGTCCCTATGGCCTCTAGGGCCAGCTGTGTGCCAGCTGCCTAATTGGACCTCTCCATGGGTATGAGCCCCAGGGAGGGCAGCTGGAGGTGGAAGCATCTCTATGCTCTTGGGGCTGCCAGGCTGCAGGTGGCTGCAGGTAGAGCTCAAGGGTGGAGAGTGTGGGTGTGACGGGCACATCAGCAGTCGCAGAGCTGGGCTTCTGGCCTGCACTGGCCCATGGCCCCCAAATGCTTTGGGTGAGATGGAGCAGCTGCCGAGGTCTCAGAAACAAGTACCGCTTTGCTCTGCTCATGTCCCTGCTGTGGGGGTCCATGCTACTTCGGCCTCTCAGTGACCCGGCTTGGGCAGGCTGGCAGAGTGTCTCAGAGCCATCAAGGCCAGGGTGCTGAGCCACACTCTGGGCTGTGAGGAGACATTCATGGATGGCAGCGAGTGTAGCTTCTCTCTTTGTGCCCAGCAGGTCCAGGGCATTGGGCATGAATGGCAGAGAGTAGAGCTTCTCTCTGCCCAGTACATCTCCAGGAGCATGGGATGATTGGGAGCTGGTGGCTTAATCCCAAAGAGCCTGGTGGCAGGGCATGGGGGACATCTGGTCAGATAAGGCCCCATTCAAGTGCCACTATCCAGGCCCCTGCAGGGAGCATGTCAGGAATTGGCTCAGATCTCTTTGGTGAGTGTCCTCTCCATGCTGGGGCCCCATGAGCTGACCCTCAAATCCCCTACTCCATGAGGGCCTATGATGCTGGAGGAAGGGGCCATTGGTGGGACCACTTAGTTCACTCTTTCCTCCGAGTCTTGAAGTTCCTTGAAAAGAGTGGGACTGTGTGGTGTCAGGGTCCCACACAGGCTGCTCCAGGTGCTTCTACCCCCAGGCAGGGGTGAAGGGAGGCAGCTATTGGGCTGCAGGGCTGGAGATATTGCTCAGGGTATCTGGAATTGGAAGCTGGCATTGATAAAGACTCTTGTTGGCCTTGGCCTTGCAGTGAAATATTCAGTAGTAAAAGCATCCAGTGAATAAGAGAAGTGTCCAGCTCTGGGGCCAGAACACAGATCAGGATACCCACAGGCTTTCCTCCTTGGTATAGCACAGGGCTGGTCTGTGTGGAAGGCGGGACCATGGCTGTGTAGGTGCTGCCAGGCACAAACACTGCTTTGCTATTACTCCACTGTGGCTAGTGTAGTGTTTGTGGTCTCAGGAGCAGGCACCAGGGACCCCAGGGTTACCAAAAATGGGGTCAATGAATCCAGATGAACTGGATTCCAGCAGGCATTTAAGAAAATAGGTGTACAGGGCCGGAGAGATAGAACAGCGGCGCTTGCCTTGCAAGCAGCCTACCCAGGACCCAAGGTGGTTGGTTAGAATCCCGGCATCCCATATGGTCCCCTGTGCCTGCCAGGAGCTATTTCTGAGCAGATAGCCAGGAGTAACCCTTGAGCACCTCCAGATGTGGCCCAAAAACAAACAAACAAAAAAAAAAAAAAGAAAGAAAATAGAAGTATAGATTAGTTAAGTCCACCTGCAAATAACGTATTTATCCTTATTTAGTTTTACTTTCCACCATCAATTTTTAATTTTATATTCTGTGAGAAGTTGTGCATCTGGATATTTCCTGTAAATAAGGTCATTGTGGAATGAGACAAACTTACCCAGTGTGAAAAATATTCTCTCAAAACCAATTTCCATTACTCCAGTGAGCATCCTCCCATGAAAGTAATGTTTAACTTGGACATACTTCAAGTGACAAATATTTGCCTTTTGTTTGTTTGTTTGTTTTTCAGGCCACACCTGTTTGATGCTCAGGGGTTACTCCTGGCTAAACGCTCAGAAATTGCCCCTGGCTTGGGGGGACCATATGGAATGCCAGGGGATTGGCTAGCGCTTGCAAGGCAGACACCTTACCTCTAGCGCCACCTTGCTGGCCCCGACATATTTGCTTTATTTATTTTTGATTTTTGTACATACCTGGTAATGCTCAGGCTTACTCCTGGCTCTGATTTTAGAAATTACTTCTGATGGGGCTTGGGGAACTATATGGGGTGCCAGGAATCAAATCTGGTCAGCTGTGTGCAAGACAAACGTCCTGCCCATGGATGGTACTGTCTCTCCAACCTACACAAATATTTGATTTCTAATAGTCGCACTTTTTTTAAGTTTCATAACTCAGAAGTAGATTTATCCTATTATTTTTATAGAATGAGTTTCCCAAGTATTTGTAGAATTGAAAATAGATTCATTTAAGAATTGTGACTATGGGGCTGGAGCGATGGCACAAGGGGTAAGGTGTCTGCCTTACCCGAGCTAGCCTAGGATGGACCGTGGTTTGATCCCCGGCCGTCACATATGGTTCCCCCAAGTTAGGAGCGGATTCTGACTGCCTAGCCTGAAGTGGCCCCTGAGCATCACTGGGTGTGGTCCCCCCCAAAAAAGAGTTGTGACTAAATTTCGATGCATAAGAGAAAGTTATATAGGTACAAAAGAAAACATAATCAAAATAGAAGTAAAACAAAAATCTCATTGGGATTTCTGGCCATGGAATCATCTTAGAGAATATTGGATGCTTTGGGTTGGGGTGTCCTCTGATGTTTAGTCAAGCAGCATAATTTTTCCCAATATTTTCTGTGGCCATATTTTAGCTCTTCATATTCAGAGAAAAGAATAACCTCAGTTTTTAATAAGTGTGTATCCCCCAAATCCAAAAAACCAAAATTCATAGAGATTTATTTTGAAAATCACAGCTAGATTGACAAAAACTTCAGAGCTATTCTACTTCGTCAATTAAAAAGAAAAAACATTTAAAAAACGACTAAATAAAAAACAACTACCATCATAAAATAACCACAAGAACAAAAGTAAATAAAAATTTAAAATAATAAAAAAGAAGAAGAAAAAGAAAGAAAAATAGAAAAGAGAAGAAAAAGAAAAAATAGTGGGGCCGGTGGTGGCGCTAGAGGTAAGGTGTCTGTGCCTTGCAAGCGCTAGCCAAGGAAAGATTGCGACCGCGGTTCAATCCCCCAGTGTCCTATATGGTCCCCCGAAACCAGGGGCAATTTCTGAGCGCTTAGCCAGGAGTAACCCCTGAGCATCAAATGGGTGTGGCCCAAAAAACCAAAAAAAAAAAAAAAAAAAAGTAAGAAGGGGTCAGAGCAGTGGCACAAGCAGTAAAGTATCTGCCTTGCCTATGCTAAACTAGGATGGAGCAAGGTTCTATCCCCCGGCATCCCATATGATTCTCTAAGCCAGGAGTGATTTCTGAGTGCATAGCCAGGAGTAACTCCTGAGCATCACCAGATGTGGCCCAAAAACAAAACAAACAAAAAGTAAGAAAAAAAAGAAAAGAGAGGGGCCGGGAAGGTGGCGCTGGAGATAAGGTGTCTGCCTTGTAAGCGCTACCAAGGAACGGACCGCGGTTCGATCCCCCGGCGTCCCATATGATCCCCCCAAGCCAGGGGCGATTTCTGAGCACATAGCCAGGAGTAACCCCTGAGCGTCAAACGGGTGTGGCCCAAAAACCAAAAAAAAAAAAAAAAAAAAAAAAAAAAAATAAAAGAGAAAACACACACACACCCCAAAGAAAGGAGGGCTGGTGTGGCAAGGCTTTGTGCTTCTTTTTTTTTGGAGATGCTGATTTTTTTGTTTTGTTTTTTCCTTTTTCCCTTCCTTTTTTTTTAAATTGATATTTATAAACTCTAGAAGGAATCCTTCCAGTTTGTTTTTTGTCTGTCTGTTTTTGTTTGTTTTTCCAACAGAATCACATCACATGAATCATCTTGTTCTGCTTCATGAATTGAAGGGGGGGGGAATGGAGGGTTCCAGGATCAAACAGTCATATGAACATTGAGTGGAAATAAAAAATGATCAGACTCAAACACCAAACTCAAAGTCAAAGACAACAGAATCGATACCCAATCTACAACAAGCTATACACAGAGGGGAGCAGTTCACACTAGCAGACCGGGGGTAGGGGGGGCAAGAAAGGGAGATATGCTGGGAATAGGGCTGGAGGGAGGACAACACTGGTGGTGGAAATGGCCCTGATTTATTGACACCATGTACCTTAAATATTACTGTTACTGTGAAAGATTTGTAACTCACTTTAGTCACAATAAAAATTATTTAAAAAATAACTAAATAATTAGTCTTTTCTCAGTCTATTTTTACCAAAAATTATAGTAACAAATTTAATTTAGCTTTAATAAACTTACCCAGTTATTTTGCATGATCACAGTAAGAACAGACAGAGTCATGATTTGTTTTTCTTGCACTCATGACAATACAATGCCAGTAAACAAATAGATTTCCCAGGGAGTGATTGCCATCTGATTAAATCTTATTAACCAGAGTTTTCAGTTTGTGGGGAAGGACTATAATATCATTCCTTTTCAGTAGAGCCTGTTTTACAACTCAGTGCCCTTAATTAGAGTTAGACCAACTTCTTCGATCTGCCTATGGCAAAGCTGGTGTGATATGGCAATCTACTCTAGATCCTCATTGGTAGGATTTAGAGCTAGGTGCCAAGGAATAAATAAGAGCAATTTAGAGAAACTGAGGTACAGGTTGAACTTATTGTGACAAAGACCTAGTATTTTTTTTTTTTTGGTTTTTCGGGCCACACCCGTTTGATGCTCAGGGGTTACTCCTGGCTAAGTGCTCAGAAATTGCCCCTGGCTTGGGGGGACCATATAGGACGCCGGCGGATTGAACCACGGTCCCGATCTGTCCTTGGCTAGTGCTTGCAAGGCAGACACCTTACCTCTAGCGCCACCTCGCCGGCCCCAAGACCCAGTATTTTATGAGAAAATATTTTATTAAGATTTATCTATAATGGGGCTGGAGAGATAGCATGGAGGTAAGGCCTTTGCCTTGCATGCAGAGGGTCGGTGGTTCGAATCCCGGCCCCCTAAGCCTGCCAGGAGCCATCTCTGAGCATGGAGCTAGGAGTAACTCCTGAGCGCTGCAGGGTGTGACCCAAAAAACAAACAAACAAACAAACAAAGATTTACCTATAACATTTGTAAGATTGAATATCAGTAAATTTTTACACTTCAGTAAAAGTCACAATAATATAATCAGTTTTAAACTTCCAAATAATTTATCATGGATTTATGCAAACATATTGCCATGAAAGAATACTCGTTGGTGTCAGGAAGAGAGAGGATCAAGTATCTTAGTTTTACTTTTGTGGTACTAATGTTAATAAGTTCTGATAAACCACTACCATCAGACCAGCCAAGTATCTTAGTTTTACTTACAGAAAGATTCAATCTATCATACTAGGTAATAGTTTCAGGATGTAGAGTTCCTTGAATCTCTTAAACATAAAATGTATTTAAAACAGTACTCATTTTCAATAGTTTGTTCATTCCCATGCAGAACTTCAACCATTTGTTAGTAATTTTAGAAGCCCACTTTCTCATAAACCCTGTAATTTAAATTTTGTTTTTGTTTTTGTTTTTGGGCCACACCCAGTAACGCTCAGGAGTTGCTCCTGGCTATGTGCTCAGAAGTTGCTCCTGGCTTGGGGGACCATATGGGACACCGGGGGATTGAACCGCGGTCCGTCCAAGGCTAGCGCAGGCAAGGCAGGCACCTTACCTTTAGCGCCACCGCCCGGCCCCCTAAATTTTTTTATTTAGTTTTATTATATATCTATGGTAGAGAATTTGCCTAGGTTTCTTCCTGCATGACTCCTTTTGAACATAAAGCATTAGGGTAAACAACACATTATAACTAGCAAATAATACAAAATAGCCAAGATCAAAGTTCTCATTAATTAAGAGGCTTGATGCCTGACTTTATGCTATGTGATACCTCAACATGATACCCATAATTGACTAGAAGATATTAAAATCTAAGCATCTTACATGCTTTTATAATATTTTTATATATGAAGAACATTCCTTCCTTCCTTCTTTCCTTCCTTCCTCCTTCCTTCCTTCCTTCCTCCTTCCTTCCTTCCTTCCTTCCTTCCTTCCTTCCTTCCTTCCTTCCTTCCTTCCTCCCTCCCTCCCTCCTTCCTTCCTCCCTCCCTTTCTTCTTCTTCCTTCCTTCTTGCCTTCCTTCCTTCCTTCCTCCTTCCTTCATCCCTTCCTCCTTCCTTCCTTCCTTCCTTCCTCCTTCCGTCCTTCCTTCTTTTTTCCTTCCTTCCTTCTTTCCTCCCTCCTTCCTTCCTTCCTCCCTCCCTTCCTTCTTCTTCCTTCCTTCCTTCCTTCCTTCTTCCTTCCTTCCTTCCTTCCTTCTTCCTTCCTTCCTTCTTCCTTCCTTCTTCCTCCCTCCCTCCCTTACTTCCTTGCTTCCTTCCTTCCTTCTTCCTTCCTGCCTTCCTCCCTCCTTCCTTCCTTCCTTCTTCCTTCATTCTTTCCTCCTTCCTTCCTCCTTCCTTCCTTCCTTCCTTCCTTCCTTCCTCCTTCCTTCCTTCTTCCTTCCTTCTTCCTTCCTTCTTCCTTCCTTCTTCCTCCCTCCCTCCCTCCCTTCCTCCCTCCCTCCCTCCCTCCCTCCCTCCCTTCCTTCCTTCCTTCCTTCCTTCCTTCCTTCCTTCCTTCCTTCCTTCCTTCCTTCCTTCCTTCCTTCCTTCCCTCCTTCCTGCCTTTGCCTTCCTTCTTTCCTTCTTCCTTCCTGCCTTCCTTCCTCCCTTCCTTCTTCCTTCATTCCTCCTTCCTTCCTTCCTTCTTCCTTCCTTCCTTCTTCCTTCCTTCCTTCCTTCCTTCTTCCTTCCTTCCTTCCTTCTTCCTTCTTTCTTCCTCCCTCCCTCCCTTCCTTCCTTCTTTCCTTCCTTCCTCCTTTCTTCCTTCTTTCTTCCTTCCTGCCTTCCTCCTTCCTCCCTCCTTCCTTCCTCCTTCCTTCTTTCCTCCTTCCTTCTTCCTTCTTCCTTCTTTCTTCCTTCCTTCCTTCCTTCCTTCCTTCCTTCCTCCTTTCTTCCTTCTTCCTTCCTTCCTGCCTTCCTCCTTCCTCCCTCCTTCCTTCCTCCTTCCTTCTTTCCTCCTTCCTTCTTCCTTCCTTCCTTCCTTCCTCCTTCCTTCCTTCTTCCTTACTTCTTCCTCCCTCCCTCCCTCCCTCCCTTCCTTCTTTCCTTCCTTCCTTCCTTCTTTCCCTCCTTCCTGCCTTTGCCTTCCTTCTTTCCTTCTTCCTTCCTGCCTTTCTTCCTCCCTTCCTTCTTCCTTCCTTCCTCCTTCCTTCCTCCTTCCTTCCTACCTCCTTCCTTCCTCCTTCCTTCTTCCTTCCTCCCTCCCTCCCTCCCTCCCTTCCTTCCTTCCTTCTTTCCTTCCTTCCCTCCTTCCTGCCTTTGCCTTCCTTCCTTCCTTCTTCCTTCCTTCCTCCCTTCCTTCCTTCCTCCTTCCTTCCTCCTTCCTTCCTTCCTCCTTCCTTCCTTCCTCCTTCCTTCTTCCTTCCTTCCTCACTTCCTCCTTTTCTCCCTCCCTCCCTCCCTCCCTCTCTCCCTCCCTCCCTCCCTCCCTCCCTTCCTCCCTCCCTCCTTTCCTCCCTTCCTCCCTTCCTTCCTTCCTTTCTTCCTTCCTTCCTTCCTTCCTTCCTTCCTTCCTTCCTTCCTTCCTTCCTTCCTTCCTTCCTTCCTTCCTTCCTTCCTTCCTTCCTTCCTTCCTTCCTTCCTTCCTTTCTTCCTTCCTTCCTTCCTTCCTTCCTTCCTTCCTTTGCAGTACTCATATGCTCCTCCTGGCTCTATGCTCAGGGTTCATTCCTGGTAATCCTTAGGTGACTGTATGTGGTACTGGAGATTGAAATACAGTTGGCCATATACAAGGCGAGTATCTTACTGTTGCACTATCTCTTTGTCTCCCTGTTTCTTCTTTTTTATTAAAGTCAATATGTTTTGATCAGTCAATACTTCTATCTGTTAATATATGTTTGAAATATCATGTTTATACATTTTCAAAATATGATGTTATTTGAAAGTGGTAACTAAGAAGGTATTATTAATAAATTAACAATGCTAACAACTTAGTGTGATTAAAAGATTAATCATAATATTGTGATCAGATGTTTTTCTTTAAAAATTTTAAAATTTTATCAAGACATTGTGATTTACAAAGTTATTCATAGTCGAACTTTAAACATACAATGTTCCAGCATTGATCATACTACCAGAGTTAACTTCTCTCCACCAATGTTTCTAAGTTCCCTTTCCTACCCTACCAACCCCTTCTTGACAGGAACCTTTTTAAATTCAGTTGTTAACGTTTGGATCTTATGATTTCAGTGGGTTGGCTCTATTATTCCTTAACTCCACCAATGTGCTAGTGTCCACTTGACTCCTGTCCTCTTTGCTTCTCATCTGACTCTTCTCCCCCTCATCTCCACATTGTTTCTTCCCTTTCCTCCCTATCCTTGGGGGTCAAAAGTAATCTATGAACACTCTTTAAACCACTGCATTCCCTCATCCAGTTATTCTAAGTGCCACATATAAGTGACAGCATCTTGTGTTTATCCTTTTTCTTTTGGATTATTTCATTTAACATAACTTTCAGTTCTATCTATGTTGTAGCAAATCGCATGATTGCCATTTCTTACAGGTATGTAGTATTTCACTGTTTATATATACCACATCTTCATGATTCATTTATCTGTCATTGGACATCTAGGTTGATTCTCAATCTTAGCTATTGTACTGAATGGTGAAGTAAATCATGGTTCACATACATTCACTTGTCGTGTTTTGCTATCCAGGAGATAGATGTCCCCAAATGGAATTTTGGGTCATTTGGCAGCTCAATTTTGAGTTTGCTAAGACCCACATACTGTTTTCATAGGAGTTGGACCAGACAGCATTCCTACCAGCAGTAGACAAGTGCTCCTTTTCTTTTCTTTTCTTTTTTAAAAATTTTATTTAAAATGCATCACATAACTGATCATAATACATTTGTTTCAAGATGAGGGAAAGCAAAGTTATTAAAAAATAGAAAGAAAGGGCCGGAGTGGTGGCTCAAGCGGTAGGGCATTTGCCTTGCACGTGCTGACCTAGGATGAACTTTGGTTCGATCCTGTGGTATACCATATGATCCCCCAATCCAGGAGTAACTCCTGAGTGTCACTGGGTGTGGCCCAAAGACAAAAAAGAAAAAAATAGAAAGAAAAACTAAAAGATAAAATGAAAAAGAAAAAGAAGAAAAAAAAGTTTAGTAGCAAGTATATTTGTGAAAATCATTGTATCTCCAATAAAGTCATTAATACAGGGGCCAGAGAGATAGCATGGAGATAGGGTGTTTGTCTTGCATGCAGAAGGATGGTGGTTCTAATCCCAGTATCCTATATTGTCCCCTGAGCCTGCCAGGAGCGATTTTTGAGTGTAGAGCCAGAGTGCAGTGTCTGAGCACTGCAGAGTGTGACCCCCTTAAAAAAAGTCAATACAATAGCAGGGGGCCGGCGAGGTGGCGCTAGAGGTAAGGTGTCTGCCTTGCAAGCGCTAGCCAAGGAAAGGACCACAGTTCGATCCCCCAGCATCCCATATGGTCCCCCCAAGCCAGGGGCAATTTCTGAGCACGTAGCCAGAAGTAACCCCTGAGCATCAAATGGGTGTGGCCTGAAAAACCAAAAACCAAAACAAAACAAAAACAATAGCAGAAGGTTTCGCAAGCTCTTTGTTTAAAAAAAAAAGATAAAATGTACAATATAAAAGGTATGTCTGTGGCAGTTGTTTGCATAGGCACAGCAAAATACTGGGGAAATAGAAAGGAAAAACTTTTGGCCTAAAAACAGGGAGACCTTACCCATGAAGTGTCCTGGCATAAGACCAACTCCAGGCTCCAGGCATACTAAGTTGTCCAACCCCAAAGCCTTTCTCTGTGGTCCCAGTAAAAGCTCTTCACAATCACGGTTGTTGCTGTAGTTAGAGATCCTGGTTTCTGTACAAATCCTATGTTGATGTCAGGGTGACGTGTAGTGTCTTCTGGCTTCATCTCACCATTAGGGGCAATGCAGAGAATTCTGCCCTAAAAGCAGGTTGTTGCTGTTACCAAGTCATCAGGGTGTCATAAGAATTCACTCTGGGGGCCGGAGAGATAGCATGGAGGTAAGGTATTTGCCTTGCATGCAGAAGGTCAGTGGTTCGAATCCCGGCATCCCATATGTTCCCCCGAGCCTGCCAGGAGTGATTTCTGAGCATAGAACCAGGAGTAACCCCTGAGTGCTGCTGGGTGTGACCCCCCAAAAAACAAACAAACAAACAAAAAAGAATTCACTCTGGAGTAAGTAGATGGGAGGGCAGCAAGAGGGCCATTCCTGGTACTAGTCCGATTCTGGTGTTGGTGTAGAAAACCATGTTTCCATAGATGGGAATCTAAGGTTCAGGGGTGAATGGTCAATGTCCAATCTTCTGAAGCCTAAGACACTATGATAAGTGTTCAGTTGTAAGGTCCCATTGCGGTATAAAATTTATGTGTTCCCATCTCTATTAGATAAGAACTTGTTTGCACATGTAAGATCTCCCCATTTTAATATGCCTATGCAAAAGAGGAACAAAGACACAAGGTATTATTAGTGCAATGGGGGCAAAGATAACAAGCCCAACACTCCCTATAACCTGATTCTAAAATGAACTCAAAACACTAAAGAAACTTATCTACTAGAATTCCCTACTAAACATCTCCAAAAATGAGATAAGTAAGAAAATAGACAATAAGGGTTATATCTACTAGGGAAATACATCTAAAAAAATATTCAAAGGAGATTTACAGCCCTCTTTAAATCTTTTGAACTAGTCAAGGGGGAGGATAGGTAAAAACTGGCACACAGCCTGTGATTTGGTCTTGTAGAGTTTAAAGAATGGCTCCCAGCAGTCACATAACAGGAAATGTCCTTGAGCTGGGAGATTCTCAGAAACTGAATCTGGTCATGAGTAACAGTCCACAGCAAAGGGAGGTGGGAGAAAAGGAGCTACCGAGAGCACATCAGCAACATAGGCAGTGTCAACTTCTTCTCAGACTGAGAATTTGTCTTTTCTTTCTTTCTTTCTTTTATTTATTTTTTTGGTTTTGGGCCACACCCGGTGGTGCTCAGGGGTTACTCCTGGCTGTCTGCTCAGAAATAGCTTCTGGCAGGCATGGGGGACCATATGGGACACCAGGATTTGAACCAGCCACCTTTGGTCCTGGATCGGCTGCTTGCAATGCGGATTACTAAATGTCTTGGTGTTCTGTTATGGTCTATTTTATTTGGCATTCTTTTTGCCTCTTGGATTTGTAGAGAAACCTCTTTCCAGAGGTTAGGGAAGTTCTCTGCTATTATTTCCCTCACTACTTGTTCTTTCCCTATTCTGTTTTCTTACCCTTCTGGAATTCCTATAATTCAGAGATTATTTCTCCTGTCTTTGTTCATTAAGTATCTTACATTTTCTTTCAAGGTTTTGTCTCCCCTTTCTTTTTTGACTTCTTTATTACAGTGACTTGTAATTTGTCTTCAAGTTCTTCTATGCTATACTGAATACTTCTACTATTATGGTTTGCTAGCATGCTTTATAGTTTATTTAATATTTATAGTTAATTTCATCCATTTGTATGGATTCTCTCATTTTATGAAAGAGCTCTTCTTTGAGTTGGTTGAATTGTTCATCTATAGATTTCTTAATTTTGCAGGTGAGTTATTCCTTGATTTCCATTGCTAAACCATTAAGTGTTGAGTTTAGGTCCTCCTCTATAAGGTTCAGGCATTTGGGGTGATTTACAGATATGCAGAATTTCTCATCATATCTCCCACAGTAGATGTCTTCTTTAGCTTCCCCATTGATCTCTACATTTAGTGATTTGGAGTGCCTCCATTCTCACCTTGACCTCCATGACAGCACAGTGAGGTAGTGAGACCAGGCCAAAAGAATGGACATGGAGAAACCAGATGGGTTTTGCTTAGGGGGCTGCAGCTGAGGAGATGAAGCAGTGATCTGCACACAGCCTGGAGCCTCACTGCCATGGCTGATACACTTGAGGGTGGTATTATGCTAGTCACACCTTGGCCCATTCCTCTTGGGCCTGTCTTGAGTTACACTGCCATGAAAGGGGTCTGTTTCTTAAGGGCAGATAAATCTGTTAGAAAAGACCCGCTGGTAACTGTTATTCAGAGGCAGTTTATAAAACCCCCAGCTTGAGTGTGGGGTGATTGTTTCTCCCAGACAATGGCTGAATTTCCCAGATGGCTTCACTGGAAAAATTTACTGTTTTTTTCTGAACTTACTGTTTTTACTTACTGTTTTTTCTGAACAGCTGAACTTACTGTTTCTTCTACCTTGTAGCTCCTTCTGCCTATGCTCTCTTTTCTGGTCCTCTTTGATTGAATCCTTGCCTAGGTCTCAACCCCAGCGCTCTCTCTCTCTCTCTCTCTCTCTCTCTCTCTCTCTCTCTCTCTCTCTCTCTCTCTCTCTCCCTCCCCCCCTCTCCCACTCTCTGCATAAGGGTTGGCTGTAAGGGCCCTGGCTTTCCTACCCTGCCTATTCCTCCATTAAACCCAATAACCCAATATCCAGAAAAACTTTTTTTTGTTAGAGTTGTGCCTGCTCAGCCTCGGGCAGGGCAGTGGCCTCTGGCAGGCTTACACATAGGGAATTCCTTCTTTTTTCTGACTCAGGTCAAGCAACTCCACACACAGGCTGCTGCTTGTCCCCACTTCTTCCTCAGGCTGGAGAGCTACTGGTAGTGGACTTATTCTGGTAACACCTTCAGAAAGACACTTGCTGAGAAGACACCTGCAGGGTAACACTTGCTGGAAAACACCTGAGAAGACACCTGCTGAGAGACACCTGCTGGGAACACCTAAGGAGTCATCTGTTGGGACGCACTTGAGGAGACACCTGTTGAAAGACACCTACTGGGAAACATCTGCTAGGAGACATCTGAGGAGACACCTGTAGGGTAATACCTGCTGGAAAACACCTGAGGAGACACCTGCTGAGAGGCACCTGCTGGGAGACACCTGAGGAGACACCTGGGGTTCAGACTTGTGTGTCATCAAGTGTTCCACAGGCTTTTCTAGGCAGCAGATAGATGATTTCCCCTGTAAGAAGCTTAGTTGAACCTGTCCTGACATGCTGTGTGGGCCACATACTTCACTTTAACTCTTCCTGGCCACCCCAACACTCTCCGTCTGAGCCCTTGCAAGAAAAAAGTTTTTGCTCTTGGGGCCTTCCTCTGGGAGCCAGTTCCTTTCTCTCTTGTGTCCAATCAAAAGTTCCCTTGACAAAGTGC
Organism: Suncus etruscus; assembly: GCF_024139225.1. Taxonomy (NCBI): domain Eukaryota; kingdom Metazoa; phylum Chordata; class Mammalia; order Eulipotyphla; family Soricidae; genus Suncus; species Suncus etruscus. The sequence continues at coordinate 72,325,137 of NC_064864.1, forward strand.
CCAGTCACTTTGATGGGAGCTGTTTGAGAGCCAGAGCCAGAGGAGCTCTGCCCTGGGGTTTTCATTAAAAAGAAGGGAACCCAGTCGGGGTGAGTCTCTTCAGCCCAGGCTCATTAGAAAGTGCTTGATTTTTCTTATTAGGTACCAGGAGATGCAGAGGACCATTCCAATTAGCAAGACCTGTCAAATTCTCCAGAGGGTTCAGTTCTAGGAGCTTAACTAAGTTCAAACAAGCAATTAGTACCTCCTAGTAACCTCCTAGGAGGTCTAGGTCTGAGGTGGGAGGCAGACGTGATGAGGAGGGTAAAGAGGGACCAAACTGCTTCCTCCTTCCTATCAGGGGCCTGGGCCTATTTGGCAGCCCCCACTCTCCTCTCTGTGGGACTCCTTGCACAGAGCCCAGCTGTCTCTGGAAGGGGATAGGTGTGGCTGTGCAGAGCTTCCAGGCCCCAGCTTTCACAGGTTGACACAGCTTTGCCAGTGAGCCTCTCTGCCTTTTCACCTGTGCCCAACACAGCCAGGTGGTCAGGGGTAGCTCTTCAGATCTGCCGACTCTTCTGCTGTTTGTGCTTCAAGGGAACAGCAGGCCCAGAGTGTAGGGTGAGGAGCCAAGCCTGGCCCATGGGTCCAAAGCAAAAGCAATGGAAATCCAAAACGGATGAGCTATGTTAGCTTTTTTTGGTGTATAGAATTTCACTATGTTTTTATTTTCAGTAGGCTACTGTTGAAATAACTGGTTTGCACTCTATTCAGGGTAATTCTTCTTTGCTAGAAGAAGTACCTCTGAATTGGTTCTTTACTCTGACCTGTTCTCCACCCAAGGGGTGATCCTTCACTTCCCAATAAAGACCTCAGATCACAGGGAGAAGCTGCTTGTAGTTTTGGTTCCACAACTAGTCTATCTGCCTGCTGGTATCTTTTGTTAATGAGCGGAAAGCTAGTGGTGGACGTTTTCTAAATCTGTTTTCAACTTTGTGTAGATTATTTCCTGTATTGGTGTTTGCTTCCCTTGGGATTAGGGCATGAGGCTTCTGCTTCAGGCTGCCATTTGCTTATATTTGTGTTGAAGGATACATAGCAACAAAAACTTTGACATTGCTTTGCATGTTTCAATTGATTTAGTTCAGGTAGAATTGGTGTGTAACATGAGGAGCACCACATCCTCTTTTGATATTTGCCTGTACTGTGAAGTGATCTCAAGGATACCCCTCGTTTGGGGCCGGAGCAATAGTGCAAGGGCAGTGCGTTTGTCTTGCATGCAGCTGACACAGGACGGACCTTGGTTCAATCCCCTGCGTCCCATATGGTCCCCCAAGCCAGGAACAATTTCTGAGCACATAACCATGAGTAGTCCCTGAGCATCACCAGGTGTGACACCCCAAAAAAACCCAAACAAACAGAAAAAAATACACCTGTTAAACAACTGTCCCTGGGGGCTGGAGAGATAGCACAGTGGTAGAGCATTTGCCTTGGATGCAGAAGGACGGTGGTTCAAATCCTGGCATTCCATATGGTCCCCCAAACCTGCCAGGAGTGATTTCTGAGTGTAGAGCGAGGAGTAACCCCTGAGCACTGCTGGGTGTGACCCCCCCACAAAGAAAAAGAAATGTGTTAGGGGCTGGAGAGATAGCATGGAGGTAAAGCGTTTTCCTTGCATGCAGAAGGATAGTTGTTCAAATCCTGGCATCCCATATGGTCCCCTGAGCCTGCCAGGAGCAATTTCTGAGCGTAGAGCCAGGAGTAACCCCTGAGCACTGCCAGGTGTGACCCAAAAACCAGAAAAAAACAAAACAAACAAAAAATCTGTCCCCACAGTTATGATTCATTTTGTTTGTTTGTTTGTTTTTTGGGCCACACCCAGCAGTTACCCGGGGTTACTCCTGACTGAGCTTAGAAATAGCTCCTAGTGGGCTCAGGGGACAAAATGGGATGCAGGAGATTGCACCGGGGTCTGTCCCTGGTTGGCAACATACAAGGCAAATGCCCTATTGCTGTGCTGTCACTAGAGCCTCCCAGTTATGACTCTTCCTCTTCTAGGGGATAAGCGTAAATTCCTGTCATAGCCAGTGCTTAGTGCCACTGTTTGCCTGCTCGTGCCCACCCTTGGGTTCTGTGGCTTTGGTGGCTCCAAGCTGTAGGTGTTTGACCTGACTGTTTCCCACTGGATGGGGATCAGATTCTCCTCCCCATGGGACCCGGACAGGAAGCAGGAGGCTTCCTGGGAGCACTTGCTCCCACTGGACCACAGGACTCACTGGGGTGGTGCTGCTGATGGTCCACTGTGCTGAGATGAGTGTCTGCAGGGACTGTCTCTTTCATGTTCACAAGTCTACTTCATTTGCAATGGATGTTGCTGAATAACATGTCTCTCTTCTTGGAGAATGTGTTGACTGGTTCGAAGTTTCTGTGAGCTGCCAGTCCCCTTAGAGAGCCTTGTCCAGTCTGGACCACAGCCTACCTGGACCACTCCCCTCTTTTCTTGAGAAACTCATTCTCCTGAAGAAATGGCTGCCTCACCCTCACCCCAATCTAAAACTCCAACAAGTGCTATTGGCAGTGAACATGGATTCTCAGAATGGTCTGAACCTCCTGTGAGGTGCTGAAGACATGATGGCAATCTAGTCACGTGTGTGTGTGTGTGTGTGTGTGTGTGTGTGTGTGTCCCTGAGCTCTGCCTTCTTTAAGTCCCTCTCTGACAGCTCTGTGCACTCCCTTTGAGCCTCCAGTTTTTCTCTAAGCAGGTACTGTTTTTTGTTTGTTTGTTTGTTTTGATTTTTGGGTCACACCGGGCGACACTCAGGGTTTACTTACTTCTGGCTATGCGCTCAGAAATTACTCCTGGTTTGGGGGACCATATGGGACGCTGGGGGATCGAACCGGTTCGTCCTAGGTTAGCACTTGCAAGGCAGACGCCTTACTGCTAGTGCCACCGCTTTGGCCCCAGCAGGTGTTCTTATTTTTATTATTTTACAAATGAGGGATGCAGGTAGAGTAACTGTCTTCAAGGTGACATGACAAGTTGTATAGTCGCAACTAATAGGCCAGAACTTCAGAACTTGAAGCCAGGTGGTCCATTCTTCCTCTAATTCCAGAACTGTACTGCTTCCCTCAGAGCAGAATGTGCAGGGTTTCTGAGGCTAAAACCATATCAGTGCCAACAATGCTCTTGGTCTTACCTCTGCTGGTGTATGATGCCATGTTACACATCAAAGACACTGATGTTCCTGGATGGCTTTATTTACTATAGAGGGGATAGAAAAAAATAAAAGGGCAAGAGAAGATGAGCTTTGATCAAGTGTCGTCTGTGGTTCACATACCCTAAATGCATGATTTTGTCCTCAGTGTGCCTGCATGGCCACTGACTCTGTTGTCAGGAAGAGGGAACAGGAAGTGGGTCTCCAACAGAGCTACCATGTACCCTGGACTGTGGATCGGGGTCAGCACTGTGCCCCTGACACTGCCCACTCTGTCTTCCTTCTTTCACCACAATACGATGTTCACCCATGCTTCCTTTGACAACAAGAAGTGGGAAAGCAGATCTAAGTTCTTTGGGGCCTAATTTATTTTCTTATGTTTCTTGAAAAAGTTTTAGAGTTTTAGACTTTATATTTAGGTCTGTGAGAAATTTCAGGTTTACTTATTTTGGTTTTCTGGGTGGCCATACCCAGCTGTACTCAGGCATCATTTCTGAAATTGCTTGGGAGACAAAATGCAATGCCAGGGATTAAACCTGGGTTTGTTGCATGTGGAGCAGGTACTACCCATTGCCCTAATTCCCTAGTCTTTGAGTTTATCATACATAGTACAAAGCATAAATAAAAATTAATTTGGGAAATCTAGATATTTAAGTTACCCACCAGCATTTGTTGAAATGATCTCTCTTTTACATTAAATCATCTTTGAATCTTTGCCAAAGATTAGTTGTCCTTGTGAGTGTGGTTATGTTTCTGTCTTTTGTCTACTCAAGATTTCTCTTCATGGGGCTGGAGAGATAGCATGGAGGTAAAGCGTTTGCCTTTCATGCAAGAGGTCATCGGTTCAAATCCCAGCGTCCCATATGGTCCCCTGTGCCTGCCAGGAGCAATTTCTGAGCATGGAGCCAGGAGTAACCCCTGAGCACTGCCGGGTGTGACCCAAAAACCACAAAAAAAAAAAAAAAAAAAAAAAAAGATTTCTCTTCATGTGAACAACATACTGCCTAACTTCTCTTCATCATCCTGTTCCTCCATCTCATCTGTTTTATCCTTCTTTTCCTCCTTCTCTTATCCCTCTTCTTTCTGTTCAATGTTCCAACACTAATTCTACCACAAATGTTCCCTTCCCCTCACCAGTGTTCACAGGTTCCTTCCCCTTAACAGGCATATAACAAAAAAAAATTTTTTTTTTGGTTTTTGGGTCATATCAGGGGCACTCAAGGGTTACTCCTGGCTCTACCCTCAGAAATCACTCCTGGCAGCTCAAGGGACCATATGGGATGCTGGGATTTGAAGCACTGTCCTTCCACATGCAAGGCAAAAAGGCAAGCGCCTTACCTCCATGCTATCTCTCTGGCCCCTCTTAGCAATTTGTTTTCCTTTCAGAGCGTCTTGGTATTTTCTCAGCAGCTACCATATTTGCTGGAGTATAAGATGACTTTTGAAATGAAAAAATAAAAAGTCGGGCCGAAGAGATAGCATGAAGGTAAGGCGTTTGCCTTTCATGCAGAAGGTCATTGGTTCGAATCCTGGCAGCCCATATGGTTCCCCGAGTCTGCCAGGAGCGATTTCTGAGCATGGAGCCAGGAGTAACCCCTGAGCACAGCCAGGTGTGACCCAAAAACCAGAAGAAAAAAGTCAACTGAAAATTGGGGGTCGCCTTATATGCCGAGTATATCCCAAAAAACATTTCGATATGCCGCTAAACAAAAATCACCTGGATATTGCCACGAAACAAATTTTTCAACTTGATCCTGTACCAATCACTGCAAGGCTGCTTGGACCACCTCTCTAACTCAGCCAACCCAAGCAGGCTTTTTTTTTTTTTTTTTTTTTTTGGTTTTTGGGCCACACCCGGTGTTGCTCAGGGGTTACTCCTGGCTGTCTGCTCAGAAATAGCTCCTGGCAGGCACGGGGGACCATATGAGACACCGGGATTCGAACCAACCACCTTTGGTCCTGGATCGGCTGCTTGCAAGGCAAACGCCGCTGTGCTATCTCTTCGGGCCCCCAAGCAGGCTTTTTATGCATGCAAATTAGACAATGTTCTGGACCCGAATCTACACTGTCAAAGGCCTGCTCAGATTGGCCAGAGTCAGAGAGGAAGTTTATTACAGTATAACCTTTAAATCTTTGCTTGTTGTGATTGGCTCACTGTGGTACATACAGTTGCAGCACAGGAACGTTCTGTCTGATATAGCAAATATAGGCCTAAACCTATGTTTTAACTGTAAAATTAGGGGGTCGTCTTATACACCAGAAAATACGGTATTATTCTGCTGCTCAGAGTTTTCATTGAGTTCCTTTTAAATATTGCCTAGCATGCTCTTCATTTTTGTTATTTTTGACTTTAGTATTTTTCTCATTTTGATTCATTTATTTTGTGCTTTATTGACTACTTGTGCCAAAGTTTCTTTTAATTTCAAAGTTTTTTTTAATTTTATTTTATTGAAACCATTGTGATTTACAAAGTCCTTCATAATTAGATTTCAGACATACAATAAATCAGGGTCAATCCCACCACCACTATCGATTCATCCACCAATGTTTCCAGAGTGCATCCCATACCACTATCCTTTGCCCCCTGGTTTACCAGTATAACAGGCCCATTTAAAAATTATATATATATATATATATATATATATATATATATATATATAGTTTTTGGATCACACCCAGTGATGCTCAGGGGTTACTCCTGGCTATGTGCTCAAAAATCACTCCTGGCTTAGGGGACCATATAGGACGCTGGGTGACTAAACCGCGGTTTATCCTAGGTCAGCTGCATGCAAGGCAAATGGCTTATGATTGCACCACCACTCTGGCCCCTAAAAATAATATTTATTATTAAAATATTTTTAATTGGGGCCGGAGAGATAGCATGGAGGTAAGGTGTTTGCCTTTCATGCAGGAGGTCATCGGTTCGAATCCCGGCGCCCCATATGGTCCTCTGTGCCTGCCAGGAGCAATTTCTGAGCCTGGAGCCAGAAATAACCCCCGAGCACTGCCAGGTGTGACCAAAAACCACACAAAAAATTTTTTTTAATTGAGGCTATTGTGAATTACAAGTTCTTCGGAATTGTATTTCATGCATATAGTGACAGTGGATTAAGGCCATTCCCACCACCAGTGTTGACTTCCCTCCACCACAGATCCCAGCATGCATCCATCCCTCCACCCTTAGCCTCGGGTCTACCAGTGCAACAGGTCCATTTTGTGTATAGCTTGTTATGGTTTGGGTCTCTTGATTCTGTTGTCGTTGACTTTGGCATGGGTATTCAGTTCTGACCCTTTTTTCCCCCATCCAATGCACCTGAGACCACTTGGCCCCTGGGTCCCATCCATTTTTTTCTTTTCTCAATTTGTAGAAAGACGTAGAAATATGAGGTAAAACAAAATGATTCATGTTCCAAGATGCTATGAAAAAGGTGGGCATCCCTATCTAGAAGATATAAATAAAATAAAAAGGGGAGGCGGGGCAGGTGTGTGTGGCTTTTTTTTTTTTTTTTTTTTGCATTGGCACAGTAATTTTGGGAAAATTAGAAAGGGAATACCTGTGGCCTAGAAGAAAACAAACAAAACAAAACAAAAGGGCATCTCTACACATGAAGCATACTGTCATAGACTGACTATATGCTCCAGGCATGCTAATCGTCCAATCCCAAGGTCTTTCTTTCTTTCTTTCTTTCTTTTTTCTTCCGGCCACACCTGGTGATGCTCAGGGGTTACTCCTGGCTGGCTATGCACTCAGAAATCGCTTCTGGCTTGGAGGACCATATGGGACCCTGGGGGATCAAACCATGGTCCATCCTAGGCTAGAGTGTGCAAGGAGATGCCTTACGCCCTGAGCCACCAGTTTGTTTGTTTTTTTGGTTTTTGGTTCACACCTGGCAGCGTTTCGGGGTTACTCCTGGCTCTACGCTCAGAAATCTCTACAGGCAAGCTCATGGGAGGGACCATATGGGTTGCCGGGATTTGAACCACTGTCCTTTTGCATGCAAGGCTAATGCCCTAACTCCATGCTATCTCTCCGGTCCCAGCGGCCCACATCTTTATAGTCCCAGGAAAAATTCTACTCAGTTGCAGTTGTGTAGTCTGTTGTATTTCTGGTCCCATGCTAATCAGATCACCAGTGTGATCTGGTGATGGTATTATTGGCTTATTCCCTCTCCCACCTTAGGGTATGGCCTGGTTCTTGTCAATAAAAGCAGGGCTCTGAGGAAGGCAGGTGTTCATTCTTGGGTCTTCCTCCACTAAGTTGCTTTTCTTAGGAGCAGATGGCTTGTGTGGTGGGATTCCTGGCCAGAGTGTTGGTATTTCTGAACATGTTCTTGCACCTTTTCACTATGTGGATTATTTCCTGCACTGACATTTACTTCCAGACCTGTGTCTTGCCAGATCTTAGATTTGTAGCCTGGAGCTCTATCTTCTATAATCAGTCTTTTGTAGTCAGTCTTCTGTAATTAGAGATCTTGGGTTTTGCATAGAACCATAGGTTTTTTTTTTATTCTTTTTTTTTTATTGTGGGCAAAGTGAATTACAAATCTTTCACAGTGATATTTAAGGCACATAGAAGTAATGAATAAGGGTTGTCCTCCCTCCACTCTTGTTCCCAGCATACATCCCTCTTCCCCCTCCTCTACCCCACATAGTATACATATTGATGTAGATTGGGTATCATTTCTGTTTAGTTGACCTTGGATTTTGTATTCAAGTCTAATCAATTTTTTATGGACATATGACTTGGTCTTGGCACCATCCGTTTTTCTCCCTCCAAATATGATGTTGATCAAGGTGATTCCATTAATGTGGCTCTATTTGAGATATAAGAAGGGATTTGGGGGGCCGGAGAGTTAGCACAGCGGTGTTTGCCTTGCAAGCAGCCGATCCAGGACCTAAGGTGGTTGGTTTGAATCCTGGCATCCTATATGATCCCCCATGCCTGCCAGGAGCTATTTCTGAGCAGATAGCCAGGAGTGACCCCTGAGCACCGCCAGGTGTGGCCCAAAAATAAAAAAAAAGAAGGGATACGGGACGAGTCTGTTTGGTCCTATAAGTATCCCTTTGGAAGAAGAAAGGAGTAAGAAGAAAAAAAGTAACAAAACAAAATAAAACAAGACAAGGTAAAAAACAAACCAAAACAAAAAACCAATAAGGGAGTAACAAACAAACAAAAAATAGTACAAAACAGGTTAAGAAAAAGAAGTAGGGCCCAGAGAGATAGCACAGCGATGTTTGCCTTGCAAGCAGCCAGTCCAGGATCAAAAGTGGTTGGTTCGAATCCTGGTGTCCCATATGGTCCCCTGTGCCTGCCATGAGCTATTTCTGAGCAGACAGCCAGAAGTAACCCCTGAGCAACGCCAGGTGTGGCTCAAAAACCAAAAGAAAAAAAAAAGAAAAATAAAGTAAACCATAGGGCCGGGCAGTGGTGCTAGAGGTAAGGTGCCTGCCTTGCCTGTGCTAGCCTTGGATGGACCGCGGTTTGATCCCCCGGTGTCCCATATGGTCCCCCAAGCCAGGAGCAACTTCTGAGCGCATAGCCAGGAGTAACCCCTGAGTGTTACTGAGTGTGGCCCCAAAACCAAAAACCAAAAAAAAAAGGTAAACCAAAAACCAAAATCATCTGCTAAGAAGAAACACATCAAAAATTTCAAAAGCAAAAACAAGAAAAGAGGAAAAGAGGAAAAACCAAAAACCAAAACCAAACCAAAACAAACAAACAAAAAAACCAGACCAGCAACTTCTTAAAAAAGAGTGCTTTTTTTTTTTTTTTTTTTTTTTTTTTTGCATAGGCACAGTAAACATTGGGGAAATTAGAACAGGAATTCCCTTGGCCTAAGAGATACAGGATTTCTCTGCCTTTAAGCATACTGCCATGGGAACAACTACAGGCTCTGTACTCACTCTTTTACCCACCCCAAGGTCTCTTTATGTTGCCAGAAGACTTTCTGCTCAGGTGTGGGAGATGATATCCAGCCTTTGTAACTGAAGATCTTGTTATTTGCGTATGTCATAGGGCAAAGGCTAGGAGAGAGGTTTTTTTTGTTTGTTTTGTTTTTGTTTTTTTGAAATTGGACATGAGTTTGGAATGGACAGGTGTAAAGCTGTACTATTGCTCTGGCCCCTCTTCTATAGTTTCTTTGAGTTCATTAAACATTCTCATCATGATAAAACTACAGTTATTGTCAGGAGAATTACTGAGCTGGTGATGTTATTTATGTTGCTGATGATACCGTTTTCACTAATTGAATTCTGAATAAGGAGGGACGCTTCTGAGGTTCTGAGCCTATTTCCAGCTTTCTGATGATCCTTAAAATAATTGGCTCTTTTCTAGGGCTACCTTCCTTCTGCTTCCTTGTCCTTCCTTGATAGGCTACCTGGTGTGGCCAGGTAGATTGAGGTGGGGTCTATGGAAATAGGCTTCTGAAGTCCCAGCATGTGGTTCACACCATATGGTCCTTACAAAATTGTGTTTCTCCCTGCTCAGAACATCAGAAGTGTCCCTCCTTATTCAGAATTCAGGTCCCAACATTACCAGATAAACTATCTAGCTTTAAATGAGTTTTTGTATATTTCTCTTGTACCTGCAGCTTTGCTGTCAATTATGCCTGAGTCTCTCCTCAATAATCATGCTGGGTTCCTTTCCTTCCTAGTTCAGTCCTATCAAATAGGTGTCCTCCTCCGTACAAAGAGGCTCAGAAGTCATGCTAGCAGGAATCCTTGTCTTGCTCTTGATATTAAAGTACAAGCATTCTGCCTCTACCAGACACATATTGGTTAGGTTCCTGCAGAGGCCTTTACCAGACAAAGTGAAGTAGTTCTTCATGTTCTTATCACAACGAGAGCTTTTTTTTTTTAATAAAAAATAAATGTTGAATTTTTTTCAAATGTTTTTCTCCATTGATTGATATGATCATATGGCTTGTCTCTTAGAATCTGTTGTGATGGTCAATCATATGCATCAATTTTCCCACATTATATCAACCTTACATTCCTGGTATGAACTACTTTTAGTTACATGAGTGCTGCTTTGCATACATGTGGGGGTTTATAGGCTACAAAAATATATGTTTTATATTCATGAGAAATAATATTTTTGACTTTTTCTGTAGTGATTTAATTATATTATAAAATTAAATTTATTGAAGCTGGAGTGATAGCACAACAGATAGAGAGTTGGCATTGCAAAAGATCTATCTGAGATCTATCCCAGACACTCCATATGATCACCCAAGCTCACCAGGAGAAATTCTTAAGTGCAGAGCCAAGAGTAGATCCTTAGTATTGCTGGCCTAAAAAAAAATCATTGTGCTTTACAAAGTATTTTATAATAGTTGGGTTTTCAAAGTTCCCAGTTGAAATGCAGCACCAGTGTCAACATCCTTTCACCAGTGACACAAGGGTCCTCCCTCTTCCTATCCTGCCTCCTAGTATTGGCCTTGGAGAAGGAACTGGAAAAGTAACCATACTAAAACTGCCTTTAATTTTCTAGAAAAGTTCCTTTCCTAAAATTATTTTTTCCTCATGACAAATTACTTATTTATGGTTTTAATATATATAGGCTTATTTAGAATTCTAATTTTTCTTGAACTGACTGTATAATTTCAAGCAATTTGTCTCTGCCTGGCTTGTCTTTCTCCATGACCTGCTTTACCCACTGATGTTTGGTTAGTAAAGTTTCTGTAGAGGAGATTTTCTGCTGTTTGCACTTCTTCAGAATGCCTGGTGGTACTGTGGTCTAGAATCATGTGACTACAAGTTCCAAGCCAGCACTTGAATGCTCCAATAGATGACTCAGTGGGCCAGGGCCAGGGCTTGCAGGCTCATTCTCATTCCTGGTGATTCCTCTGGCCTTTCTGATGCCGCACAAGGAAGGTTTGTTTCCAGGTCACTTTGTTGGTAGGGCCAGAGGTTGAAGAGCACTGTGAAGATGGCAAAGATGGGGGGCAGTGAGGCAGGGAAGAAGAGACTCCCACGCAAAGAACAAGAGGCAGGATTCATTCCAAGCTGGGAGGACTAAGTGTCTCTGGGTTCAGGCCCCATCACGGGTCCCCTTGAGCTTCCAATTCCTCCTCAGTTCTCTTCCATCTTCCTCCTTACCATGTGATGTAGTTTCTGTTTATAGATGAAGCATTATGCATGGTCTGCTTCCCTGAAGTGTCCACCCAGAATAATGACAGTAAAATCCATAGGGTAAGGATGGCAGAGGGACATCATCCTCACCCTTAGGCAGCACCTGGAGCAGAGGAACCAGAGCTGAGGACCCATATCCAGGCTGTATCAGTGAAGCTCAGATTAGGGCTGTTCTCAGATTCTGATCTGGCAGCAGCACCAGGTCCCCAGAAGTCAGGTGCAGGTGGTCCAAGTATGGGGTTTATGGAAGGTGGAAAAGTCCAATCAGATACCACTGGAGCCTTTGAAGATGGTAAAGGAACCACGGGAAACCCCAGGTTCTGAATGGACCCACCTGTCTGAAGAAGGTGCCCTCCTCAGGATCTGGGCCTAAGAGCTCAGCTGCACAGGGTCCCTGTACATAGGCAGCAGCTGGATAAGGCTCAGCAGGAGCAGGGATGGTCTAGCTGAGGAATCTGGGATCCACATTCCAAAGAATCAGGACAATGCTGTGCAGGTTCAGGCTCAGGGAGGGGATGTTGATGTTTCTGTGGGAGAGCCAGAAGGTGTCCCTGCCTAGAGAAGTCTGGAGGGGGGTCAAAGTCTGGGTTGGGCCTCACCCAGGGAGTACACAGGCATGGCTGGGGCTCAGTCACAGATGGGCTGTAGCAGATCTAGGTATGGAGGGCTGGACATAGAAGGCCAGGCAGAATTTGGGATTTATTCCCAAGGCAATAGGGGTCTACTAGTGTCATCAGGTGAGTGAGTGTGGGAGGGGTGGGGAGCCCAGTGTTGATCTAATCTGCAGTGTGTGCGGAGGACAGCCCTGCAGGTTGGGTTATGAGAGGAGCATGAGGTGTGTCTCTCTTGGGTCTGACATGTTTCTTGTGAGTGTGAGTGTGGCTTTTTATGGTGTGGACTTGGCTCCCCATGGGCATGGCTCTGTAGGGGTGGCTTCATATGGGCATGGTTCCCTGTGAATGTGGGCATGGCTTCCTCTGGTCATGGCTCTCTGGAGGGTGGGACCTCTCTGTCCTAGAGCATGCCTCACAGAGTGGGGGTGAGGTTTGTTAGAGCAGCTATGGGTCTAGGGCCAAGGAAAGTCCTGTTGATGACCGTGGGGTGTGAGGGAGGTGGGGCAGACAGGTTAGAATGAGAATCCTGGGACAGAGTCCACTAGGCTTTGGCTGGAAAGATGGATGGGACAAAGGAGTCCAGGAAACTCCTTGGGGGTTTCTGTCCTTTTGTCCTAGCCTACCTCCAACCCTCCCCCCCAGGTAGTGCTGATCTAATCTTATTCCATGTTTTGGATCCAAAATCTGATTCTAACTCTCATCCAGGGATGATCCAGGCATGGAGCCATTCCAAAACAAAGCTGAGTATCTTGCTCCCAAGACCTCTCTTGCTGGGCAAGGATGGCAATCTCACATCCAGCTTCACACTGACTTTGAACAAATCCCAGGCACTACAGCCTCTTGCCTGGGTCCCACTGCTTTCTTCCCCCCCTCAAGTCAGCTTTCCCTACCTCTGCCTTCATCCCCATAGCTAGATATGCTCCAAGTCTGTATTTTGAAAAGCTGAAATGTGCTTTATACCACTAAGCTCAAACCTTTCTGATTCCTAGATTAGGAGCCCCGAGCCTGTTCCAGGAGTTGACCTGTACTGTACACTCAGCCCTACTCCTTGCTTCCCTTTGCTTCTGTTCAGGGAACACAGTCAACATGCTGTGGGGGGTGCTATACATGGTTCCTCCCATCTCAGTTGACTCTGGTCCCTTTCCCCTGGGCTGTGATAGGGCTCTCATCTGCTCCCCATCTCACACTATTGCTTCTGGGGTCTTTTCTACAATGAAGATCTATGTGTCCATGCTCCAAGGATGAGGAATACTTGCCTGCCCTTAGCTGTTTCAATACCCCAACCCTTGCCCTCAATGGTCCCGGAACCCCACCTTGCCCTCAACTGTATCTTCAGATATTCAAGCCCTTATGGACCTACCTTATCCTCCACCACAACTTCATGCCTGTGAGGACAGTCCTACACTTGTCCCACCATGGGGAAAGCTTAGCTATACCTGCAGATCCTAGAGACAGTCACTGTGTTGCTCAAATGGATTGCTGTCAGGAGGCTGTGTGGTCATTCTGCAAAAATAGGTGGTGGTGCAAGGGAAGTCTCTTCAACAACTGGTGTGGGAAAAACTGGTTGGCCATGTGCAAAAAAAAGGGGGGCCCAGAAAGATAGCATGGAGGTAAGGCGTTTGCCTTTCACGAAGAAGGTCATAGGTTCAAATCCCGGCATCCCATATGGTCCCTGGCCTTGCCAGGAGCGATTTTTTTTTTTTTTGGTTTTTGGGCCACACCCGGTAACGCTCAGGGGTTACTCCTGGCTATGTGCTCAGAAGTTGCTCCTGGCTTGGGGGACCATATGGGACACCGGGGGATCGAACCGCGGTCCGTCCAAGGCTAGCGCAGGCAAGGCAGGCACTTTACCTTTAGCGCCACCGCCCGGCCCCGCCAGGAGCGATTTCTGAGCATGGAGCCAGGAGTAACTCCTGAGCACTGCCGGGTGTGACCCCCCTAAAAAAAACAGAGAGAGAGAGAGAGAGAGAGAGAGAGAGAGAGAGAGAGAGAGAGAGAGAGAGATCGAGACCTAAATCTATAAGTTACGTTGAGGAAAATGTAGGCAGAACTCTCCATAACATTAACGCTCAAGGCACCTATAGGATGAAACCCTATTAGTCAAGCAAACAGAAACAAAGATAAACAAATGGCATTATAGTAAATTAAGTATTTACTGCACCTCAAAGCAAGTAGTGAGTGACACCAAAATACAGACATCCTATAGACAGAAATTATTTGCCCATCCCTCATCTGATAAAGGATTAAAATGCAAAATATATTAATATACATATTAACACAACCAAACATTATAATTATACCTATATTTAATACAGATATTAATATTACTTTATATTATATATGCATTGATAGAACTATTCCAAAAATCCAACCCCATTAAAATATGGAAAGAATGAACAGGAATTTCTTCAAAAAAATACAAATGACCAAAAGGCATATCAAAACATGTTCTTATTTCTAATTATCAGGAATACTGATAGTCAAATCAAAACAGTGATGAATATCACCTCATACCTCAGAGACTGGCACATGTCAAAATGAACAACCAATGTAGGGGAGGATGAAGGCGATAAAGGCCCTTCATTCTCTGCTGGTGGAATATTTATTAGTTCAATCTTTCTGGAAAACAGTATGAACATTTCTCAACAAACTAGGAATTGAGCTTTTAGTGACCCAGCAATTCCACTTCTTGGTATCTACCCCAACGGCTCAAAACACAATGGAGAAAAAGCATTCACTCCCCTGTGTTTCTTGCAGCACTATCCACAACAGCCTAACTTTGGAAGTCCAAGAATAGAAGATGGAGAAAGAAACTATGGTACATCTGCACAATGAAATGCTACTTGGGGGCCCGGAGAGAGCACAGCGGTGTTTGCCTTGCAAGCAGCTGATCCAGAACCTAAGGCGGTTGGTTCGAATCCTGGTGTCCCATATGGTCCCCCTGTGCTTGCCAGGAGCTATTTATGAGCAGATAGCCAGGAGTAACCCCTGAGCACCGCTGGGTGTGACCCAAAAACAAAACAAAACAAAACAAAGCAAAACAAAAAAAGAAATGCTACTTGGCCATAAGAAAGGATAGAGTCGGGCCTGGAGAGATAGCACAGCAGCGTTTGCCTTGCAAGCAGCCGATCCAGAACCAAAGGTGGTTGGTTCGAATCCCGGTGTCCCATATGGTCCCCTTGCCTGCCAGGAGCTATTTCTGAGCAGACAGCCAGGAGTAACCCCTGAGCACCACCGGGTGTGGTCCAAAAACAAAAAACAAAAAAAAGAAAGGATAAAGTCATGCAACCTGCTATTCTATGGAAACTCTCATGCTGAGTGAAGTTAGAGGAAGGGAGACCAACAGAAAATGACCTTTCATAGGCGGGATATAAAGAAACGAGGGTGGAATTAGAATACACAAAGATGGGGCTGGAGAGATAGCATGGAGGTAGGGTGTTTGCCTTTCATGCAGAAGGACGGTGTTTCAAATCCCCGCATCTCAAATGGTCGCCTGAGCCTGCCAGGAGCGATTTCTGAGTGTAGAGCCAGGAGTAACTCCTGAGCATTGCCAGGTATGACCCAAAAACCAAAAAAAAAAAAAAAAAAAAAAAAAAAGAATACTCAAAGACAATGAAAACAAACACATGAGATGGTGGCAGGAAATGGATGGATGAGTGTTGACACTGCATTCCTAGAAACTAATCACAAATAGTTTTGTAATTCATGGTGAAATAATGAAAAAATAAAAACATGATTCAGCAGCACAGCTTGAAAAAGCATCTATTTTGCGAAGAACACATCCTTCCTTACAGACTGGAACAACCAGTTGGTGAATGTGGGCTCCACTGTGACACCATCTACACAAGCCGAGTTAGTTGGGAAACCATGGCAGACCAATATACTGCCATGTATACATACATACATATATATATATATTATATATATATATATTACACCAAATACTGAGCATTCAAGGTGGACAAAACCCTATTTGAAGCCTTTGGGATTCCTCAGGCTAAAGAAGCAGTGTGCGCAGTCTGGACTGGTGATGTGTAAGAAACCCCTGGTTATCTGTCAGTGCCAGTAGGCCAGTGACCACAGAGCAAGTGGCCATCTGGAATACATGGCAGGGCCTCTTGCAGATGCTGTCTTTATAGTTAGCAAGGCTGTGCCTCCCTTTCTCCTGAGCTATGGCCCATAGCCCAGAGGGAGCTAGAGGTCAGCAGAAAGGTGCATATCTGTTGTGTTACACCAAAACAAAGGTCATCCCTGATTTCTTTGTATGTTTGTTTACAACTTGGATTTACCCCCAAACTGAGATTGTCTTACTTGTAAACCTGGGTGGGTTTACTGCCCACTATAGGGGTGGTCCCTGTAGTCAATAAAAACGGTAGTTTGGGCAGGCAGGAGGAGCTCCAGACTGCCAGACTACATGTGTTTCACCCTCAGTCTGGCCTGGATTATTTCTTGTGCAACCCTGATCAGACTCAACTGGGGCTGGAGATATAGCACATGGGTGATTTTACAACTGGCAATTGAACAGCGACCTAGGACCCAGAAGAATGCACTGATGGTGAGTGACTTAACTTTCTGGTGGATTATCATCATGATGGCCCCCTCGAGCTGGACTGAATATGCTGTCCCTTTTGCTGGAGAACCTGGCTTCTATTTTGAATGGTTTCATGTTGCTCTGGTCCATCTACCTGCATTTCTCACTCTGGACTGTATGTGCCAGGCTTTCTAGAGATTCTCCTGCACACATGCCACAGAGGGGAAGAGTGTCTTCCCGGGGTAATGAGTTCTTGATCTAAAGGTCTTCCTAGGGCTAACAATCTTTTACTACTGGCACTAAACCAGAGAGAAGCCCACCTCTCAAGAATGATGAACCAGCTACCATCTCCGCAGACCCAGAGTCTGAAAATGGTTCAACCAGAGATAACCCCATGCTCAAGCACTGGGTCAGGTAGACAAGTTGATGCTGGCAATCCAAGTCCTGGGCACTGTCAAATGGTTCAATGTCCTAAATGGTTATGGATTTATTTCTATTTATTATTTCTATTTATGTATTATTTATATATATTTGTTTATTATTTGTTTTTTTTGGGGGGTCACACCCAGCAGCACTCAGGGGTTTCTCCTGGCTCTATGCTCAGAAATCGCTCCTGGCAGGCTTGGGGCATCATATGAAATTCTGGGATTCGAACCACCGGCCTTCTGCATGCAAGGCAAATACCCTACCTCCATGCTATCTCTCCGGCCCCGGTTATGAATTTATCAATGGAAATGACACCAAAGTGCACATTTCATTGACCTGCTTTCTTTTATTCATGTGAGCAGTGTTATTTCTCATGTGCTATAATAGTTGAAGGCTAATTAGCACAGTATCACTATGGAGTGATACTGCAAGTCTCCTTCAGACAGTCCTGTCAGATTGCCTCGGCAAATTACAATTCAGAATGTTACCAGCACCTGATTGGTCATTTAGTGTTTCTTGTTAAAGATTCTAGGATTTAAAAGATTGTGTATTTGAGGAGCATAGGTAATTCTCTGTCACTAGTTGAAAACATAGGATTGGGGGTTGGTAGCTTTGGATTGGACTTCCAGCTCCATATTGTACATGTTCTGAACCATCTTTCCCCGCTCCCCATGAAGAATGCTTGTCTCTGCATGTGTGTGATCCTCTGTCTCCAAATGGGCCTATTTTGATTTCTCATGGTTGACATTATACTATTTTCTCATCAGAAGTACCAAATAAATACCATAAAAAATAAAAGAAATGATACCAAAGAAGTTATTTTTGTTCACTGGACAGCTATTAAGAGAAACAATCCCAGGAAG
The DNA here is from genome assembly GCF_024139225.1 of Suncus etruscus. NCBI lineage: Eukaryota > Metazoa > Chordata > Mammalia > Eulipotyphla > Soricidae > Suncus > Suncus etruscus. The sequence goes on from NC_064864.1 coordinate 72,342,898, forward strand.
TTTCTGTGTAGGGTTGGAGATGGGGAGAGTGTGGAGTTTGATGTTGTGAAAGGAAAGAGGGGTCCAAAAGTTGCTAATGTATCTGGACCTGGCAGAATGTCAGTGAAAGGTAGCAGATATGCTCCCAATCAACATATGTTCTGTCAATTCATCCCCTGGCCTCACTCAGCTTCCCTATAAGCTATGGTGGGCAGAGGCTCCATCTGGTGGGTTAGAAGCAGGCAACAAAGGGGAGAGGGGTAAAAACTCTGGGCAGTGTCCCAGATACTAAAGCCTACCATCTTTCCCCTACTGAGGTGCTTTTTGCCAGGACCATGGCCTCTTGCCCTGCAGCAATTTGTCAAGGAGACCCCAGTAGCCACTACAGGAGATGGAGACAGAAGATGGAGAATCCAAGACCAGCCAAAGCCCAATGTAAAAGAAGCTGCTTCAAAACCTTTTGAAACTTTCTCCGAGGCTAGTCTCTTGACCTTATTTGCATCAATCACTATATTGCTAGTTAAAATGTGTTTTATTTATATGAATCTTAATTCTTTTGTCCAAGTCTCACTGCAAACAGAAAATTTTGTACCCAACTTTAGTGGTTTAATGTTAGTTTGCACAATTCTGGGGGAAATGCATAATGTTGTTAGATTTTTAAAAAGTTCTCAGCTATCTTAGTGAAGTTTCCCAATTGATAGGATGTTTTTGTGTATTATTATGTAGCAACATTTTCTCAAATTTGTCTGCAAAAAATGTTCTAACCTCTTTGTCCACAAAGTTGATGGAAAATGAACTTGGATGTTATAGATTCTTATTACAGTGCTCATTATAAGAAACGTTTTATTGGGGCCGGCAAGGTGGCGCTCGAGGTAAGGTGTCTGCCTTGCAAGCACTAGCCGAGGAAGGATCTCCTAGCGAGGAAGGACTGTGGTTCGATCCCCCAGCGTCCCATATGGTCCCCCCAAGCCGGGGGCAATTTCTGAGTGCTTAGCCAGGAGTAACCCCCCTGAGCATCAAACAAGTGTGGCCCAAAAAACCAAAAAAAAAAAAAAGAAACATTTTATCAAACTTGTTTTCAAACTATATATATCTGCAGAAAGGTTTATATGTTTTTGTTCAGAGAAGTCTTTGAAAAAAGTGTTGTGAGATGTGCAAGACAAAGATATGGAAAAAGCTGATTATTTTGAGAACAACGTATACAGTTTAAAATCTGATGCTATTACAGCCAGCTTTTACTGTGCCTATGCAAAATAACCACTTTTGCAAATTCTGATCTGGGGTTTCTGCCTCTAGTAGAGAAAATAGAATATGGCTTATGTACTCCCAGTATTTTGAACAAAAAGGAGCAGTTGTTGGGCTATACCTTATTTCACCCAAAACAAAGATCATCCCTGGTTTATTTGTATGTTTGTTTACAACTTGGATTTACCCCCAAACAGAGATTTTCTTATTTGTAAACTTGGGTGGGTTTACTGCCCCACCCAGGGGTGGTCCCTGTACTCAATAAAAACGGTAGTTTGGGCAGGCAGGAGGAGCTCCGACTAGGTAGAAGACTGCCATACAACACGTGTTTCACCCTCAGCCTGATCTGGATTATTTCTTGTGGGACCCTGATTCCGACTTGTTCACCTGTGCTTAAAGATATGGTGTGTGGGGTGATTTTACATATGTCCAGCTATAGGCGGCACCATGCTAGCTCTGCATACAGCAGAGTCATGGATCAGACCTAGTATCTTTCTCCTCTACCTGTCCCTGAGGGAATGGTCAAGGGCTCACTGACATGGCGGCCAGTAGCCAGCAAAGTAGCTATTTTTCATGAGGAATGTTCTTCATCTCCCTGTGAGTCTTCAGGTCCACATGGCCCCAATTGTACCAAGTCCCTGGTACTCTAGGAATGCCCAGAAGAACCCTGGCCTACCTCGGTGCAGTGTAGGGTCAAAGCCTTAGCCTACAAGGGCAGCACAACACTGTGTAGTCAGCATTTTCAAGAACTTAGGGTGACACCAAAGGAAAGTACTCAGCACAGGTGTGGGAGGGACGGAGAGGAAAGAGTCAGGCGGACCTCACATTGTCACTCCTGTGCCTGTGACTTATGCAGAATCCAGTCAAGGATGGACATCAAAAGCAGTTGATGAAGTCAGGGGAGGAGCAAATGAATTGGTACCAGATTGTGCAGGCTTAGGCAGTGTGGAGCGTGGTGGTGGGGGGTTGCCCTACGAGGAGACACCTAGGGCCTGGGCCACTCTCTGAACCAACTTGTCCAGAGCGTCCTTGACCTCACGGTTGCGCAGACAGTAGATGATGGGGTTGAGCATGGGGGTCAGCACCGTGTAGACCACGGACACCAGCTTGTTGAAGTTGAAGGAGTAGATGGCACGGGGGCGGGCGTAGATGAAGAGGGAAGCTGAGTAGAAGATGACCACCACGGCCAGGTGGGAGGCGCAGGTGGAGAAGGCCTTTTGGCGGCCATCAGCGGATGGGATGCGCAGCACTGTGCTGATAATGGCCGTGTAGGAGAAGATGGTGAGCAGCAGTGGCCCCAGCAGGATGAGCAGCGCCAGCAGGAAGTCCACCAGCTCAGCCACTGACATGTCGGAGCATGCCAGGTTCAGCAGTGGAGATACGTCACAGAAAAAGTGGTTCATGACATTGGGGCCGCAGTAGCCCAGGCGTGAGATGAAGAAGACCTTCCCCAGGGAGATGGTGAAGCCCGACAGCCAAGAGCCGACCGCCAACAGACTGCAGAAGCTGGGACTCATGATGGTGGGGTAGCGCAGGGGGCTGCAGATGGCCACATAGCGGTCGTAAGCCATGACGCCCAGAAGCGCGCATTCGGTGCAGGCCAGAGCCAGGAAGAAGTAGAGTTGCGCCATGCAGCCTGAGAAGGAGATGCGGCGGAACTCGGGTGCTGCCAGGCTTAACAGCATCTTGGGTACCGTGACAGAGACATACCAGGCCTCCAGAAAGGAGAGGTTGCTGAGAAACACATACATGGGCTTGTGCAGTGTGGGGCTAGCACGGATGACCACAATGATGACCAGGTTCTCGGTAACCGTCAGCATGTAGGCCAGCAGGAACAACACTAGTAGGCCCAGGTGCAGGCTCAGAGAGCCCGAGAAACCCACCAGAATGAACTCGGTCACTTCAGAGCCATTGCCCCATGACATGGTGTGCAGCTGTCTGGGGGAGAGATCAGAGGTCTGTGAGGTGCTAGGGTGGAGTCTGGTGTGGCTGGGCCAGGGCCCTCCTGGCCTGCCTGGGCCTTCTTGTGCTCCCTGGAGTGTGTGTGTGTGTGTGTGTGTGTGTGTGTGTGTGTGTGTGTGTGTGTGTGTGTCTAACTGTCAAACACTCTTGCATTGTAAAGGAGATGGAGATGCAGCTCCAAATGCCTAGAAGCCCAGAAACCTGCCAACCAACTTGGCTTCCGTCAATCCAGGAGGCCAGAAGTAAGAATCTGTTTGGGCTTCACTAACCTCTCCTGTGGGCTCGGGAAGGTGAGTCCCCAAGAGTCAGGTAGCAGTCAGAGCACACAGGCTACCTGTGACTAAGGCACTTACTCTCTGCCAGAACTCTGGGACCAAGGAGACCCAGGGCTTCCTTGACCTCTGACCCCAACTCCTGTGACTGGCAGGTAAGGGAGCTGCTCCATCTGCCGTCCCTGGTGCTGGTTTCCTATCTCCTTTTATATTGTGGATGCCCAGCTCCCTGCCTACCCAGGGGCTAGTACAGGTTCCTCAGTCCCCCCAGAGGCCACACACTGACAGCTGGGCATCCTCAGTTGGGCAGTGGTTGGTATGCACCCCGCCCTGAACCAGGAGACAAAGCAGAGAAGCTATTGTTGCCCCACACTGACACAGCCACTCTCAGATCCCAGCAGGGAGGCCCCCAACCACTTGTGTGCCTTAAACAGCTTTTCTTCCACCCTGGAGCAGCTCTCTCCATGGTCCAGGAGCCTATGGGAGCAGATGGTGGCCTACAACCTGCACCCCAAAAAGATATGGGAAGTCGGCTAAGCCTAAAGCCCATCATGTGGTTGGAGGGGCAGAGATACACAAGGACACACACAAAGTCACACAGGGACACACAGGGACATACATAGGAACATACAGAGAAACACATCGGAACACACAGGGACAAACAGGGATAGACATACATTGACAAATAAGGACACACAAGGACACACAGGGGCCCAAACATGGACACCTAAGGACAAAGGGACACACAGAAATATACAAGGACATACAGACACACAAACAGGAACACATGTAGACACAGGAATACATAAGGACACATACAAGGACACACATAAGAATGCACACAGGGGGGCCCGGAGAGATAGTACAGCGGCGTTTGCCTTGCAAGCAGCAGATCCAGGACCAAAGGTGGTTGGTTCGAATCCTGGTGTCCCATATGGTCCCCTGTGCTTGCCAGGAGCTATTTCTGAGCAGACAGCCAGGAGTAACTCCTGAGCACCACCGGGTGTGGCCCAAAAACCAAAAACAAAACAAAACAAAAAAAAAAAACCAAAAAAAAAAACCCAACAAAACTATAAAAAAAAATGCACACAGGAACTCACACAAAGACACGCAAAGGGATATATGTAGAGGGACATACATTCACATATACATACAGAGGAACACACTTGGACAAACACATAGATACACAGGGCACACACATAGACACACTGAGGCACACGCAGGGACACACACAATGGCATACACAGTGGCACACAAGCACACACAGGACAAATGGGGAGACAGGTGCTCTTGCACACAGCATGGGGCACACAGCACACATACAGTTTTGTGGACACTGACAGCCCCAGAAGTCTCAAGGTTTGGGGGGCACAGTGTGGCTGCAGTGCACCCCACCCCATTCTCTGGGCTCCACTGTCTTCTCTCCTCCCGGCTTCCTGAGACTCAGCACTCCTGGGCTGCTCACCTGGTCCTGAACAGCAGAAGGCTGTGAGGGGGCACAGGGTGCAGTGGGCGGCCAGGGCGAGCAGAGGTTGGTCACAGCACTCTTGGGCTACCCCTGCTCTCAGCTGGAAGTGAGGTTCTGACCCCACAAACCGCAGAGGCTGCCCAGGTCTGTTCTACAAGGCTGACTGAGTCTGTAAACTGAGACGGGAGAGGACCCTTCAGGAGACCCTCCATGGAATTGGTGACTGCCCAATCTGACACCCTGTTCACAGGGTGAGACAGGGTTACCAGCTTCCCATCTCCTGCTGTTGCAGGTGTCCTTCAACCCAGGGAGAGCTGAGAGCTAGCACCGGGGCACTGCCTGCTCAGCTTCTGAAGGGCCACCTTCTGGTTCTAGGAGGTAGGATCTCCTTCTGCCCACAAGGGACTTGTGAGGGAGGAGTGATCGCAGGCTCCTTTCCAGGGAACCTGTGGCCTCCTGTCCCTCCCAGCAGGCCACCCCCTCCCAGAGATCCTCAGCACCAGCTTTGCAATCCAAGTGATAGAAATCCAGGGTGGACTGGGCAGGTGTGGGCTAGACAAGTGTAACTGGGCAGGTGAAGTGCCTCACATGCAAGTGATGGGGCTCAGCTCTGGTTTCAAGTCACACTTCTCCTTGAAGTCGGCCCATCCCCTGAGGGTGGACAGAGCATTTATGCACCTGAACCACTGCCCACTCATTCTCTAGCTTGAGACCAAGAAAGGCTGGCCGCTGCCCACTGTATTGGCGTTCTTGCCAGGGCACCAGACCTCTGTGTCTGCACCAAAATACTCCACAGTCACCTTCCCCAGCCAGCCTCCCAGGTGGAGATGACCATGATTAACAGCCAGATCCAGCGACTTCTCTTAGGGTGGCCTGGGAACACTGCCCCAGACTTGTACTTCTGTTGCCAGGGCGCTGGGATTCCGTCCCTACTCTGGACTTTCTGTGGGCACTTCGTCACTTCAGTCCTGCTCACTTCAGCTTTTATTTTAGTTTGGGTAAAAATAGTCCTTGTTTGTCAGTGTTTGCAGCATTGAACCTCAGCCCACATGGGGGTTTCCATGCTGACTGGGTTTTCCTGAAGATCCATTTTTTGTGTTAAGGTTTTTGCATGTTTGAGTAGAGTCATTTCTAAATGTTTGATCTTAAGTAGCTCATTTTGAGAGGACATTTGCTTCCTTGCCGGTATGCACAGACACAGGCTTGGTGACCAGTGGTGTCCAGGGGACTCGTGAGTGCCTCTGTTCCTGTCTCCTGCTCTGTAGGTGCATAGAGCCTATTCCTCACAGCAACACTCTGTGAGCAGGTCTCAAGTCCCCACTCCTAACTGGCTGCAGGTTTCACAGGGAACTACACAGCAGGTTCTACAGTGCCTGGCTCCTTTGCAGCAAAGGGTGTGCAAAGATACTGGTTATCAGATAAAGGATGTTTCTGCCTTTGACCTGCAAAAACTTGACTTGTTATTCTAGTCTCTGTCTTGGAACTATGTTGCATCTCTTTTATTTGAGTTTTTTTTTTTTGGGGGGGGGGTCACACCTGGCAGTGCTCAGGGGTTATTCCTGACTCCATGCTCAGAAATTGCTCCTGGCAGGCACAGGGGACCATATGGGACACCGGGATTCGAACCGATAACCTCCTGCATGAAAGGCAAAATGCCTTACCTCCATGCTATCTCTTCGGCCCCTTATTTGAGGTTTTAACTTTAGTCTTCAGTCTGGTAATTAACGGACTGATGTGGCTAATGTTGAGCCCATACTGTCCTCTGCACAGGCAGCATTTCTAGCTCTGATCTGAGGTTTTCTCTCTGGGAAATTCATTTTTGTTTAACTTCAATTCCATTGGGTCAGAAGATGACTCAAAGGACTGGAGACCCCCTATCCCAGGTCCCCCAAGTACCCAGCAATGATGGACCCGAGCAACATCAGGCTGAGTATAGCCAGGAGGCTTCTACTGAATTTGTGTTAGGAGGTCTTCAAGAAAGGCATTACTATCGAGGTGCAATTGCACTAATTAAAAATAGCATATCTTTTTTTTTTGTTTTTGTTTTGTTTTTTGGGCCACACCCGGCATTGCTCAGGGGTTACTCCTGGCTGTCTGCTCAGAAATAGCTCCTGTCAGGCACGGGGGACCATATGGGATACCGGGATTTGAACCAACCACCTTTGGTCCTGGATCGGCTGCTTGCAAGGCAAACACCGCTGTGCTATCTCTCTGGGCCCAAAAATAGCATATCTTTAAGGCGTACTATCTGATCAGTGTTGAGAAGTGTGTGGGCCCAAGAAATTATCACCACAATGGAATATGAACATCTCCATCACCCCAAAGCTCCACCCCCTCCTCCCACAACCACTGACCTGCTTTTGGTACCTGCTGCTGAAGCTGCATTTTCTAGGCTCCCATAAGAGGCCCTTCTGTGCACTGTGGCCTCAGGTTGGACTCTGGGCACTCTTGAATCTTGGTCTTTTACAGGGGCCCAACCCTGAACTATGGGGGACAAAGATGCTGGATTCAGACTCAGTTCCACACATACTAGACAAGTATTCTATGGCTTGACCTACAACCCTCACCCAGACTTTTTTGTGGGAGCACACCCAACGAAATTCAGGCTCTGTGCTCTGTGCTCAGAAATCGCTTCTGACAAACTCGGGGGACCATATGGGATGCTGGGGATTGAAACCAGGTTGGTTGCATGCAAGGCAAACACCTTCCTTCACCTACTATTTCTCTGGCCCCTCACCCTTACTCTTGAGTTGTGAACTTTTCTGCCCAATTTAGGAAGTTTCAAGCAGCTTTTTCCTCTTATTTTCAGGCCTCCCCTCTCCTTTTCCCTCCCCAGGACTCCAGATCATTTAGATCATTAGATCATTTCTTGTTGACCCAGACACCCCTGGCACTCTATTCATTTTTCTGTTTTCTCATTGTTGTTTTCATTGACATTTCCATCACCCTCAAGGAACACTGTGCCCACAGTGGCTATTTTCTGCTCCTATTTCCTTGCCCAAGTCCGTGCCTCCCCTTCTGTGTTGGTGGCTTTCCTAGTAGGATACACAGGTGAAGCTCCTGCAGTTCATCTTCCTGCAGTCTCCCACTGCACTTGTGCAGCCCATCGTTTCCTTGCTGTCAGTGGGTCATGTACAGGAGCAACTAAGCCTTCCTCTGTGTACTCATCAGTAGTGCACAGCTGGGTGATTCTGTTTGCTCATTCCCAATAGCAGGATGAGTAATGCCATGAATGTCTAGGTTTGTTCTCTGCAGGAACTGACTACATTGCTTTGGTATCTCCCTGGCAATTGCCCTGGTGGGAAACAGAGTGCCTCTCCACCGCCACTCGGGATGCTAGTTGTGTCCTAGTTCAGCCACCAGTACCCTGTGAGAGTTTTAGTCCATCTCTGCACAGCCTCACTATGGCTTGCTGGAGCAATTTCTATCTCTTTACCAGGCTTTTTGTTTTAAATTCGTTGCATGGGAACTTTCCGTATGTTGTCAGGGCATTTCTAGGGGAGCTGCATAATTGAGAACCGAGCCTGCTCTGTTATCTGGTCTCTTCTGTGAGGGCTGGGTTGGTTGTGATGTGGGTGCTCTGATTTTTTTCCAATCTTCTCCTTTGGCCTGCTCAGCTCCCTTGATAGCTTTGTGCTCAGAGCCTTGGGAAACTAGGTTGAGCTGTTCCCTTTGGTGCCTTTTCTGGGTCAAGGTGCCATCCTCCAAGATGAGTACTAACACCAGCATGGAGGGCAGAGACATGCTGGCTTCCTGTACTGTGGTCAGGCAGGACAAGGATCTAGTGGTGCCTGTCAGCACTTTGCAGTGTGGGAGGATGCCACAGCCAGACTGTTGCTCACATCTGGTAGCACCAGAAGTCTTCACAGCTCTTCACAGAGAGCAGAGAGAGCTACCAAACAACTGTTGGAGCAACTCTGTCTCCACTGTCCCTGCTTGTCCTGCTGTCCCCACCTGTCCTGCTGTTCCCCCTGTCCACATCTGTCCTGCTGTTCCTACTGACTTGCTGAGTTAGGCTGCATGGACCTGAGTCTGTGGGGATGCAGGTGGCACTCTGGTCTCTGGGCCTTGGGTCCCTGATCCTCTCTCTCAAGGCTGTTCCCATTGGTAAGTGTCTCCTTCCTTCATTGGTGGAACCTTCTGGAACAGGGACTGTGCCTGCTGATATCAGGATGGGAACTGCAGGGAATGTGAGAAGATGATGCTGGGTGTGTGTGTGTGTGTGTGTGTGTGTGTGTGTGGTGGTAGCAAGAGGACCATCCCAGCCTCAGGATAACCAAAGGGTTCCAAAGAACTTGCACGGGAAGGGAAGGGTGGCCTGGGCAGTGGGCAGGTCAGTATGGCTCCTCCCTCACTGGCCTGCTCTGCTGTGTGGGGCTCTGGATTTGCACCCCCAGTGGACTGCCCTAAGGTGGGCCTTTTTCTTCCAAAGGGGGGCCCGATGCCCTGAGACTAGCGTACAGATCCAGCTCATGTGACGGCGTGGTGCTGGTTCAACATCAGGGCTCATGGGGACATGTATGCAACCAGGAGTGGACACTGCAAGAGGCATCGGTGGTCTGCAGACAGCTGGGCTGTGGCAAGGCAGTGGGTGCCCCCAAATACGTCCCACTGCCAGGAGAGAAGGTGCAGCCCCAGCTACACAACGTGTCTTGCAGTGGCAATGAGTCCTCGCTCTGGGAGTGCCGCCTCGGGGCATGGGGGTCTCACAAGTGTCCACACCAGTGGGTGGTGGTTGCTCTGTGTGCCAGTAAGTGGGATGGTGGAGATCTGGGGAGAGCGGGAAGATCTCTTGGGGCCAGCAAAGGGAGGGTCTCTCCCTAGACAAGGGGCCTCAGTGACCACAGGGGAAGCTCTCAATCCTCCTACTGGCCCATGCCTTAGGTAGGCAGCTAGTGTTTGTCCACAAGGCTTTCCTGTCCAGCACTGTTTGTTGTAGGCACTGGGATGCGGCTGGTGGAGTCTGAGGATGGGCCTGCCCTGTCCCAAGGAGAGCAGGGAAAGCAGCAGAGCCTGATAGGAGTGGTCTGGCTCTGCTTCCAGCCGCTGGAACTGGACCCAAGCCTATTCTTAAGGATCAGGGAGACAAGTACTGGCCCTCAGAAGCCTTTTGTGGCTCTGGGCACTTGATGTCACTGAGAATTGTGAAGCCCCAAATGGTGCTCTTCTGTGGGCCTGTGCTCAGTGGGGCCCAGTTAAGAGGGACAGGGTGGAGACAGCAGAGCAGAACGCTGTAGTGTCCCAGATCAGATGAAGGACCCTCAGCCCACATTGACTTTCTTGGAGGGAGGCCACACCAGGCTAGATCCTGTGCAGGCTCACAGGCCTGGGATGGCCCGGCAGGTACCTCAGGCCCAGTGAAAGTGACTGACCTTGGAGACAGGTCACAAGCCCAGGACTGTGGGCCATCGGGGTCTTGTGTCTCTGTGATGTGACCTCTGCAGATGGCACTTTCCGGGAGATCCGGCTAGTGAAGGGCCGCAGCCCATGCGCAGGGCTCCCTGAGATCAGGAACGAGAACAGCGTGGATCGGCTCTGTGGTCTGCATGTGGAGGAGGCCACAGTATTCTGCAGGGAACTGGGCTGTGGCTCTGTGCTGCAGGCCCCTCGCCAGGAAGTGGGGGCTAGAGGGAAGTACATGACATGCAAAGGCACAGAGACCACCATCAAGAACTGCAGACTCAATAACAACCTGCGAAGTGGCTGCGACTTCCAGCAGGACGCAGAGGTGGTCTGTTCAGGTAGGTGGACAGACGTGGAGGTGGTCAGCTCAGACAAGTGGTTATGGGCAGGCAAGAGTCAGACACTGTACCCCATGCGTGGATCTCCTAAGGCCCAGCCCAGTGAGGGCTTGACTGGCTGCTGGGAACCATGCTCGGTGCCTGTCCCATGGCTACACAGCTGTTTCAGAAGCACCGACTTGTGGCTTTGAGCAGAGACTTGGAATCTCGGGCACAGGATGGTTTTGAGAGTCTGGGGAGGTGAACACCCAGGGCTGGTAGAGGCTCTTTGACATTTGGGGGTACCAGCAGAAGTTTTGTGCCTGTGCCCAGGCTCGTGGGGACAGAACCAGGCAGCCCTGCTGTCCCAGGAAGAAACCTGACAGTGTTTGGCCATCAGATCCCACCCTAATAACCCTGGCAAACCCTGTGGTGGACTAAGACGTTGTTACAGTTGGGGCCTCTTGTGTGTCCTGAGTGTGCCTGAGCTCAGCTGTCCCTGTGAGAATCTACGCTGACCCAGAGCTTGTCTTCTCCAGGACACACTGAGGTCCGGCTGGCAGGTGGTGAACACCCTTGTGTGGGACGCCTGGAAGTGCGGCATGGACTGACATGGGGCACCGTGTGTGATAGGAACCTGGACCTGGCCACGGCCCATGTGGTGTGCCGGGAGCTGCAGTGTGGCGCTGCGGTATCTACGCCTGGGGCTGCCCACTTTGGCCACGGCTCTGGGCTCGTGTGGACAGAGACCTTCCACTGTGTTGGCAATGAGTCCTTGCTGTTCCACTGTCCCCGGGGGCCAGGGCACCAGTGTGGGCACAGCCAGGATGCTGGACTCCGGTGCTCAGGTGAGACCACGAGTGTCGGTCGCAGCTCCACACTCTGCCATGGCTCGCAGAGATTCCTCCGTAGTGCAAATTCTTGGTTCAGGGGTGAGGGAAGCATGAATTCTGTCACCCAGGGGGAGGTGGGTGCCAGGTAGGCCTGCCGAGTCCTAGACTGACAAGTCCTGTCTGGCCCACAGAGTTCCGGCTGGTCAATGGCAGCAGCAGCTGTGAGGGCCGTGTGGAATTTCAGGTCCAGGGAACCTGGGCACCCCTCTGTGCTGCTTACTGGGACTTAGCGGATGCCTCGGTGCTTTGCCACCAACTCAACTGTGGCAATGCAGTGGCCATGCTCCAGGGAGGCCACTTTGGGGGCTGGGGAACACCCATTTGGCCCGACCAGTTTCACTGCACGGGCACAGAGGACTATTTGTGGAACTGCCCAGTCACCACCCTGGGAACACCGCCCTGTGCCCCAGGAAACGCTGCTGCTGTGGTGTGCTCAGGTGGGTCTGGGGGGTGGGCTGGAAGAGGTAGGCACAGCGGGCTCTTCTAGATTCTCCTAATGCGCTGCGCCCACTCCCGGACAGGTCTGGCCCACGCTCTGCGGTTAAGGGACGGACAGAGCCGCTGCGATGGCCGCGTGGAGGTGTCCGTGGCCGGGTCATGGGGCCGAGTGCTGGACGCCATGTGGGATCTGAAGGGCGCAGCTGTGGTGTGCCAGCAGCTGCAATGCGGGAGGCCTGAGCGTGCCTATGATGCACCTGCGCCCAGGAGCAGGGCCAGTGGCGTGGCATTGAGTGGGGTGCGCTGTGGTGGCTCTGAGACGCACCTGACCCAGTGCAACATATCCACTTCCCAGCTGCTGCCCGCGGGGGCCTGGCGGGATGCGGGCGTCGTGTGTTCAGGTGAGTGTGGCTGTTTTCCGACATGCCCACGGCCCACGCAGCAGCTCTCTCAGGCCTGACCGAGCATTTTCGCAGGGAGCCTTGGAGTGCGACTGGCTGCTGGACCTGGCCGCTGTGCAGGGCGCGTGGAGGTGCTGCACGGGGGTGCGTGGGGCACCGTGTGTGATGATGGCTGGGACCTCCAAGATGCCCACGTGGTCTGCAAGCAACTGGGCTGCGGCATGGCACTCAGGGCCCTGGGTGCGGCACACTTTGGGCCGGGCACTGGGCACATCTGGATGGACGAACTGCGCTGTGGGGGTTCGGAGTCTGCTCTGTGGCAGTGCCAGTCGCGAGGCTGGGGCCGACATGACTGTGGACACAAGGAGGATGCGGGCGCCGTGTGCGCAGGTGAGTATTGGGACCAAGCTATGGCCCTGGGAGTAGCAAAGCCTGCGCCCTGAGCATCTTGGGGCATGGACCTCAATGATTTGAGAACAAGGTTTATGGATTTTTTGAGGGGTCTATACAGGGCTTGCTCCTGGCTGGCTCGGGGTGGGGTGAACTGCCTATGTGGTGCTGGGGATGGAATTCCAGATCGGCTGTATGCACTATTTTTAAGTTTAAAAGTTTAGTTTAAAAATTAGTTTAAAATTATTAGGCAATGTAATTTAGGAAAGTAAGAAGAAATATGCCAGGAATATGGGGCTGGGGTGGGATGGGGAGGAGAGGTCCAAACCTAACACTACTAAAGCCAGGATCCAAACTGCAGTCACTAAATTGTTTATTGTGCAAAAGAACTTTTCTGTTTCAGGTGATTTCCAGTCATCTTCCTGGACACTGGTGACACTGCTAACACACCTACACATGGGGGCTGGTGATGGGTCCTTGTGGTGAACTGTACACTTAGGTGGGGAGGTTGTGGGTGCATAGCTGGTGTGAGGTTGATGGTTTTGAGGGTTGCAGCTCTTGATGCCAGGACTCCTATATTTGGTTCCCCTTTGAGAGGCATTTCCCTGAACAGACTAATACTTTCTAGGCTCGGTGGCCCTGAGGCTTCGAGGTGGCATCCACCGCTGTGCAGGGTGGCTGGAAGTGTTCTACAATGAGACCTGGGGTGCCGTGTGCAGCAACGCACTGAAGGACCTTTCCTTGTCCATCATCTGCAAGCAACTGGGCTGTGGGGAGCAGGGCTGGCTGGAGAACAGGCCGAGCCATGCCACAGGCTCCCGCATCTTCTGGGTGGACAAAGTGGAGTGCCGAGGGCTGAGAAACTCCACCCTATGGCAGTGCCCCTCTGCTCCATGGGATCCCCACTCCTGTATTCCTGGGGAGGAGGTTTGGGTTACCTGTGCAGGTGAGTCCTTGTGTCTGGGGACAGGAAGGTGTCTCCCCTGTCCCGAGACCCCACAGGACCTCCGGGTCTCCTCTGAAGCCAGCCAGCACACTAACTCCTGCTGTTGTTCCTTCATCCACCAGAGTTGTCCAAGGAGAAGCCACAGGATTCTGGGGACACCGCTAATTGCTCATCGGCACAGAATTGTCCAGGTCCCACTTTGTCCTCTGCTTTCTGTCCATGGCCTAGCCCAGCCCTGCTCTCCGTGATTGTGGTTTTCATTTCCAGAGGAGGGTGCGCTGCGTCTTCGTGGGGGCAAGGACAACTGTGCAGGCCGAGTGGAGCTGTGGCACGATGGCTCCTGGGGCACCGTGTGTGATGACGGCTGGGATCTGGCTGATGCCGAGGTCGTGTGTCGCCAGCTGGGCTGTGGTCCTGCTCTGGGCGCTCTGCCGGGGGCTGCCTTTGGTCCAGGCTCAGGGCCTGTGTGGCTGGATGAAGTGGGGTGCCGGGGCAGTGAGGTGGCCCTGTGGGACTGTCCTGCACTGCTGTGGGGACACGGAGACTGTGTGCACAAGGAGGATGCAGGCGTGAACTGCTCCAGTGAGTGGTGTGGGCAGGGTTGTGTGTGTGCTGGGAAGGGTTTTTGAGCCAGGGCCTCTGTTGTATCTCTTTTCAGTGCCCCTCTGGGCAACTGGAGCAACTGTAAGATGCTCTCAGGGGGCTCTTAGGGATGTTGCATCTCCTTCCTCACCCTCTGGTCCCATTTCTTCTGCAGGGAACAGGACCATCGTGGCATTGGTCTCAGGTGGGTTTGCTCAGCTACCCTCAGCCTCTGATAGTGGTCCCTGTGCAAACCAGCCAACCATGTCCACAACCTTCCCTTTGCTGATGGGGCGGAACTTGGTCCTGGTCTGCTGTGTTCTCACACAAGTGTGACTTTGCACACAGCACAACTGAGGGCTCTGAGCAGTCAGGAAGGAGTTGTCCACTTGTCCATCTTTTGTTCCTCCTCCTGCCCTCTCTGCCCTAGAGGCCTCTGAGGGAACAGAACATCTCTGTTCTCTGGGTGCCCCTCCCCCTCCCTGGGAGGCTCATGGTGTGGCCCAAGGTCACAATAGCCCAAACAGCCCAGGTCAAGTAAGCTCTCCCATCTTGTCCACAGGTACCCCTCTGGCCCCGCTGCCTCCCCACCAGGCTGAGACCTTGCCAATGACCTTCTGCCTTATTCTGGGCACCCTTTTGGGTGTCACCTCTGTCACCCTGGGGATACAGTGGTGCCGTCGCCACAAACAGACTCGCAGTGGTAGGTAGATTTTGGCATTGGCCCCCAAGATTCTGACAATGGGTGGCAGGGCACCCAGAGCCAGGCCATTGGTGGCTTTGGTGACCTCTTAAATTGAGGACAGGGCACTGGAGCTCTGCCAGCTCTCAGGACAGCTGCACCAGATCTAGACCCAGCCAGATCTCGGGGATGCTGTCTCTTGATCCATCTAAGGGACTGGGTGTTTTCTGGGGGCACTTGGACTGGGAGTCCTGGTCTTGGGGGCCCAGGGAAGTGAACCTTATTATAGGGGGACTTTAAATTCAATGGGGAGCTGTGGCCAGTAAACCTCAGGCCTGGAGGGTCCAGTCATGCATGAGAGACCTCCTCTCCCAGGGCAGCTCCATGCCTGCTGCCGGCCACTCTCCCTTAGATAGCGTTGACTGGTCTTCACAGGTTCTAGAATGTCGGAGAATTTACCTTCAGAAGGTGTTTATGAGGACATTGCAACCATCTCCATGGGGGAGAGAGACGAGGGAGCTGGAGAATCTGGGCATTGGGTGTGGAAGGAGGAGTATGATGATGCCGATGAGCCAGTCTCTGAGGATGGTGAGGTGGAGGAAGAGGAAGAAGAGGAGAAGGAGGCAGCGGCGGCCTTGAACTCCACAGGTGTGCACTTCTGTGCCCTGATGTCCATAGTGCTCTTCCTGCTGTACTGCTCCTACACTCAGGGTTCTGACCTGGTCAACGCTTACATATAAAGACCCAAGTGCAACCTCTGTGTGTGACTCTCACTCCCATCTCAGGCTTGGCTGCAGGGTGTCTCCCCACTGGGTGGGCCTGTCTGAGGGCCCTGGATCCTGTCCTGCTATCTTGTCCCTGGCTGGCTGCTGAAGACCTGAGCAACTGGGTAGGAGAAGGCCCTGGAGCCAGAAGTTTCCCAGTAGCCCTGCTCTGCTTCCTGTCTGGCTTCAGGGTACAGCTGGAGCCCAGCACAGGCACTTCTGGTGGGGGGTGCAGGTGCTGAGGGCCCCAGTTCTTGTGTGTCTCTGATGCAGGTGGGCGTCTTCATACACCAGGCCCTGAAGCTCCCCACCCCAGGATGTACTGATGCTGAACTGGCTATGGTGACTCTGCAGTGACCAGATGGAAGGGAGGACCCCCGGGTTCCAGGGGCTGTGACTCTCTAATTTCTCAGAGACGTTATTAAACTCTTTTGAAAGCATCTGCTCATTCTTCACAGATCTCCACATGCTTTTTTGATCTCATACCCCACCTCATCTTGGTCTAAGTCAAGTTCCAATCATCTCAGTTCTCCTCATTTAGGTCTCCTGACTGTGGGGCTCTTATATGTTCCAGCTCCTGACCTGCACTTGGACCTGATGTAATCAGATGAAGCAGAGTCTCAAACTCAATTTACCTGGGGGCCACAGGAGGCAAAGTCAGGGTGATCCTTGAGTGCAAAGACAGTAGTAAGCCTTGAACATTGGGATGTGTGACCCAAACAACTAAAACAAAACAAAACAAACAAACAAACAAAAAAGATTGCTCTAGGGTAGGGCCACAAAACGTTGTATGGAGGGCTGCAAACGGCTCGCGGGCTGTGAGTTTGAGACCCCTGAAGGCATAGCTGCTCCTGTCTGCTGTTCACCAGTCCCTGAACAACACCCTCTATTACACCTTCTGACTGCCCCTGACCACTCATATTACACCTCCAGACCACCCTTGACCACACATTGACCACATCTGTTCACTTTCTCCCATCTCTTATATTGAGCATAGTACTGGAAATCCTAGCTAGAGACATTAAGAAAAACACAACAACTAAAGAACCAGAGAGATAGAACGGAGTTAGGGATTGTCTTGCATGCAACTGACCTACATTTGATCTCCAGCATCCCATAGGGTCCCCTCAGCCCACTAGGAGGGGTCCCTGAGCACTGAGCCAGGAATAAGCCTTAAGCACTGCCAGGTATGGTCCCCCCCTCCCGAAAAAAAAAACAAATTAAGAAGGGGGAAAAGGCAGAAAAGGCATTCAAATAAAAATGAGGTAATATCACCTTTGTATGTGATGGTAGGAAAAGTCCAGCCTCATTCTTTAATGTGTGGTTATCCAGTTGTCTAGCATTATTTATAGAAATACCATTTTTATTCTTGAAGAAGAAATGATATTTGAACTCTTGAAAGCCAGTTGACAGGACTGCTGGTTTTATTTATGGACTTTTATTCAGTCCATAATAAATATAGCTTTCCTATGTATAAGCTTGTCAAAGAGATGCAAGAAATCAGCTGTGTTTTGAGAGTGATTGCACCCACTATCTGGAGAGCAGCTGGGGAATACTATCGTCTTAACCACACAAAGTCTTCCAGTTCATGGTATGGGGTATTTCTGTATTAATCTTCACTTTGATTCCTCTAACAGTGTGTAGTTCTTTTGTTAAATTTATTCATAATATTCCAGTTATTTTAATGATATATATTTTTTTTTTTTTTGGTTTTTGGGCCACACCCGGTGACGCTCAGGGGTTACTCCTGGCTATGCGCTCAGAAGTCACTCCTGGCTTGGGGGACCATATGGGACGCCGGGGGATCAAACCGCGGTCCATCCTAGGCTAGCGCAGGTAAGGCAGGCACCTTACCTTTAGCGCCACTGCCCGGCCCCAATGCTATTCTTTAAAAAAAATTTTTTTGGGCCATACCTGGTGGCGCTCAGGGTTACTCCTGGCTCTTTGCTCAGAAATCACCCCTGGAAGGCTCAGGGAACCATATGGAAAGCCAAAGATAAAACCTGGGTTGGCTGCATGCAAGGCAAATGCCCTATTCACTGCACTGTGTTATTACTCTGACCAATCATTAATGGTCTTCTAATCTAAATTTTAATTCATTTTTGGATTGTTCATTGCAAGAATATATAAATCAATTTTTGTGTATTGTTGGTAGAAAAATGTAGATCTTCCTGAACTTAATAGTTTTTGTACTTTTTTAGTGTATTTCTTAGCATTTTCTAAATATAACTTACATATAAACCAACAGAGATAGTTTTATTTATTCCCTTGAATATAAATGCTGTGACTTCTTTCTATAATCTAGTTGCCCTGGGTAGTCTCAAGGACACTGCCCAGTAGAACCTGAAGAGCTGACCTCCTTGTCTTGTTTCTGGTCTTTAAGAATAAACACTGATATTTCACCTTTAGGGCTGATTTTAGCAGTGTGTGTAATATTATATGTTCTTGATCCTTCTATTTTTAAATTTCTGAGCACTAAAGTGAAAAGTTGCTTAATTTTGTTAAATTAAGCTAATTTTTCTACACTTATTCAAATGATCAGATTTTTTAAAGTCTATTTGTATGGACCACTACATTAATTAATATGCAGATGCAAAGCAAATTTATATTCTTTGGATAAATTCCACTTGGTCATGTCATGTAATTCTTTTTGTAGCTTTCTGGATTCAGTCTGCTAGTGTTTCACTGAGAGTTTTGTTGTATATTTTTGGGAGATCCTGGCTTTTAGTTTTCTTATGATTTCTTCTGATTTTCGTATCAGTGTAATCCTGAAAGTAGTTGGGAAATATTCTTTCTCCTTGTGAATGATTGTGAAGGACTAGTATTCTTTAAATGCCTGGTAGGATTTAGTGGTGATGAATATCATGCCTAGTATTCTTTGTTTAAAAAATTAAATAACTGTGAGAGGCAGAGTTAAAAAATTGTTAATAGTTGTGGGGCCGGAGCTATAGTGAAGCAGTAGGGTGTTTGTCTTGCACTCAGCTGACGCAAGACAGACCCGGGTTTGATCCCTGGAGTCCCATGTGTTCCCCTGAGCCAGGAGTGATTTCTGAGTGCGTGCCAGGAGTAACCCCAGAGCATCACCAGGTGTGGCTCCAAAACCAAGAAATAAATGTTGATAGTTTAGTTTTAGTCATACAATGTTCCAATACCTACCTCTTCAAAAAAACTAGTATTCTTTTTTTTTTTTTAATTTTTATTTTTTCCAGACTCTATTTCAAGTCGTCATGGAGGGGTATTGTGAAAAGTTTTCAATTAGCAATAATCGAGCCTCGGATAAACCTCATTGGCTATGATACTGCCACTGCACAAAGCTAGAACTAGTATTCTTTAAATACCTGGTAGGATTCAGTGGTGATGTTATCTGGCATTGTGGGTAATTTTGTGGATAACTGAATCTATTGTTATAGCTTATATTTCACTATAAATTTGTCCATTTTATTTAAGCTATTGGTTTTGTTGACAGATAGTTATTAATAGAATTTCTTTTTTTCTTTCTTTTTTTTTTGGTTTTTGGGCCACACCCGGCGGTGCTCAGGGGTTACTCCTGGCTATCTGCTCAGAAATAGCTCCTGGCAGGCACGGGGGACCATATGGGACACCGGGATTCGAACCAACCACCTTTGGTCCTGGATCGGCTGCTTGCAAGGCAAACACCGCTGTGCTATCTCTCCGGGCCCTAATAGAATTTCTTTATTGTTCCTTTTATCTCTATGAGGTTAGTACTTATATTTATTCTTTTTTATTTGTTTTTGGCTCACACCCAGCAGTACACCACACTCAGAAATCGCTCCTGGCAGGCTGGGGGACCATATGGGACGCCAGGATTCGAACCAATGACCTTCTGTATAAAAGGCAAATGCCTTACCTCCATGCTATCTCTCCAGCCCTATATTTATTCTTTTTTTTTTTTTTGGTTTTTGGGCCACACCCGTTTGACACTCAGGGGTTACTCCTGGCTATGCGCTCAGAAATCGCCCCTGGCTTGGGGGGACCATATGGGACGCCGGGGGATCAAACCGCGGTCCTTCCTTGGCTAGCGCTTGCAAGGCAGACACCTTACCTCTAGCGCCACCTTCCCAGCCCCCCTATATTTATTCTTTTTATTACTTTTCTGTTTTGCTTACTGGGACTCAACAGCAACTCGTGAGTTTTTTTTTTTCTTTTTTGATGTGGTGCCAGGAAACAAATCTTTTATTATTATCACTCTAATTTTTTTTTTTGGGTCACACCCGGCAGTGCTCAGGGGTTACTCCTGGCTGTTTGCTCAGAAATAGCTCCTGGCAGGCACGGAGGACCATATGGGACGCCGGGATTCGAACCGATGACCTCCTGCATGAAAGGCAAATGCCTTACCTCCATGCTATCTCCCCGGCCCCAATTTTTATACTTTCTTTACATTTGCTGAATTTTATTTTGATTTTTTCTTTTTCAGCTTCTTGAGATATAAGTATAGTTTACTTAATTGCAGATATCCATTATTTTTACATAGGTACTTACAATGGTCAAAATACTTAGATTACTTGAATCAGCTGCACATTTCCCTCCCATACCTCACCTCTCATCTCCACCTGTATCTAGGGAAGGCAATTTGCTTCTCTCTCCATCTCCTTCTCTCTCTTTCCCTCCCTTTTGACACTGTGGTTTGCACTATTGTCAATGATATAGAATTTGTGGGGGAGAAACTACTTGACTCATGGGACCATTTGATTTTTCTATGTTAAGAATCATTGTCATGAGCAGTTCTTATTTTTAGGGTCTAAATGGTGCAATTTTTTAAGGTGCACCAAAAAAAGTGGGTCAGGGAGGGATGCAAATAGGGCCACAAGATTGCAGAACTTGGTCATGCTGCGTGAGTGGTCAGGTGGTAGTGCACAGCTCTGAGCTCACCATCCCCTCAGGACCTAGGGGGCCTCTTGGAAACCTGCCAGAATTTCCTAGGGGGAAAAAGCTTTCTTCTGAGGTAGGACTAATCACTGCTCCCCTTCTCTGATCCTAAAGAGGTGAGACAGAACAGCTGATTTTGCAGTGGTTTCCTGTGACTACCTAGAGTACTTCCTCCTGAGGTCTATAGAGTCCAGGGCCTGAAACAGGCTTGTGATGACCTAATTTAGTCCAGGGCCTGAGATGGAACTGTGGTGACCTGATTCAACCTAGAGCCTGTGACAAGCAGCCTGTGGTGACCTGATTTAAGTTCCTCTATTTTGCATGACTGGGCCCATCTGCACCTGCTGTGAAGGCATATGAGAGCCACACATGGGCCTGTCCAGCTGATTCCA
Source organism: Suncus etruscus (assembly GCF_024139225.1). NCBI lineage: Eukaryota > Metazoa > Chordata > Mammalia > Eulipotyphla > Soricidae > Suncus > Suncus etruscus. Next base: position 72,363,919 of record NC_064864.1, read on the forward strand.
GCCCTTAGTATGTGCTGCTGTAATGGTTAGGGTTAGGGTTTATCAGGCTATCAGCCCCATGGCTATTGGACTGCTCAGTCCTGCCTGGTTCTGCTGAGGCTGAGCTGTGTTTGAGGGTTGGGGTCTGGCATTCCTGTGGCTCCACGTCTGCTTCTCTGGGATCTTGTGTACACACAACACACCCGCCCATGAGACTGTTCACTGCTCATGCTGCTGAATTTCCAGTCAGGGCCAGGGGAAAGGCCACAGCTCAGACTTTTCCGGAACTCTGTGTTGAGGCAGCACCTGAGAATGATCCTCACAAGCCCCATTACTGAGCACATTGTCAGCAGCTGGCAGTTTCCTCATGCAGGCTGAGTTTCTCTGAGTGCCAAGACCTCTTGACTTCTGGACAAGAGTAGGACACACATCCACACCTGATATTCCAGACAGGCTCGTTATTTTCAAACCAAGCATCCCACTGAGCTTGGAGGAAGACTTGCACTTACCTGTGAATCTGCAAAGTCACAAGCAAAGCAGCCACTGGGCTGTTCCAGGAAGTTCTATATAATGTGCTTTCCTTAGGTCTTCACCAACAGCACATTCAGGGGACGGGCTGTGTGTGGTTTCCTGTAGGCTTCCCTTCCGTTCATCTGGGCCCAAATGGAAGAAACTCTTCACTCAGTGATCAGAGACTCAGTGCTATGTTCTGAAACAATGGCATTAAAAATCTGGAAATAACTCCGAATAGAGTGAATGTGTATATAGATGGAGTGTTGTGCCTAAGATGGCAGTCCTGACCCTGGTTGACAACATTGTGCACATCTTTACTGAGTAATTCTATTTTTTGTTTTGTTGGTTTTTTTGGCCTCCCCAGCCCACAAGTGCTGCTGTTTTGGGAATAGTACCTGCCAGCGTGTACCACAACTGTTTCCAGCCTCATTTCTATGCCTCCTCAGTGGCTAGTTTTCCCCACTGGACTCAAGGCTCACCACCCTGTGGGACCAGTCTTCTGGCTCCCAGTGGATGCCCAGTTTCCATCAGATAGGACCTCCCTCAGAAGGGTCCTCTTGTCTAGCTGGACATGAGAGGTAGAGAGCGGCCACTGCACATAGATGGCAGGTAGCTCAGGTGCAGTTTCTATAATTTGTTGAAACAGTTGGGAGCACACCTGGGAAAAAAGGATAGGAATGATGACCAATGAGAAATAGAAAGGGACTAACACCATTACTAATAATAAATGTCTGTTGGTGAAAGGATACAAAAGCCATCCACAGAATGGGAGAAACTATTCACCTAATACCCATCAGACAAGGGGCTAATATTGAACATATACAAGGTACTGACAGAACTTAACAAGAAAAAAATCTAACCTCATCAAAAAATGGGAAGAAGAAATGAATAAATACAAATGGCCAAAAGACACATGAGAAAATGCTCCACATTATTAATTAAATTGATGCCTTTTGAAATGGTCCCCATTTATTTCCCATTTGATATTGTATCTCAGTCAGTTGGTATTTTCCCCTCCCCTGGGGGGGCTTGAATTTTGGAATTGAATAAATTGTAGGCAGGAGAGCTGAGCTGGGGCTGTCATCTTGGATTGTGGTTCTGTTTGTTGGAGTAACTGGCTTGTGGGCGAACAGCTTGCAGTGTAAATTTTCTTGCCTGCTATTTTCTCAATATTCTGTGTGGATTAATTATTTCCTGAGAATTATCAACATACCATCTTTTCCTGTACTTCCCAGACAGGGGGTAAAGGAAAGTTCTCTTTTGGAACTTTGGGACAACCAGACCTCAACCCACTTCCAAAGAATATCTATTTACATCACATCACTAGTCATCAGGGAGATGCAAATCAAAATAACTTTGAGGTACCATCACATAAAACAAGAACAATCAGTGCTGGCAGCGATGTGGAGAGAAAGGAACTCTCATTCACTACTGGTGGGAATGCTATCTAGTATAGCCTTTATGGAAAACAATATAGAGATTCCTCAAAGAAAACTGGAAATTGAACTCCCATATGATCCAGCTATACCACTCCTAGGGATATACCCTGGGAACACAAAAATGTAATACAAAAATCCTTCCTCACACCTATTTTCTTTTCTTTCTTTTTTGTTTTTTGTTTTTTGTTTTTGGGTCACACCCGGCAGTGCTCAGGGGTTACTTCTGGCTTTATGCTCAGAAATTGCTCCTGGCAGGCTCAGGGGACCATATGGGACATCGGAATTCAAACCAATGACCTTCCGCATGAAAGGCAAATGCCTTACCTCCATGCTATCTCTCTGGCCCCAGCTCAGAGCTATTTTCATTGCAGCATTATTTACAATAGCCAGACTCTGGAAACAAGATTCCCTTCAACAGATGAATGGCTAAAGAAATTGTGGTCCATATACATAATGGAATATTATGCAGCCATCAGGAGAGATGAAGTCACAAAATTTTCCTATATGTGGATGTACATGGAACCTATTATGCTGAGTGAAATAAGTCAAAGGGAGAGAGATACAGATTAGTCTCACTCATCTAGGGGTTTTGAGAAAAATAAAAGACATTATTATAATAATGTCCACAGAAATAGAGATGAGGGCTGGAAGGATCATCTCACAATATGAAGCTCACTATAAGGAGTGGCGAGTGCAGTTAGAGAAATAACTACACCGACAGCTATCAGAGCAATGTTAATGATTGAGACCTGTCTCGAATACAGGCGGTGGATGTAGGAGGAGGAGGGAAAGTGGAGACACTGGTGATGGGAATGTTGCACGGCTGAAGAGGGGGTGTTCTTTATATAAATGAAAAGCAACCACAATCATGTCTGTAATTAAGGTGCTTAAATAAAGATATTAAAAATGTTTGTTGGTGAAATTCATCTTCAAAATCCCACAAATGATTGTCAGTATAATATTTCAAGTGATCTAATGTATCTGAGTAAATGAAAAAATGGAGAAGGAAGAATAATGAATAGTAGGATGGGGAGAGGGAGTTCAGAGTATACCCTAGAAGTAAGGACAGGTGATTATGGGAGGGGGGATTCCTGGCAGAGGAAGATGAGGGCAGGGAAAGGATAAAAGATGGAGAAGGAAAGAAAAATGATCAGAAGGGAGAATGGATTGAAAGAACATGGGGGAGCCGGGAAGGTGGCGCTAGAGGTAAGGTGTCTACCTTGCAAGCGCTAGAGTAGGATGGACCGCGGTTCGATCCCCCGGCATCCCATATGGTCCCCCCAAGCCAGGGGCAATTTCTGAGTGCATAGCCAGGAGTAACCCCTGAGCGTCAAACGGGTGTGGCCCAAAAACCAAAAAAAAAAAAAAAAAAAAAGAAAAGAAAGAACATGGGAATATGACTGTGATAAAATCCAATAAGATGAAAATACAGAAGTGATGATGTTACCCCTTCCCAAGGCCAAATGCTAATAATCTTAACTGGATGATCAGACCCTCCCACCGATGGGAGGGGTCTGTGGTTGGTAATTAAAGTGACCTGGAGGAAGGGTAAGAAGGAGACTCAGCAAGGAAGATGTAGCAGGTAGAGAAGAGACACAGGTTGGGTGCAGAGAGGTTGGTTAGCTTAGAAGCCATATGAGAAATATGCCCATAGTGGTTAGGGCCTTGTAATAAAGCTGATGTCTCCTGAAACTTCACCTGACGTCTGTGGGTCATTTCCTCTCTGCAGACCCTTTGGGCTGAAGGGGCTGCAGGCACCAGGCTGGGCCGAGAAAGGCCTTACTATCCATTCACAATGCACTACTAGGACTCTATTCATTAGTAATTAATGCAACATGATGGTACATGAAAGGAAAGTCAGTGAAACAGAAAAGGAAAGAAAAGAGGATGCTGGAAAGATGAAGAGAAGAAATGAAAGAAATAGAATACAATCGATGAACAAAATAAACTCTATAGGAGGCTCAGAGAAAGGCAGTTTGAATATATTATATGGAGAGGGTGGATTAGGTGTTCAAGAAAACAAAAGGCTGGGGTTAAATGTGGGACGAGGAGAAGGTTGAGGTGGTGGAATGATAAGAAGACTAGCACGAAGGCAGAGGGTAAGGAAGGATGGATGGGAAGAAGGTGAGTGGGTAAATGAAGGGATGGAGGATGAGGTGATGTGCGGGTAGATAAATAAGCAGGTAGATTATGGATGTTTGGAAAAAGAATACGAAAGCATTTGGGAAGGAAGGTGGGCAGTGAATGGATCAGTAAAAGATGGGATAAATCCATAAATTAGTTGAAAACTTGATTGCTTGTTTAGAATTTATTTATTTATTTATTTATTTTTGGTTTTTGGGTCACACTAGGCAGCGCTCAGGGGTTACTTCTGGCTCTACGCTCAGAAATCGCTCCTGGTAGGCTCGGGGGACCATATGGGATGCTGGGATTCGAATCACCGACCTTCTGCATGCAAGGCAAATGCCTTACCTCTATGCTATCTCTTCGGTCTCTAGAATTCATTTTGGAAGCCATTCTCTCTGGAGGAGGTGTCACATTACCCAAGTTTCCCTTATAAAAATGAAAATAAAGGCCTCAAGCTTGCTCTTTTGGGGGAGAGAAACAGCTAAGAAGAGAGGAGACAGGGAAAGATACAAAAATATAACAGAGCAGGGAGCGAAAAGGAGGCGGAGGCGAAGGGACTACCGCGTTCGCGGGCTGCTCCTGTCCCACCGCCCGACCAGGTGCGCCCTCGTCGCCCGCGGGCTTCCAGTGCCAAGGTTGCTGCTTTGTGGTTCACAAGAGGTGCCATGAATTTGTTACGTTTTCCTGTCCAGGTGCGGATAAGGGACCCAAAACGAATGTCCCCCGAGCAAACACAAGCTCAAGATCCAAGATCAAGGTGGCAGCCCCACCTTCTGCGATCGTCGTGAGTCGCTATCCTACTGCCTCATCCACCAGGGAATTAAATGCACCACCTGCAACTTGACCGCGCGCAGTCGTTTATGCGCCAGTCTGGGGGGGAAGGACCATGCCGAGAAGAGGGCCGCATCTACCTGAAGGCCTAGGGCATTGAGGAGAAGCTGCATGTCACAGGCCTACGAAGCATGTAGCACCTGGTTATGCTGCAGCTTTGCCTGGAGAAGACCCCAAAAATCTTCCTCCCAATATAAAGGAGAACACAAGGAAACTGTGGGAACAAGGAGTCCCATACCCCCTATCCTGGAACGATAGGAGTAGCTTGTTCTGTAGGAATTCCCCGCAATAAATAATCCACACAGATATGAAGGTTTTAGCAGGCAAGAAACTCACACAACAAGCTGTTCACCCCCAAGCCAATCGCTCCATCGTGTGGAATCACAAGCTTAGATGACAGCTCAGCTCATCAGCTTTTCTTCCTCCCCTTTAGTCAGCTCCAAACCTTCCTTGGGGGAGGGGAAAAAGCCCCTAGAAAGGCAGCTGGAACACATGCAGATGGGAGCTATTTCAAAGGCCTTTTACCTCACAGGACACGGAAACACAGCCCCTGATCACGGATTAGAAGGATCAAAATGGCAACACTTCCCAAAGCATTAAACAAATTCAAAGTTGTCCCGATAAGGAGACTCATGACATTTTCCCACTTCCGAAATTAATATGGAACTATAATCTCTCCTCCTCTCTATAGCCAAAGCAATCTTTGGGGGGGGATTCTTGGAGAGGAAAAGTGGGGGGCATCACTTATCCCAACTTTAAGCTGAAATATACAATGATGTTTAAATTAAAACAGTATGGCATTAGAATAAAGACAGACCCTCACATCAGTGGAATAGAATTGAAAAACCAGAGAGGGAACCTCAGGTATATGATCTATAAAGGAGCAAAAAAATATATGAATTAGATCAAGGAAAGTCCCACTACAACAGGAGGTGCTGGGAAAACTGGTCAATCACATGCAAAAAAAAAAAAAAAAGAGCCTTTTAGACCTTTTCTTGATGCCATGCACAAAAGCCAAATCAAAAGTGTTTCAAGATCTTAATATCAGACCTAAATCCATAAGTTATATAGAAAAAGACATAGTCAGATCTCTCTGTGACACAAATAAATTAGAGGTATCTTTTTTAATTTTTAAAAAATTTCAATCTTTATTTAAACACTGTGATTACAAACATGACTGTAGTTGAGTTTCAGTCACAAAACGAACACCCCTCTTCACCAGTGCAACTTTTCCACCACCAAAGCATCCCATCTCCCTCCACCCACAGACCCTGCCTGTATTTCACAGGCATTCTACTCCTCTCACTCATTAACATTGTCATGGTAGTTGTTAGTGTTCTAATTGCACTCACTGCTCTTTGAGGAGAGCTTCATATTGTGAGCCTATCCTTCCAGCCCTAATCTCTGGGCATTATTACAATAATATTTTTTATTTTTCTTAAAACCCATAGATAAGTGAGACTATTCTCTCTCTCTTCCTCTTATTTCACTCAGCATTATAGTTTCCATGGCCATGCATGTATAGGAAAATTTCGTGACTTCATCTCTCCTGACAGCTGCATAATATTCCATGGTGTATATGCACCACAGTTTCTTTAGCCAATAATTTGTTGAGGGGCATCCTGGTTGTTTCTAGAGTCTGGCTATTGTAGATAGTGCTGAGATAAATATAGGAAGAGATTTTTGTATTGCATTTTGTGTTCCTAGGGTATATACCTAGGAGTGGTATAGCTCAGTTTCCAGTCTTTTGAGGAATCTCCATATTGTTTTTCATAAGGGCTGGACTAGACAGCATTTACACCAGCAGTGAATGAGAGTTCTTTTCTCCTCTCATCCCCACCAGCACTTACTATTCTTGATCTTTGTGATGTATGCCGTGGCGTCTCTGTGGTGTGAGATGATACCTCATTATTGTTTTGATTTGCATCTCCCTGATGATTAGTGATGTGGAACATTTTTTTCAGTGTTTTTTGGCCATTTGTATTTCTTCTTTGAGAAATTGTTTGTTCTTTTCTTCTCACCATTTTTTGATGGGGTTAGATTTTTTTTCTTGTTAAGTTCTGTCAGTAATTTGTATATCTTAGATATTATCCCCTTGTCTGACAGGTATTGGGTGAATAGTTTCTCCCAATCTGTGGGTGGCTTTTGTATCCTAGGCACTATTTCCCTTGAGATGCAGAAGCTTCATAGCTTAATATAGTCCCATCTGTTTATCTCTGTTTCCACTTGAGTGCTGTTTCTGCCTTGAAGATGCCTTTAATCTCAATATCATGGAGTGTTTTACCTATGTGTTGTTCAATATGTCTTATGGTTTTGGGTCTCATATCCAGATCTTTAATCCATTTGGATTTGACCTGCGTGCATGGTGTTAGATGGGAGTTAAGTTCCTTTTTTGAAAGGGGCTGATCAGTTGCTCCGACACCACTTGTTGAAGAGAATTTTCTTGCTCCATTTTGCATTTCTTGACCCTTAATCAAAGATTAATTGATTGTATATCTAGGGCATATTCTCTGAATGCTCAAGTCTATTCAACTGATCTGAGGGTCTGTCTTTATTTCAGTACCATGCTGTTTTAATGACAATAGCTTTGTAATACAATTTAAAGTTTGGGAAAGTGATGCCTACCATACTCCTTTTATGTTTATTATTCCAAATAAATTTAAGGAGTGTTTGATACATTTCTTTGAAGAATGTCATGGGTGGGGCCTGGAGAGATAGCACAACGGTGTTTGCCTTGCAAGCAGCCGATCCAGGACCAAAGGTGGTTGGTTCGAATCCTGTGTCCCATATGGTCTGGAGCTATTTCTGAGCTGCCAGGAGCTATTTCTGAGAAGACAGCCAGGAGTAACCCCTGAGCACTGCCGGGTGTGGCCCAAAAACCAAAAAAAGAAAGAAAAAAAAAGAATGTCATGGGTAACTTAGAGGGATTGCATTAAATCTGCACAATGCTTTGGAGAGTATTGCCATTTTAATGGTGTTAATGCTGCCAATCCATGAGCAGGGTATGTGTCTCCATTTCTTTGTGCCCTCTTTTATTTCTTGAAGCAGGGTTTTATAGTTTTCTTTGTATAGTTGCTTCATGTCTTTAGTTAAGTTGACTTCAAGATATTTGCATTTGTGTGACATTAATGTGAATGGGATTGTTATTTTAATGTCCATTTCTTCTCTATCATTATTGGTGTATAAGAAGTCCATTGATTTTTAAATATATTTTTATTTAAGTAACATGATCATAGTTGAGTTACAGTCATAACCAGAATACCCCGCTTCACCAGTGTAACATTACCCCCTCTCCACTTCTCATCCCCTACCTGTATTCGAGACAGACATTCTACTACAGTTATTTGTTTTTAAGTTCAGTTAGTTGTATATTTTTTCTTAAAGGATAAGAGTAAAAAGTATAGTAAAGGTGTGGTAGTGGCAATCACTATTGTTTGCATAGGTCCAGAAAAATGGGAAAATGGAAAAAAATCCTTGACCTGATTACAAAAAGACCTCACCTCAGAAGTTTATTGGCATAAGACCGACTCTGGGTTCCAGGCATACCAGTCCATTCAACTCGAGTCATTCTCAAGGTCCCGGTGAAACTTTTTTACACTTTAGCTATTGTTGGTATCAGATTCTTATATTTAAAGACTCTGGATTCTGTGTATTTCTTTCATTGATGTCAGGCTGATGTGGAGCATCCTCTAGTTTCAGCATACCATTAAATGCGGAGCGATCTGCCCTGCATGCAGACTGTTACTGAGTCGTCTGGGTGTTGGGAGCACTCTTTACCAAAGCAGTGGTAGGTCTTCCCTGGTAGAGGCTGGGATCCTGGTAATGTTATAGACAATTGTGGTTGTTTCCATAGATGGTATCCATTGTTCAGGTGTGTGTGGGCGATGCCCATTCTTCTGAGGCCTAAGCCAAATCATTATGCCAATGTTCAGGGTAAAAGGCCTAATTACATTACTAAATTTGTGTTCCCATCTCTATTAGATAAGAACTTGTTTGCATATGTATTATTTTCCCATTTTAATGTGCCTATGCAAAAGAGAAGTAATGCCACAAGATATTGTTGGTGCATCTGGGGGCCGACGAATAAAGTCCAACATTCCCCGTAACTTGCTTCAAACATAAAATCTATACAGAGATACTCTTCTACCAGTATTGCTTATAAAACAGATCTCAAAGGGGGAAAATCAAACAATCAAATAACAAAGCCAGTGGGCAAAATTGTCACTATATGAGGATGTTCGAAAAGAGTTATAAGTGTTAAGGGAATACATCTGAGATATACAAAGGAGATACATGTGTCCCTTTTGTGTTTTAGAAATAGTCAAGAGGGAGGGGGGTATTTCCGAGACACCACTTTGGTCTGTGATTTGGACAAGTGTATGTAAATATTTTAGGGGATTATTATGTTACTGACCCTACCCTGATCGGTGATTGTGCCCTACCCTAGGGTGTGACCTGGCATTCTGCCCCCACCCTAGGATGGTACCTGATTCTGCTTCCACCATTGGGTGATATCTGATCCCACCATTGGGTGGTACCTGATTCTGGGGGATAAAAACAAGGGTCTCCTTGGCAAGTCTTTCTGACCTTCATTAGGAGATCTAATTTGTTTGTGAGGAAAAAGACCTGTGAATAAGTGTTTTAAATAAAAACAAAACAAAACAAAACAAGGGTCTGTGGAAGGCGAGAGGCTTTTGGCTGGAACTTATGCTGAGTCTTTGGACTTCAGTCTTGTCCACTGAATAAAGCTAATATTTCCACAAGCCTGACTGTCTTCGAGCTGTTTACCCACCGTTTCACCTCAAAACCGTCAGCTGGACAGGGTGGCAGACGCGTGCTCCAAGCTGGAGGGGAAAGACCTCATCCTCCATCCCTCCATCAGTCAACCTCTTCAGGAGCTGACTTGCAACATAATGGCACCTGAACAGGCTGAACCTGGACCCTCAATAACTGTAAGTGAAATACTTCATTGGAAATTTCCTCTGCTGACCATTAAATGGTTTCTGTGGTTAGTCATGTGGATTCTGCCACCTTTTTGCTTACGCATTGGTTCTCTAGTATACAAGTGAATTATTCCATTTTGTTTAAAACTAATTGGTTTTGATCTAAGGATAATCACTGCAATTGGATGGTTGTGGTCTATATTTCAAATGAAAATTGCATTGTCTCCAGCCATCATAGTTTGTGGAATTTCTGTGTTGGCTCACGTTATTACTGTGAGCATAGTTATTGGCTGGTATTTAGGAAATAGAAAGTGTAGAAATGGTGAGGGTAAAACTAGTATGGATAATAAGGAAATCTTTCCGACGAAAATTCAGATGCAGGCTGACGAATCCAACCCCACCATCAACAATATAGAAATTTTTGCTGAAAGAAAATCAACTTGGAAAGTTAAGCCTGATTCTACTGAATCGCATGACAGTAGTGACTCAGACAATGATCAACCTCCAGTGCTAACTCTAGAAGTGAGGCCTCATTCTATTCACAAAATTGAATCGTACAGCAGTGCAGATTCAGATGATGAACCACACGCATGGCCTCAGAGCTCTATTCAGAGTAATTTTGCTAATCCGGCCTCATCCCGTTTACATGGGGTAAATGTTTCTAACTATGTACCCTATCAGATGGAAGAATTAGATCGGTTTAAAAAGCATGTAAAGAGTATGGCCCAAAATCGCCATATAGTGTGGAGTTACTAAGATTTTGGAGTCATAACTCATCTTGGACTTTGTATGATTTTAAAAGAATCACTGAAATATGCCTGTTGTCTAAACAGCGAACTGAATGGGAAATGCACTATTCAGAAGGCATAAAAGCCAAATTATATAGCCTGGATGGTACGAAAAAGCAAGTGGCAGGTGTTACTCTATCGTATGAATTATTGATGGCAGAAAATCAATTTGCAAATATTCAGACACAAGCAGCTTTACCTAAAGAAATCTTAAATTTAATTAGGGATATTGCATTGTCATCATGGGAAAAAATTGATTCTAACAGCATTGGTAGAGGAAACTTTTTAAAAATTACCTAAGGCCCTTATGAGTCATATGCAGAGTTTGTAGGTAAGATTAAAGATGCTCTGAAGTTACATGTCGAAGATGAGGAGATGAGAAACTTCCTAGTAAAATCTTTGGCTTATCATAATGCAATTCAGCCTGTAGATTAGTATTGAATACATTAAATGAAAAGGCAGATGTGAATGATTTCTTTTATGCCTGTTGGAATGTCTATGGGGAACCCCAACCCCCACCCCACTTAGACTCAGTACAAACCTTCCCAATTACCAAGGGAATGATGCCTTACTCCCCTCAGGGATAGGACACTTTCCGTAAACCAGGTCTTTGTCCAAAGTAGAATTCACTTCAGAGAATAAAAGCAAGATTAAGAAATACAACTTATCATCAGTGTCAAACCATTATGGTAAAGTTCACTATGGACACTGTACTTCATACTGTAAGATTGCTGGATCAATTTTCATGGCAAGAAGATCAAAAAAGTCCCTAATACATTGGTGAAATCCACAGCAGCATACATCCTGTTTTATACTTCTTAAAATCTACAATGAACACCAGATAATCATTTCACTTCCTTATCGGTTGCTATTAACGCTTTAGGATTCTTTCCACAGGCATGATCAATGAATATGGATTGAAAATCATGGACCCCCAATGTGTTTCCTTGTATGATGGATTTATGTCTTAATTTTATTATTGCTCTAGGTCTCAGTTAATCATGAAATCTTACAATTTAATTTAGTCAAGGTTCACCTGAAAGAAAAATTTCTCATCATATTAATGTTGTTTTTCTTTCTAGGTATACTCATTTAACGACTTTCACTCTTTTTAACAGCATTGCTTTATTTCCCTTAATTTAGGTTTTAAGATGCTACATGATAATTTTTAGGTGGACTTCTTCACAGTGCTTCTTGCCTATGATTGATTATCATAGAGTTACTGTTATACAATAACTTTGTATATATACTGTTATACACTTATAGTAGAGTTTTCCATGTTTGTATTATGCATGAAATTCTCTTTCAGATCTGCTCTGCTCTGCCATAAAAATTTTTTTTTGAATTTGAAATGATTTATCTAAACAGTTGCCAGCTATTACATTTTAAGGCGCTTTTAGTTGATTCAGCTGAATTCTCTTTTCTTTTGCTCTATTTTGGATCCTTTCCGACAAATATTTTTTGGTATGAGTGAGTGTTATGGCCATATTTTTTGTGAAGTCTGTATGTGTATGTTTTGTTCAGTGTCTGTCTGTTTTGCATATTTTGTATATAGTTCCCTTTTTCCTAACTTTATCTTCCTTCCTAACTTTATCTTCCCCAATTTAGTCTTCCTTATCCTTCCTTTCTAGTCTTAAACATTTAATCCTCAGGATTCCCTTCACATGTGCAACTCATCTCCTTCACCCACAATTACAAGCCTCCTGATCTCGGCCCGAGGAAGAAATCTGTGACTGTTGAAGTTTTGTGCCACGTTTGCTGCAAACTAGTTGAAAATGAAGCCACCTGGAATTTGTGTCATAATGAAACCCCAGAGAAAAGATCCATGGATAAGACCCACAATCTCTGGATCCCAGTTAAACTGTGTTATCTGAATCTATGGTTTTCCATCCACATACACAGTGCTATTGTTAACCATCTCTACAATGCTACCCCAAGATTGCACCAATTCCAAAGAAAATGCAGAAGCCCAACCGACTCATGATGGCTTCAACCCACTTTTCCAGACCCATCAAGTGTCTTTGGCTGGTCTTTTCGGAGTTCCAGACCCCTCATCTTTACAGATTGGTATTGGACTCTGTAGAAATTTCACCTTTTGTATTTTTCTTATAATTGTAATCCTTTGAGTTTATATTTGGTACTACACTTCTTTTGACTATTGTAATTAATGTTTTTCTATTTTAGTTTTTTTTTTTTTTTGGTTTTTGGTTTTTGGGCCACACCCGTTTGACGCTCAGGGGTTACTCCTGGCTATACGCTCAGAAGTTGCTCCTGGCTTGGGGGACCATATGGGACACCGGGGGATCGAACCGCGATCCGTCCTAGGCTAGTGCTGGCAAGGCAGGCACCTTACCTTTAGCGCCACCGCCCGGCCCCTCTATTTTAGTTTTTAATCTTAGGAGTTGATGTTGTATTACATTAGGGTTTTGCTTCCTTGACTTTAGGTTAGTGGGTTAGATATTGTTGTCTATAATTTCCTAAATCATATTTTTGTCTGGTCTCAGGGCTTTTTGTGTGGGCGCATCATAGGCAAAATACTAGGTTTATAGGAGGTTACCTCCATTTTGAATGGGCCTCAAGTTGTTTATTTACACAGGGAGGGTCTCTGCCTTAAAAATTTTGTTTTGGTTTGTGACTTAAGCTCCCATCTATAAATAATCAACCTTATTAGTACATCAGTTTCGGACATCATATGGACTTCAGCTTGGATTAAGAACTTGGATTAAGTTCAGAAGCCTATTGATCATCATTGCAGTGGCCTACCACTGTGCAGGGGTATATGCTTTTTCCTCCAAAATGAGGGCCTAATTCAATGACCTCAAAGATGGGCTTTCTGGTCTACCTGGACTTGAATGAAAATGGTTTTGGAGAGATAGCATGAAGATAAGGCATTTGCCTCACATGCAGAAGGTCATTGGTTCGAATCCCAGTATCTGCCAGGAGCAATTTCTGAGTGTGGAGCCAGGAGTAACTCCTGAGCACTTCCAGGTGTGACCCAAAAACCACCAACAACAATTACTACAAATAAAGAAAAAGTGCTTCTTCTTGCCTGCTACACAACCTTTCTGGCATCTCTTTGACGGATCTATGTACATCTTAGATTTATCTTCTCAGGAGCTTGTAGTTGATTCCTTGATACATGTTTCTGGTTTTAGACACCCTGTGTTTAGGTTAGAAGTTTTTCTTTACATTTTCCTGTGATGCGCTTATGCAAACAGCCTCTCTTTTATTATTGACTAGTTTTTCCTTTAACAATTGTAGACAATATTGTTTGTTTACTAAAAACAAACGGGGGAATTGTGTATGTAAATATTTTAGGGGATTATTATGTTACTGACCCTACCCTGATCTGTGATTGTGCCCTACGCTAGGGTGTGACCTGGCATTCTGCCCCCCACCCTAGGATGGTACCTGATTCTGCTTCCACCATTAGATGGTATCTGATCCCACCATTGGGTGGTACCTGATTCTGGAGCATAAAAACAAGGGTCTGTGGAAGGCGAGAGGCTTTTGGCTGGAACTTATGCTGAGTCTTTGGACTTCAGTCTTGTCCACTGAATAAAGCTAATATTTCCACAAGCCTGTCTGCGAGCTGTTTACCCGTCGTTTCACCTCAGAACCGTTGGCTGGACAGGGTGGCAGACGCGTGCTCCAAGCTGGAGGGGAAAGACCTCATCCTCCATCCCTTCACCAGTCAACCTCTTCAGGGGCTGACTTGCAACACATGGAGTCATGTCCTCCCCTTGTTGCCTGCTGAAGCTTCCGACTCCTCCAGAGGCGTTTGCTTCCTAATTGCTGGAAGTTGAAAGTTCACCAGTCCCCTCCCGGCCCCTTGCAGGAGCAAGGAAGCTTGGGGTCTCTTTTAAATTGCACCTCACTGGAACCCACTTGCTGGGACCCTGAGCAGGTGTCCAGAAATAACTCTGGGGACAGGAAGGAAGGAGAGAGAAAGCTGTGGGGGGCAGCCGAGGCTGCATCTTCACCTTATCTTGGCCAAAAAGCCCTACAGCATGAAACCTTGCCATGATGCGTTGCCTGCTGAAGCTTCAGACTCCACCCAAAAAATTACTGTGAAAGATATGTAATCCACCTTGGCCAAAACAAAAATCATTAGTACAGAAAAATGGTTAAATGTGGGGTAACAAGAGATGGGAGTGAGGGAATAAAGGAATAAAACAAGCTCCTGGACGGCGTTCAGATGATGACAAGCAATGAAACACAATGATATCCATATATTTGTCATATATGACAAACCCCACGCGGTTTCACAATGCACAAGTTTAATAAGGAAACTTGCCTGGTAAGTCCTGTTGCCAGAACCTATTGTGATGCTATTCCTCCTGGCTCCCAGGAAGGAAGGAGATCCTTCCTGAGCTAGAAGGCTGGAAGGTCAGAGCCCCAACCTCCAGACCCTCCCTTTGGAGCCGGGAGGGAAATGGGGAAAGCCTAGGAAAACCAATAAACTCCTCCAAGGGACCCACCTCGCTGGCTTGCCCAGCCATGTGGCCAGGAAAAGCCCTGGAGCACCGGAGGAAGGAGGTAGAGGGGTGCTGGGGTGACCCATGTCCCACACCCCTTCCCAGGCCCGGTTAAAGAGGCCATTGGCATGGCGGAGGGCTGCCAAACGCTATGCTGGCCGAACCTCCCGGCTCCCAGGAAGGAAGGAGATCCTTCCTGAGCTAGAAGGCCGGAAGGTCCAGGCCATTGATTTTTGTGTGTTTATTTTGTAGCCTGCCACTTTGCTATATAAATCTATTGTTTCTAGTAGTTTTTTTGGCAGAGTCTTTAGGGTTTTCTTTTTTTTTTTTTTTTTTGGTTTTTGGGCCACACCCAGTAACGCTCAGGGGTTACTCCTGGCTATGCGCTCAGAAGTCGCTCCTGGCTTGGGGGACCTTATGGGACGCCGGGGGATCGAACCGCGGTCCGTCCTAGGCTAGCGCAGGCAAGGCAGGCATCTTACCTCTAGCGCCACCACCCGGCCCCGTCTTTAGGGTTTTCTAAATATAGTATCATGTCATCTGCAAACAGTGAGAGCTTGACTTCTTCCTTTCCTATCTTGATGCCCTTGATATCTTTTTCTTGCCTAATTGCTATAATAAGAACTTCCAGCACTATGTTGAATAGGAGTGGTGAGAGAGGGCAGCCTTGTCTTTTACCAGATTTTAGAGAAATGTTTTTAGTTGATCACCATTGAGAATAATATTTGCCATTGGCTTGTGGTAGATGGTCTTGACTATATTGAGAAAAGTTCCTTCCAAATTCCCATCTTATTGAGAGTTTTTATCAAGAATGGGTGTTGGACCTTATCAAATGCTTTCTCTGCATCTACTGATATGGGTTTTCTTTTTCTTTTTGTTGATATGGTGTATTATGTTGATGAATTTACATATGTTAAACCATCCTTGCATTCCTGGAATGAATCCTACTTGGTCGTGGTGTATGACCTTTTGATGAGGCATTGGATCCTGTTTGCCAGGATTTTGTTGAGGATCTTTGCATCTGTGTTAATCAGGGATATTGGTCTGTAGTTTTCTTTCCTTGCAACATCTCTGTCTGGTTTTGGTATCAGGGTGATGTTAGCTTCATAAAAACTATTTGGGAGTGTTCCTGATTTTTCAATTTTATGAAAGAGCCTGAAAAGAATTAGGAGTAGTTCCTCTAGAAAGGTTTGAAAGAATTTGTTAGTGAATCCATCTGGGCCTGGGCTTTTGTTTAGGAAGACTTTTGACTACTCTTTTAATTTTCTCAGTAGTGATGGGTATATTTAGATATGCTAGATAGTGGTCCTCAAACTATGGCCCGCGGGTCACATATTGTATTTGTATCTGATTTGTTTCTTCATTGCAAAATAAGATATATGCAGTGTGCATAAGAATTCGTTCATAGGGCCGGGCGGTGGCGCTGGAGGTAAGGTGCCTGCCTTACCTGCGCTAGCCTAGGAGACGGACCGCGGTTCGATCCCCCGGCGTCCCATATGGTCCCCCAAGCCAGGAGCGACTTCTGAGCGCATAGCCAGGAGTAACCCCTGAGCGTTACCGGGTGTGGCCCAAAAACCAAAAAAAAAAAAAAAAAAAAAAAAGAATTCGTTCATAAGTTTTGTTTTTACTATAGTCAGACCCTCCAATGGTCCGAGGGACAGTGAACTGGCCCCCTGTTTAAAAAGTTTTAGGACCCCTGTTAGATCATCCTGATTTAACCATGGAAGATTGTAGGAGTCCAAGAATTTATCCATTTTTCCAGGTTTAGAGGTATCTTTAAATTTGAAATACCACTGGTCAAACAAGTTGAAGAAAAGATAAATAATGGTACTAGATTAAATTAAGCTTCTGCACTTCAAAGGAAATGAATACCACAATATAAAGCAGGGGTCTCAAACTCGCGGCCCACGGGCCGTTTGCGGCCCTCCATACAACATTTTGTGGCTCGTGGCTGGCCTTCAAATATCGCAGTATTCGCGATTATTCATTTACTGAATAATCACAATAAAAATCGCATTAGTAAGAAAACAATCGCATTAAACATTCGCATACCCTGAGCGGTTCCATTTGGGGTATGCAAATGTTTAATGCGATTTTTCATATATATATATATATATTATTTAAACACCTTGATTACGTACATGATTGTGTTTGGGTTTCAGTCATGTAAAGAACATCACCCATCACCAGTGCAACGTTCCCATCACCAATGTCCCAAATCTCCCTCCTCCCCACCCGACCCCCGCCTGTACTCTAGACAGGCTTTCCATTTCCCTCATACATTCTCATTATTAGGACAGTTCAAAATGTAGCTATTTCTCTAACTAAACTCATCACTCTTTGTGGTGAGCTTCCTGAGGTGAGCTGTAACTTCTAGCTCTTTTTTCTTTTGTGTCTGAAAATTATTATTGCAAGAATGTCTTTCATTTTTCTTAAAACCCATAGATGAGTGAGACCATTCTGCGTTTTTCTCTCTCTCTCTGACTTATTTCACTCAGCATAATAGATTCTGTGTACATCCATGTATAGGAAAATTTCATCACTTCATCTCTCCTGACAGCTGCATAATATTCCATTGTGTATATGTACCACAGTTTCTTTAGCCATTCGTCTGTTGAAGGACGTCTTGGTTGTTTCCAGAGTCTTGCTATAGTAAATAGCGCTGCAATGAATATAGGTGTAAGAAGGGGTTTTTGTATTGTATTTTTGTGTTCCTAGGGTATATTCCTAGGAGTGGTATAGCTGGATCACATGGGAGCTCGATTTCCAGTTTTTGGAGGAATCTCCATATCGCTTTCCATAAAGGTTGAACTAGACGGCATTCCCACCAGCAGTGGATAAGAGTTCCTTTCTCTCCACATCCCCGCCAACACTGTTTATTCTCATTCTTTGTAATGTGTGCCATTCTCCATGGTGTGAGGTGGTATCTCATTGTTGTTTTGATTTGCATCTCCCTGATGATTAGTGATGTGGAGCATTTTTTCATGTGTCTTTTGGCCATTTGTATTTCTTCTTTGTCAAAGTGTCTGTCCATTTCTTCTCCCCATTTTTTGATGGGATTAGATGTTTTTTTTCTTTCTTTTTTTTTGTTTTGTTTTTGTTTTTGGGCCACACCCGGTGATGCTCAGGGGTTACTCCTGGCTATACGCTCAGAAGTTGCTCCTGGCTTGGGGGACCATATGGGACGCTGGGGGATCGAACCGCGGTTCGTCCAAGGCTAGCGCAGGCAAGGCAGGCACCTTACCTCTAGCGCCACCACCCGGCCCCAGATGTTTTTTTCTTGTAAATTTCTGTCAGTGCCTTGTATATTTTGGAGATTAGCCCCTTATCTGATGGGTATTGGGTGAATAGTTTCTCCCACTCAGTGGGTGGCTCTTGTATCCTGGGCGCTATTTCCTTTGAGGTGCAGAATCTTCTCAGCTTAATATATTCCCATCTGTTAATCTCTGCTTTCATTTGCTTGGAGAGTGCAGTTTTCTCCTTGACTATGCCTGTAGTCTCAATGTCCTGGAGTGTTTTGCCTATGTATTGTTCTATATATCTTACGGTTTCGGGTCTGATATTGAGGTCTTTAATCCATTTGGATTTTACCTTCATATATGATGTTAGCTGGGGGTCTAAGTTCAATTTTTTGCAAGTGGCTAGCCAGTTGTGACAACACCACTTGTTGAAGAGGCTTTCTTTGCTCCATTTAGGATTTCTTGCTCTTTTATCAAACATTAGGTGATTGTATGTCTGGGGAATATTTTCTGAGTATTCAAGCCTATTCCACTGATCTGAGGGCCTGTCCTTATTCCAATACCATGCTGTTTTGATAACTATTGCTTTGTAGTACAGTTTAAAGTTGGGGAAAGTAATTCCTTCCATATTCTTTTCCCCAATGATTGCTTTAGCTATTTTAGGGTGTTTATTGTTCCAAACGAAATTCAATAGTGCATGATCCACTTCTTTGAAGAATGTCATAGATATCTTTAGAGGGATCGCATTAAATCTGTATAATGCTTTGGGGAGTATTGCCATTTTGATTATGTTAATCCTGCCAATCCATGAGCAGGGTATGTGTTTCCATTTCCGCGTGTCCTCTCTTATTTCTTGGAGCAGAGTTTTATAGTTTTCTTTGAATAGGTCCTTCACATTTTTAGTCAAGTTGATTCCAAGATATTTGAGTTTGTGTGGCACTATTGTGAATGGGGTTGTTTTCTTAATGTCCATTTCTTCCTTATTACAATTGGTGTATAGAAAGGCCATTGATTTTTGTGTGTTGATTTTGTAGCCTGCCACCTTGCTATATGAGTCTATTGTTTCTAGAAGCTTTTTGGTAGAGTCTTTAGGGTTTTCTAAGTAGAGTATCATGTCATCTGCAAACAGTGAGAGCTTGACTTCTTCCTTTCCTATCTGTATTCCCTTGATATCTTTTTCTTGCCTAATCGCTATAGCGAGTACATCCAGTGCTATGTTGAATAGGAGTGATGAGAGAGGACAGCCTTGTCTTGTGCCAGAATTTAGAGGAAAGGCTTTTAGTTTTTCTCCATTGAGGATAATATTTGCCACTGGCTTGTGGTAGATGGCCTTAACTATATTGAGAAAGGTTCCTTCCATTCCCATCTTGCTGAGAGTTTTGATCAAGAATGGGTGTTGGACCTTATAAAATGCTTTCTCTGCATCTATTGATATGATCATGTGATTTTTATTTTTCTTGTTGTTGATGTTGTGTATTATGTTGATAGATTTATGGATGTTAAACCATCCTTGCATTCCTGGGATGAAACCTACTTGATCATAGTGGATGATCTTCTTAATGAGGCATTGAATCCTATTTGCCAGGATTTTGTTGAGGATCTTTGCATCTGTATTTATCAGCGATATTGGTCTGTAATTTTCTTTTTTCGTAGCATCTCTGTCTGGTTTTTAGGTATCAAGGTGATGTTGGCTTCATAAAAGCTATTTGGAAGTGTTTCCGTTTGTTCAATTTCATGAAAGAGTCTTGCCAGGATTGGTAGTAGTTCCTCTTGGAAAGTTTGAAAGAATTCATTAGTGAATCCATCTGGGCCTGGGCTTTTGTTTTTGGGCAGAAATTTAATTACCGTTTTAATTTAATCAATAGTGATGGAGGTGTTTAGATATGCTACATCCTCTTCCTTCAACTGTGGAAGATTGTAAGAGTCCAAGAATTAATCCATTTCTTCCAGGTTCTCATTTTTAGTGGCGTAGAGTTTCTCAAAGTAGTTTCTGATTACCCTTTGAATCTCTGTCATATCAGTAGTGATCTCTCCTCTTTCATTCCTAATACGAGTTATCAAGTTTCTCTCTCTCTTTCTTTGTTAGTTTTGCCATCAATCTTGTTTATTTTTTCGAAGAACCAACTTCTGCTTTCGTTGATCTTTCGGATTGTTTTTTGGGTTTCCACTTCGTTGATTTCTGCTCTCAGCTTTGTTATTTCCTTCTGTCTCCCTATTTTTGGGTCCTTTTGTTGAGCACTTTCTAGTTCTATTAGCTGTGTCGTTAAGCTACTCAGGTAAGCTCCCTCTTCCTTCCTGATGTGTGCTTGCAAAGCTATAAATTTTTCTCTCAGTACTGCTTTTGCTGTGTCCCATAAGTTCTGATAGTTTGTGTCTTTATTGTCATTTGTTTCTAGGAACCTTTTGATTTCCTCCTTGATTTTATCTCGGACCCACTGGTTATTCAGTATGAGGCTGTTTAACTTCCAGGTGTTAAAGTTTTTCTTCTGTGTCCCTTTGGAATTCACAAATAATTTCAGAGCCTTGTGGTCAGCAAAGGTGGTCTGCAAAATTTCTATCCTCTTGATATTATGGAGGTATGTTTTATGTGCTAGTATGTAGTCTATCCTGGAGAATGTCCCATGTACATTGGAGAAGAATGTGTATCCAGGTTTCTGGGGATGGAGTGTCCTATATATATCCAGTAGGCCTCTTTCTTCCATTTCTCTCCTCAGGTCTAGTATATTCTTGTTGGGTTTCAATCTGGTTGACCTATCCAGTGTTGACAAAGCCATGTTGAGGTCCCCCACAATTATTGTGTTGTTATTGATATTATTTTTTCAGATTTGTCAACAATTGTATTAAATATTTTGCTGGCCCCTCATTTGGTGCATATATGTTTAGGAGAGTTATTTTTTTTCTGCTCTACATACTCCTTGATTAATATAAAATGTCCATCTTTGTCCCTTACAACCTTCCTGAGTATAAAGTTTGCATTATCTGATATTAGTATGGCCACTCCAGCTTTTTTATGGGTGTTGTTTGCTTGGATAATTTTTCTTCAGTCTTTTATTTTGAGTCTATGTTTGTTCTTACTATTTAGGTGCGTTTCTTATAGGCAACAGAAGGTTGGATTGAGTTTTTTGATCCATTTAGTCACTCTGTGCCTCTTAACTAGTGCATTTAGTCCATTGACGTTGAAAGAAAGAATTGTCCTGGGATTTAATGCCATCTTTATATCGAAATTTGGTGTGTCTTTTGGTTGGTCTTGTCTTAAATTAGGTCTTTAAGTTTTTCTCTTAAGACTGGTTTTGAGTCTGTAAAGTTTCTGAGTTGTTTTTTGTCTATGAAACCATGTATTCTTCCGTCAAACCGGAAAGTGAGTTTTGCTGGGTACAGTATTCTAGGTGAAGCATTCATTTCATTCAGTCTTGTCACAATATCCCACCACTGCTTTCTGGCCTTGAGTGTTTCTGGTGATAGGTCTGCTGTAAATCTCAAGGATGCTCCCTTGAATGTAATTTCCCTTTTTGATCTTGCTGTTTTCAGAATTCTGTCTCTATCTGTGGGATTCGTCATTGTGACTAGGATGTGTCTTGGGGTATTTTTTCTGGGGTCTCCTTTGGTTGGTACTCTTCGAGCATGCAGGATTTGATCACATATATTCTTTAGCTCTGGAAGTTTCTCTTTAATGATGTTCTTGATGTTGTTGATTCTTCCTGTAAATTTTCTTCCTGGGTCTCTGGGATTCCAATGATTCTTAAGTTGTTTCTGTTGAGCTTATCATAGACTTCTATTTTCATCTGTTCCCATTCTTTGACTAATTTTTCCATTGTCTGTTCATTTGATTTAAGTTTTTTTTTCCAATCTCTTCCGCTGTATGGAATTGTTATTTATCTCGTCTTCCACAGCACCAAGTCTATTCTCAGCTTCTGATACCCTGTCCCAGAGCTTATCCATTTTGTCATTCACTTCGTTTACTGAGTTTTTCAGGCCTGTTAGTTGACATGTTATTTCAGTTTGGAGTTTTGTGATTTCTGTCTTCATATTTTCTTGGTTCTTATTAGTGTTCTTTTCAACTCAATCCATGGTTTCTTTGAGTTCGTTGAGCATCTTCCATATTGCTAGTCTAAAGTCCTTATCTGAGAGGTTGATTAGTTCGTTGGTCATTATCTGGTCTCAGAATTGTCATCTTCATTCTCTATGTCTGATGCTGGCCTGCGTTGTTTTCCCATTGTCACACTTGTATTGTGGGTTTTTCTATGTGTTGTGGTGATATTCATTTGCTAAATGATGCAGGCAGCCACACTCCTCTGGCTCAGCCCTTTCTGGATGAGTCGACTTGCGTCCAAGGGAGGGGAGTCCTCCGTGGATGAAGCCTCCACAAGATCAAATCTTAGGCCTGAGCACGCAGCAGAGAAGACAGTCTGGAGAGAAATGCTGGGCTTCAGTGATCCAGCACAGTTCTTAGTGTGATTTTTTGTTCTTGTTGCGATGGTGTTCTTTTCTTAGAAAGAGTGCACGGCCGCGTAGTGAAGTGGAGCGGCCATGCTCTGCTGGAGCCTCTTTTCGGCCCACTCCCAAGAGGTTCACGTGGCAGGACAGTAGACAGACACACACAGGCAGCACTCACAATTTTTCACAGTCGGGCCCCCTTAATGCGATTTTTTACGATTTTTTTCTTACTAATGCGATTCTTTATTGTGAATATTCGGTAAGCGAAATCCCTTATGCAGCCCTGCCTCACCCCGACTTTGCCTCCTGTGGCTCCCAGGTAATTGAGTTTGAGACCCCTGACTTAAGACATCCCAGAGACTGAGAGAAATTATTTGCCCACCATTCACTGGATAAAAGTTTTTTTAATATAAATTATTTAAGCATCATGATTACAAACATGGTTGTAGTTGGGTTTCAGTCATAAACAGAACAACTCCCTTCACCAATGCCCACCATTACCACCACCAATGCCCCCCTCCCTCCTTCCCATCTCCTGCCTGTATTCTAGACAGGCATTTTAATACAGTTATTTTTTTAAGTTTAGTAAGCTGTTTTTTTCTTTCTTTCTTAAAGGATAAGTGTTAAAAAATATAGTAGTAATGGTGTGAGAGTGGCAAAATATAGGAAAAATGGGGAAAAAAAAACCTTGGCCTAATTACAAGTAGGCCTCACCCCTGAAGTTTTCTGACATAAGACCGACTCTGGGCTCCAGGTATACCAGGCTACCCAACCCCTGAGTCATTCTCTGTGGTCCCGGTGAAACTTTTTCGCACATTAGCTATTGTTGGTGTCAGGTTCCTGTAGTTAAAGGTTCTGGTTTCTGTGCATTTCCTTCATCAAAGTCAGGCTGATGTGGAGCATTCTCTAGTTTCACCTCATTATTAGATGCGGAGAGACCTGCCCTGCAAGCAGATTGTTGCTGTTGCTAAGACGTCTGGGTTAACAGCCAGAGAGCACTCTTTGGAGTAAGTCAATCCCAGAGCAGTGGTAGAGTCTTCCCTGGTTTAGGTTTGTATCCTGGTAATGTTATAGACAATTGTGGTTGTTTTCATAGATGATATCCATGGTTCAGGGTGTATGGACAATGCCCATTCTTTTGAGGCCTGAGCCAAGTCATTATGCCATGTTCAGGGTATAAGACCTAACCGCATTACAAAATTTGTGTTCCCATCTCTATTAGATAAGAACTTATTTGCATATGTAATATTTTTTCATTTTAATGTGCCTATGCAATAGAGGAACAATGCCACAAGGTATTATTGGTGCATCTGGGGGCCGAGGGAACAAGTCCAACATTCCCCATAACTTGGTTCAAACATGAATTCTAAACAGAGAGACTCTTCTACCGGAATTCCTTATTGAACAGATCCCAAAGGGGAAAAAACAAGCAAGCAAACAAACAAAAAAGAAAACAGTGGGCAAATTTGTCACTATATGAGGATATTCAAAAAGAGTTATAGATGGTAAGGAAATACATATAAGACATACAAAGGAGATACACATGTCCTTTTTATGTCTTTAGAAATAGTCGGGAGTGGGGAAGGGTGTTGAATCTGGGACACCACTTTGGTCTGTGATTTGGCTATCTGGAGTCCGCAAATGACTCCCAGCAGTTCTATATCAGGAAATGTCTTTGAGTGGGGGCTTCTCAGAAACTGAATATGGTAGCAAGCACAGGTATACAGTGAAGGAAGGTGGAGAATAGGAGGCTGCTGATAGTAGATTAATAGGAACAGAGTATTGGTTTCTTCTCAAACTGAGAGTTACTTTTTCACTTTGGGAGCCGGCTGGCAGCTGGCTTGAGTGAGTATAGTGATCTGCTTCATAAGGAATGAAGAGCTGAAGGTAAAAATGCTTAAATGTGGGGTGATTGGCAGTGGGGGTGAGAGTAAAGGACTAGAAATGAACCTGTAAGGTGATGAGCCAACGGGGGAAGGAAAGTGTACAACATAAACATTCTGTATACTGTAAACATAGATGAAACCCTATGATATCCTATTAAACTATCTATACTTTATTTGCGGGGGAGTTAGCCCCCCCCCCTGTGCGTTTTGAGAATGGACACTGGTGGAAAGGAAAGTTGCCAGCGACTTCTCCAAGACAGCCCTACTTGTGCAGGGTGGGGGTTGGGGAAAGCCTAGGGTCCCCTTTAAACTCCTCCTCGGCACCCACCTTGCTGGCCTCCTGGGTAGGGGCCCAGGGATCGCCCTGGAGTTCTGGCAGGCAGAAGAGGGAAGACTGTTGTTGGGAAGGTAGAACCCCATAGTATCCCCTAAGCTTGGCAGAAGTGCCTTCTCTACCTGGAGCCGTACTATTCCCCATGCTCGCCAAGGCTTTTGGTCTGGATAAAAATTTAATAATATCATTCACTGCTGGTGTCAACTGATCCAGCCTTTTTGGAAAACTCAGTATATGACTTGTTAATAATTGGTTGGAAACATCTCTGAATGTAGCACCTTGGATTGGTGTTTTTGTCAGAAGTTTTTGAAGGTCTTTATCTTTTATTTGTCTATTAGTCACTTTTGTTAATTTATGTAGAAAAATCTGCATATGGCTCTGTAGTTCCCTGAATAATCTTAGTATAACTACTGTCATATTCAGCTTGAGTCAAATTATTTCCAAGCCTCCAAAGTAAGATCTCTAATCATTCTTAAAACAACAAGTGGTGGGACCAAGAAGGTGGCGCTAGAGGTAAGGTGTCTGCCTTGCAAGGGCTAGCTTAGGATGGACCGAGGTTCTATCCCCCGGCGTCCCATATGGTCTGCTCAAGCCAGGGGCGATTTCTGAGCGCATAGCCAGGAGTAACCCCTGAGCGTCAAATGGGTGTGGCCTCAAAACCAAAAACAAAAAACAAAAAACCAACAAGTGGTAATCCTGTCTGCTTATTACTTCCATGATTTCCCTTCTCCTGTCAGCATCTCATAAGACAACTTCATTCCTGCAACTATCTTTCCAGAGTGATCTAGGCTATTAAGTTGTCCCTTTGCTGTTACATAAAACCACATCTTCCAGTGTAAATACTGAGATGGATTTATACATATCTTAGCTATGGTTTTGTAATTGTAGGACTGAGGTTTCTGCTTTCCCCATGAAAGTTTCTGCTTTTGCTAAAACTGCTTTTGTATACTCTCTATGTTAACTTGTTAATGTGGCCTTTAGATAAGAGTTGGAGACAAAGGGAGACACAAGACCCGGAACATGGCACCCACGTCAGTGCACTCAGGATAAACCTTAACAGATCAGCCTTGTAACATCTGAATTATGTATCCTGTGGTGGCATTTGAATTACGTATCCCTTTTATCTGCTGTACTAATGTACAGCTCTGACATGCTTGGCAATGGCTATATATATTCTCACCTCTAGATTTGGGGTTCTTGACTAGAAGCTTGTTCTTCAGTGGAAGTCTTGAACCCTTAGCTAGCTAAGCAAATAAAACCCCACTTTGTGACTTGCATTGCCAGATGGTCTCTTTGTCTTATCACTGGGCTACTAGCTTAGACCCAACATAATCCTGATGAGTCCAATTTGACCCATCACTCCAAGTGCCAAGGAACTCAAGACAAAATGGAAAAAGAGCACGCTTTCTTAAACTGACCAAGATGATCCATATTTATTTATTTATTTATTTTTGGGTCACACCCGGCGGTGCTCAGGGGTTACTCCTGGCTGTCTGCTCAGAAATAGCTCCTGGCAGGCACGGGGGACCATATGGGACACCGGGATTCGAACCACCTTTGGTCCTGGATCTGCTGCTTGCAAGGCAAACGCTGCTGTGCTATCTCTCCGGGCCTGATGATCCATATTTAAACCCTCATAGGTTGAAGCTATATTATTTTCCTGATTGAGGAAATTTGTTCCTCATTCTGTATCAGCACCAATTCCCTTAAGAGACCCCCGTGGTTGGTCAGATATTTTCTGATGGACTTTTTATTTGTTTGTTTCTGAGTCTGTATTAATTCCAATCTCCTTAAGAACTAGCCATTGTGGTAAGTTGTTTTTCTGGTGGGGTCTATATTTATGCCAACTTCTCTAATAAGTATTTGTTGCAGGGAAAGGATTGGATCTGTACCATTCTCTCTATAAAATTGCTGTAGAGGGGCATTGGGTGGTAAGCTTACAGATATGCCCTCTGATTCAGCTGATTGGGCTATGTTAGTTTCTTTTCTGAGATCAAAATTTTAGGGTAAAATACTTCGAGATTCTTCTACTCTAGTACTAGTAGGTAATGACAAGCCCAAACTATCTGATGAAACAACTGGCTTATCACCAGTAGGTGGCAGTGAAACACTATCCTCAGGGTTTTAGGGTTGGCCACTTGTGATTGGAAAAAATCTATAAATTTTGTCTTCTATGTCTTTCAGAAAAAATTGAAAGCACTTCAGACAGTTTTTGATAGGTCAGAGTTTTCAACCCACAATTTTTATCTCAAGAATCTTATGAACTAACATAACAAGTAAAATCAATTTCCAAGTCCCCATCATATAAATTGTCATATCTGTATATTCCATGTTGGCTGTTGGAGGAAAGAAGGTAGAAATTCGTGTAAGGAAAAGCCAAAGTCCTTCAATCCAATAATCAATCCTAGTCATAATTCGAATCTAAATAGATACAATCTCACAAACCCCAGGATGGTAAAACCTACTTAAGAAGCCATGAAATTGGGGCCGGGAAGGTGGCGCTAGAGGTAAGGTGTCCGCCTTGCAAGCGCTAGCGTAGGATGGACCGCGGTTCGATCCCCCAGCGTCCTATATGGTCCCCCCAAGCCAGGAGCAATTTCTGAGCGCATAGCCAGGAGTAACCCCTGAGCGTCAAACGGGTGTGGCCCACAAACCAAAAAAAAAAAAAAAAAAAAAAAAAAGCCATAAAATTAACGTCTCACTAGTTGTCCACTGAATCCCTGTTGGGTGCCATTATATATAATTAGTCCTCAGGTTCTAAAGTCAGGACACTGGAGAGACACAGGTCTTGTAGCAAACATCGATCTAGAAAACAACACACACACACACACACACACACACACACACACACACACACGGAGGGAGAAACGGGATTCAGGAATTCCAATATGTAAGCCTTCCACCCCTAAGAAGCAGCAAGCTTCATGGGAAGTCTAGAAACTTGAGAGAGCTTTTTCCTGAAAATCTGAATACTTTTTAGGAAGGAACAGACCTCACCTGGAAGTGGGATTAGGTGGTGTAAACACCAATTCAAGGTGCTACATTTAGAGATGTTTCTAACCCATGAGTAACAAGGCATATATTGAGTAGGATGGGATCCAATTAATACCACAGGACATTCCAAAAAAGAACTAGGAATTGAGCTTCTATATTACCAGCAATACCACTGGGTAATATACTCTAGGAACCCAAAATCACAATGCAGAAAAGGCATCTGCACTCATGTTCATTGTGGCACTTGTCACAATAGTTATAAACAGCACAAGTGCCCAAGAACAAATGAGTGTATAAAGAAATTATGGCACATCTACATAATGAAATACTACATAGCCATTAGGAAAGTGAAGTTGTAAGATTTGCTTATACATGGATGTACATAAAGAGAAGAATCGAATGCTGGTGAAATGAGTCAGAGGGAGAGATACAGAATGATTACATTCATTTTCAGGATTTAAGTATATATAATATGAGAATACCCAAATGTAATAGAATTAAGGGCTAGAAGGACTGGTTCTTAGTGGAAAATTTACCACATTGCAGGGAGGGTGGTTAGGGTAGAGAAGGGACCACTCTAACAATGATAGTGGGAAGTGAAAGAACTAGATGATGAAAGGAGGTGACGTGATATGCACGATACTCTTTCAGTGACAGTATTGCAAACAACAGTGCCTTAAAGAAACGAAAAAAGAAGTGTCTACCATGGAGGCAGGAGGGTAACTGGGGACATTGGTGAAGGGAAACTGGTGAAGGGAGGCGAACATAATACCACTGACAATTATAAACTGTATGACTGAAACTCAACCTCGAACAACTTTGTAATTGATTCAATAAATAAAATTAATAAAAAATAAAAAATTAAAGCCCTCAATTTTTCTTATTGAGGAGTAAAACAACTAAGAAGAGGAGCGGACAGAGAAAGAGTTGCTTTCTTAGATGATTGGTTGTGCCTCCACACCTGCAAGGACCTTAGCATGAAACGCTGGACACCCACACTTTATCTTTCCCCAGTTTCAGCTCTTTCAATACCCACTCATGCAACATTATGTGCATGTTCTTGATCTCTGGTGCCCCAAGAAAGCGGTTGAACCACATTCCCAAAGGAAGTCAGCAGCTAAAAGTGTTCATGTCATCAGTGAGATTTCATATCTCCGAAATAAAGCATGGTACTGGAGGGTGAATGGTCAGGGTTGACCATTTCCACTTTCTATCAAAGCCCTTGTAGGTCACTATCTATTAGCCTGTAGCTTCTGATGGCTCACATCCTCTCGCAGAATGCCTGTATCACAAAAGCTAGCCCCTTTCTGAGCTTCGTCACCATGCACAGACCTCACACACTATTGCTACCACATCAGAGCACACACGCCAGAGCTTGTTAACCTTCATTGTTAGACTGATATGTCTAACATGTCTAACATGCCAGGTGGCTGAGTCTGGGGCACCTGAGGGCTGGGCTTCTGCCTGTTTTCTCCCTAATTTATACTTCAACATGGAACCCATCCAAATCCTGTTCAACATTTACATGATGGAGTAAATGAAAATGTGCCTTCAGTCAGACTCAGCTGTGTCCCTCTTAGACTCTACTCGCTTTCTTCCTCTAGAGTTCATTCCAGGGCAATGACTGGTATAGGAGTAAAGACAGAGTAAGGACAGATAGCTCAGAGTACCCTGAGCCTACCCTGCCCAGATTTATATATAAGACAATCTTTGTTTTTGGTGAAATAAAGCTGTAAACAAATAGCAATGATCTTTGTTTTGCATAAAACAAGGAAGGTATTATCTAACAGATAAATCTCATATTGCCTATTTTTAAGAAGCTGGGCATAGAAGAGTATGAACTGTACGATCCCATGAAATCCCAAGAAGCAAAATGAACAGGAGAAGGTAGATATAAATGCAGTGGTACAGGCAGGAAGCTTGGCAGGAGTTCCTACTTCCCAAGGCATAGGTTCTGCTCTCATGGAACTGCTCTAGTTCAAGATTAAGGTAGTGCTTACTGAATGCACAAAATCCTCATTCTGAGAATAGGTGCATTTTTAATTCATTTTATTTCCCATATCCTAACTAATAGGAGAGACTGTTGTAAATTTGTGAATGGGATAAAACACATGCATATTAAAGTATTATGAAACAGGGCAAAATCCAGCAAGGACAAAACCTGAAAATATATTTTTTAATTTAATTTAATTTTTTGGGGGGTCACACCCGGCAGTGCTCAGAGGTTACTCCTGGTTCTCTGCTCAGAAATCACTCCTGGCTGGCTTGGGGGACCACGTGAGATGCCAGGATTCGAAACACCATTGGTCCTGGGTTGGACCCTTTGCAAGGCAAATGCCCCACTACTGTGCTATCTCTCTGGCCAAAGCCTGAAAATATTATCTAGGGTTTCAAAAGTAGAAGATAAAGTGGGGGTAACAAAAGAAACAACATAAAGGGTCTGGAGAGATAGTATAGCCAATAGGGTGTTTGCCTTGCACTCAGCTGGTTTGGATTTGATACTCAGCACCACATATGTCCCCTAATATCTGCCAGGAGAAATTTCTGAGCACAGAGAAATTTACTCAGGAGTAAAGCCTGAGCAGAGTTGAATGTAATCCAATGCCCACCCCCAAAAACCAAAAGAAAAGCCAAAAACAAACAAAAGGAACACTATGAAGAAATTTAGGCAATTTATTGAATTACATGTAGAAACAAGTAAGAAGATACATTAAAAAATATAAAAATTCCCTAAGGATATAACCATACTACTGTGTGTATATTTGGTGTGTTGCTTTATTATTAGAAAGTAAAATGTAAGGAAGAAAAATATAGAGACTTCTAACATACAACTCAGCAATATTACTTCTTGGTATTTACCCCCAAACACACACACATACACAAATAAAGTTGAAAGGATAGATGTATACCTATGATCATTTCCGCCCTTAGTACAATGGCTAGTATATGGAAACAACACAAATGCCCAACCATGGATGAATGGATCAAGAGCTTGTGGCATATATACATAATAGAATACTCTGCAGCTCAAAGAAAGAACAAAATCATATAATTTGCTGCACATGGATGGAAGTAGAGATATGCTGAGTGAAGTCAGTCAGAAGGAAATGACAGATATAGAATGATCTCTCATAGTGGGATGTAAAGATACACAATAAGGGAGCAACAAAGGACCATTGAAACATAATAGAAGAACTGATCCACAAGACTGAGTTTGTGGGAAGCTATTGAAAGAGAACATTGAGCTTCTTGGAAGGATGTGGTGATGATTATGGTACTAGAACGATGGTACTAAATTATGTATAAAGGAAACATCATTAGCAATAATATAAATCACAGAACCTCAAACAGTAAAAGTAAGTGAAAAAAAAAAAAACAAAAAACAAAACCGTTGGTTGGATGAGTTTGATCCAAGGAATCCACTTATGCTGACATCTTAACTGCTGCTAGAGTGAGAGTCTGAGATAGATGACTGGCCCTCTGGTGGGAGGTTTGGCTACTGACTCTCTCCACCTAATTGGTAGGGAGCTTTAGGTCAGGAGCCCTGGAATTGCATTTAATTGTCCCACAGAGGTTTTGCTCTGAGTTGGCCTCCCCAGGGCCTCCAGGACAAACGTCTGCCCTTGGCTTTGCCAACACCATAGGGCCTTACTTGTAGGCCAGTTGAACCTCCAGAAATAAGATCAGAACACTAGAGACTCATTTCACACAGACAGAGCATCTGGTCACCCAGAACCTAGCCTGGCAAGATCTGCTTTCCAGGAAATCCACCAGGTTATTGGGAAAACAGGTGAGTTCTGACTTGGAGTTATTGGGCCAAAATGTTCATTGAGAGAAGGTAAAAAAAATTGATGTGTTTGGGGCCGGAGAGATAGCATGGATGTAAGGCTTTTGCCTTTCATGAAGAAGGACGATGGTTCAAATCCTGGTATCCCATACGGTCCCCCCTGCCTGTCAGAGGGGTGATTTCTGAGCATAGAGCCAGGAGTAACCCCTGAGCATTGCCAGGTGTGACCCAAAAACCAAAAACCAAAATAAATAAATAAATAAATAAATAAATAAATAAATAAATAAATAAATAAAATAAAAAAAGAATTGATGTGTTAAGGTCATCCTGTGTGAGTGGACACATTGATATCTAGACTGAGGTGCCAGAGCCTACCCAGGGACACCAAATATAATGAAACAAACCAGAGAGAGAGAGAGAGAGAGAGAGAGAGAGAGAGAGAGAGAGAGAGAGAGAGAGAGAGAGAGAGAGAGAGAGAGAGAGAGAGAGACTCCTCTTGAGCCTCCTTTCTAACGATCAGGCTTCCCTTTTTATACCTGAGTCAGTTGATAGTTACAGGAGGGTATTTTATAGCTTCATCATCTCTTAAAAATGCAGTTATAGGGCTGGAGAGATAGCATGGAGGTAGGGGTTTGCCTTGCTTGCAGGATGGTGGTTCGAATCCTGGTATTCCATATGGTCCCCTGAGCCTGCCAGGAGCAATTTCTGAGCCCAGAGCCAGGAGTAACTCCAAAGTGCTGCGGGTATGACCTAACCCCCCCAAAAAAAAGCAGTAACATTTATACAATAATACTTGAGGCACTCACCACATGCTTTAGTTGAATCTTCTTCAGCAGGCAGAAAGCAGGGCAAGGTTGGCAGCAGAACTGTTTTCAGGTCCGTGGACTGAAAACCAGCCTGAAAGTGTCCAGGCTATAATGTTTTGGGCCACACCGAGAAATGTGCAGGGTATATTCGTAGCTCTGCCCTCGAGTGACTCCTGATGTGGCTTGGGGACCCAAACCTGAGTCAGTTACATGCAAGGTAAGCACTCTACTGACTGTACTACTGCTCTAGTTCTGTAGTGATGCTTTTTAGGTGAATTCCATCATCTAAATACCAATTTTGCTGCCAACAAGGCATGGTCTGCACCTGTGAATAATGGGCCAATATCTGCTCTGAAACAAAGGGTTACTTTTCTTTTTTTTTTTTTTTTTGTGGTTTTTGGGTCACACCCGGCAGTGCTCAGGGATTATTCCTGGCTCCAGGCTCAGAAATTGTTCCTGGCAGGCACGGGGGACCATATGGGACGCCGGGATTCGAACCGATGACCTCCTGCAAACGCCTTACCTCCATGCTATCTCTCCGGCCCCCAAAGGGTTACTTTTCTTTTTTTTTTTTTTTTTTTTTTTTTTGGTTTTTGGGCCACACCCGTTTGACGCTCAGGGGTTACTCCTGGCTATGTGCTCAGAAATCGCCCCTGGCTTGGGGGAACCATATGGGACGCCGGGGGATCGAACCGCTGTCCATTCCTTGGCTAGCGCTTGTAAGGCAGGCACCTTACCTCCAGCGCCACCGCCCGGCCCCAGGGTTACTTTTCTTATCAGTGGGGAAATGGGGTCTCAGAAATAGTCTTTGTCCAGGACAATGTACAGAAATGTGATCAGTTACTGATTATTTTTCTAAAAGAGGCCTTTGAATTCTTCCTCTAACACATGTAAAATGCTGTACAAAAAGTGTGTCTGTTTCTCCAGGCAGACTAATCAGGGACAGCAGCCTACAGCGTCCAGGCAGAAGTCTTGCCATTGCCCATACCCAGGTGGACTCTGCATTCACTTGTGATCCAAATTCCCCAGGCAGCTTGGAAAAAATGTAGCCAAATAATACCCTCGCTGCAGGGGAAATGCCAGTTTGGCCTCTCCCTCAAACAGTTCCTGCTTCCCTCTATGAGAAGCATGAAATCTCTGGGAGATACTGTGAGAGCACATGAAGTCCCATGACTGATTCAATGTCTGCATATCTACCAGCTTTTAGCATGTAGTGAGGCCTTCCCCCTACTGTTCTCATAAATGTGACGTATGTTCTGTTTTCTTTTTTTTTTTTTTTTTTTTTTTTTGGGCCACACCCGGCGGTGCTCAGGGATTACTCCTGGCTGTCTGCTCAGAAATAGCTCCTGGCAGGCACGGGGGACCATATGGGACACCGGGATTCGAACCAAACACCTTTGGTCCTGGATCGGCTGCTTGCAAGGCAAACGCCGCTGTGCTATCTCTCCGGGCCCGTATGTTCTGTTTTCGACAATTAATTGGTTACTGTAGATATGCATTGATGATGAATCTTCCTTAGCCCATATAACAGTATTTTAGTCAGGACTAATTTTCCACTCTAGTCCTGACTACAATATTTTTATTTTGGCTCTCATTCCAGTTGAGATGTGAGCAGGTATCTTTTCAAGTTGGCTCTATCTCTTTTTTTTTTTTTTTTGTGGCTTTTGGGTCACACCCAGCAGTGCTCAGGGGTTATTCCTGGCTCCAGGCTCAGAAATTGCTCCTGGCAGGCACAGGGGACCATATGGGGCGCCGGGATTCGAACTGATGACCTCCTGCATGAAAGGCAAACGCCTTACCTCCATGCTATCTCTCCAGCCCCGGCTCTATCTCTTTTTGACATATTGTCATCATCTTTGTTTTTTGATCATTTTTTTTTATTTGCAGCATATCTTGCTCTTTCCTTGCCATGGCATCAGTCCTGTTTCTTAGTGGGACTCAAATTTAGGACAAAATTTGGAAATTTGTATCTTCACTGCTCTTGGTTTGTCCTGACTCCTGCGTTTTTCAGTCAACAGAGGTAGAAAAAGCATTTGTGACTATTGGTGTCATATGTAGACACAAACAAATTCCTGTATCAATCTATCAAAGCATGGATCAACAAGTTTCTACTGCTGTTATCAAGATATATCTCAATAGAGATGATTTAGACCTGTGTTCATATTGATGTCCAATTCTCATAGATACCTATAAAGTAATTCTAGACTTCCTCTTTCCTCATGGATCACTTGTTGCCTTGCCAAAAGTGATAAGTGCCCCTTTCTGCCCAAGCATCCTGGAATGCTCACCTGTTTGCTCAGGCCTTGGACCCCAAAAAGTTGTTTGTTAAATGCAAACACAATAACTGATTTTAAGGCAAATTTCCACAGAAAAGAATGCACTCATTGTGAGTGAGTTTCTGAACACCTTTGGACAAATGCTTACCCTTGGGTCTCACCTCTGTCAAGATGTGAGGCATTTTTGTGTCCCAGATATTCTCTCCTGTTCACCCTCCAGAAGTGCTCCACCCTGTCCTGAGTCCTCAAATTTGTTTTCTGCCATGGCTAAATTCTGCCTGTTCTAGAGCTTTGTGCAAATGGAATCAAATATAGCACTCAGACCAAACTTACTTAGAATGCCCTAATATTTTTGGATTTGTGTTTAGTTCTGTCCATTCTGTGGATATATTTAGTTTTATGAAAAATTGATTTTCTTGTTGACTGTGGTTTTTATGAATAAAATTATGTCAAGACTTTTTTTTTTTTGGCCACACCCGGCATTGCTCAGGGGTTACTCCTGGCTGGCTGCTCAGAAATAGCTCCTGGCAGGCACGGGGGACCATATGGGACACCGGGACTCAAACCAACCACCTTTGGTCCTGGATCAGCTGCTTGCAAGGCAAATGCCACTGTGCTATCTCTCCGGGCCCTCTGTCCAGACTTTTAAGGATGGATCTTTTCCTAAGGCACAGAGTAAGAGTATATTTGTTTTCTAAGAAATTGTTTTCCAGAGTGTTATCAGTTCTATCTTATTCCAGCAATAGATTGCTTCATATCCCCACAAGATTTATTAATTGTGTGTTTTTTAAATGTTTATCTCATTGTGGTACTACTTTTTACTTCCCTAGCATCTGTAGTTGCTGAGGAGATATATATGTATATTTTTTTTTGCCAAGGATATTTTTATGTGATGTTGGCCATGTAGAAACATTTTTTAAAAAATTTGCATTTGTATTTTATTTTTTATAATTACTTTATTTAGATGCTGTGGTTACAAAATTGTTCATTATTGGGTTTCTGAGGTTTTTTTGTTTGTTTTTTGGGAGGTCACACCCAGCAGCACTCAGGGGTTACTCCTGGCTCTCCACTCAGAAATCACCCCTGATAGGCTAGGGACCATATGGGATGCTGGGATTCGAACCACTGTCCTTCTGCATGCAAGGCAAATGCCTTACCTCCATGCTATCTCTCCGGCCCCATGATTGGGTTTCTGTCATAAAATGTACACCACCCTTTACCAGCACACTTTTCCCACTACCAATATCTCAATCTTCCTTTCACCCCCGACTGCAGGGACAGG
Organism: Suncus etruscus; assembly: GCF_024139225.1. Lineage (NCBI taxonomy): Eukaryota > Metazoa > Chordata > Mammalia > Eulipotyphla > Soricidae > Suncus > Suncus etruscus. The sequence goes on from NC_064864.1 coordinate 72,400,055, forward strand.
CATTTTACTCCTTTCTCTTTCTCTCTCTTTCCTTTTTGACAATCAGAAAACTTTTATTTATTTATTTATTTATTTATTTATTTATTTTGTTTTTGGGTCACACCCGGTGATGCTCAGGGGTTACTCCTGCTATGTGCTCAGAAATCGATTGCTCCTGGGTTGGGGGATCATATGGGATGCCGGGGGATCAGACGATCAGACCATGGTCTGTCCTAGGCCAGCTGAGTGCAAGGCAAATGCCCTACAGCTGCCCCACTTCTCCAGCCCAAGAAACATTTTTTCTCTTTTTTTCCTTTGCCAAAAATTAGGTGATTGATTGTATATCTGGGGAACATTGTCTGAGAACTCGAGCCTATTCCACTAATCTGAGGGTCTGTCTTTATTCCAATACCATGCTGTTTTGATAACTATTGCTTTGTAGTACAGTTTAAAGTTGGGGAAAGTAATGCCTCCCATTTTCCTTTTCCCTAGGAGTGCTTTAGCTATTCGAGGGTGTTTATTGTTCCAGATGAACTTCATAAGTGTTTGATCCACTTCTTTGAAGAATGTCATGGGTATCACATTAAATCTGTGTAATGCTTTGGAGAGTATTGCCATTTTAATGATGTTAATCCTGCCAATCCATGAGCAGGGCATGTGTTTCCATTTCCATGTGTCCTCTCTTATTTCATTTTATTTTTTAAATTATCTTTATTTAAACACCATGATTACAAATATGATTATAGTTGTATGATTACAGTCATGTAAAGAGCACCCCCCTTCACCAGTGCAAAATTCCCACCACCAATTTCCCAGATCTCCCTACTCCCCACCCCTCTCACACATGTACTCGAGACAGGCTTTCTATTTCCCTCATTCATTCACATTGTTATGATAGTTTTCAGTGTAGTTATTTCTCTAACTACACTCATCACTCTATGTGGTGAGCTTCATGTCATGAGCTGCACCTACCAACCCTCATCTCTCTTGTCTCTGAGATACTGTTATAAATGTCTTCCATTTTTCTTAAAACCCATAGATGAGTGAAACCATTCTGCATCTTTCTTCCTCTGACTTACTTCACTCAGCATAATAGATTCCATGTACATCCATGTATAGGAAAATTTCATGACTTCATCTCTCCTGACAGCTGCATAGTATTCCATTGTGTATATGTTCCACAGTTTCTTTAGCCACTCATCTGTTGAAGGGCATCTTGGTTGTTTCCAGAGTCTGGCTATTGTAAATAGCGCTGCAATGAATATAGGAGGAGGAAGGGATTTTTGTATTGTATTTTTGTGTTCCTTGGGTATATTCCTAGGAGGGGTATAGCTGGATTGTATGGGAGCTCAATTTCCAGTTTTTGGAGGAATCTCCATATCAATTTCCATAAAGGTTGGACTAGACGGCATTCCCACCAGCAGTGAAAAAGAGTTCCTTTCTCTCCACATCCCCGCCAGCACTGCTTGTGATCCTTCTTTGTGATGTGTGCCAATCTCAGTGGCGTGAGGTGGTACCTCATAGTAGTTTTGATTTGTATCTCCCTGATGATTAGAGATGTTGAGCATCTTTTCATGTGTCTTTTGGCCAAAAGACACATTTCTTCTTTTACATTTCTTCTTTTACAAAGTGTCTGTTCATTTCTTCTCCCCATTTTTTGATGGGGTTAGATTTTTTTTTTCTTGTATAGTTCTGTCAGTACCTTGTGTATTTTGGATATTAGTCCTTTATCTGAGGAGTATTGGGTGAATAATTTCTCCCACTCAGTGGGTGGCTTTTGTATTCTGGGCACTATCTCCTTTGAGGTGCAGAAGCTTCTCAGCTTAATATAGTCCCATCTGTTTATCTCTTCTTCCACTTGTTTGGAGAGTGATGTTTCCTCCTTAAAGATGCCTTTAGTCTCAATGTCATAGAATGTTTTACCTACATGTTGCTCTATATACCTTATAGTTTCAGATCTGATAGCCAAGAAACTTTTTTAATGGCACCTCTCCAGCAATGCTTGGTACCATAGGGTTACTTCTGTGTATGCTTGACTGCTCAGTGTGGGCTTCATGGGTTGATTCTCAGCCCATCAAAGTCAAGGGGACCTGAAGTATACTGACAATATGCACACAGATACACATACATATCATGCATTCACATATATAGAAGGGCACATATGGACACATATGCATGTATACAGACACACGGAGGTAAACTACACAGACACAAACAAACACATACAGAAGGACACCTGTAGACCCATAAACATAGATACACACATGCACACATGGAAGAACACAACTGAGGTGGTGCTTTTGTGGACCTAACTAGGTCACACTTCTGAAGATCTGACTGAGGTCATGCTTGTGTGGATCTGACTGAGGCTGTGCTCTCTCGTCCAACAGCAGAGCTCATGGCCCAGGAGCAGTGGCCTCCTGACAGAGCCACAAGCTCCAACCAGTCTCTGGTGAAGGAGTTTGTGCTGCAGGGCTTCTCAGAGCACCCGGAGCTGCGGCTGCCCCTGCTGGGCTGCTTCCTCTCTCTCTACACCCTTGCACTGGTGGGCAACACTGTCATCATTGCACTGATCAGCTGCAGCGCCAGCCTCCGCAGCCCCATGTACTTTTTCCTCTTCAATCTAGCTACCATGGACATTGTCTGCACCTCGTCCGTGCTGCCCAAGGCCCTGGTGGGTCTGGTCTGGGAAGAAAACACTATCTCTTTCCCAGGATGCATGGCTCAGCTCTTCTTCCTCCTCTGGTCCCTGTCTTCTGAGCTCCTGCTACTCACAGTGATGGCTTATGACCGCTATGTGGCCATCTGCCACCCACTGCATTACAGCTCCATAATGAGCCCACGGCTGTGTGTGGCCCTGGCCTCCGGTGTGTGGCTCATCTGCGCGGTCAATGCCTCGGTGCATACTGGGCTGATGGTGCAGCTGAGCTTCTGTGGTCCCAATCTCATCACACATTTCTTCTGTGAGATTCCCCCGCTCCTGCTGCTCTCCTGTAGCCCCACGCTGGTGAACAGCATCATGACTGTCCTGGCTGATGCCTTCTATGGAGTCATAAACTTCCTGCTTACATTGATGTCCTATGGGTTCATCATCGCCAGCATCCTGCGCATCCGCTCAGCCGAGGGCAAGCGGCGGGCCTTCTCCACTTGCTCTTCCCACCTGCTGGTGGTCTCAGTGTACTATTCAGCTGTATTTTGTTCCTACATTAGCCCAGCCTCCAGCTATGGCCCTGAGCGAAACAAAGTGTCTGGAGCACTATACACAGCACTGAGCCCCACCCTGAATCCTATAATCTACTCTTTGAGGAACACTGAGGTCAAGAATGCCGTGGGGAGACTCATCCCCCTTCTGAAGCGTTGATACTGCTGCTCCAACTCTCCCTTTCAGCTAAGAATCTCCCTGCTGTTTCCCAGAGACCATTCCTGTCCAAGAGAACCCGCACTAACCAACCCAGCAGAGGTCTCTCTTATGGTACATTACTTAACACCTCTGTTAACACCCATAAAAGTGGTCTTCCCCTTTAAGAAGGCCCCTTGGCTAACTGCCATTGGCTGACAGTTGTCCAGGGTATAAAGAGCAGGGAGCTGAAGTTGGTAGGTTGTTTGCTGGAGTTTGTGGGATGCTGGATGGTTCTACTCCAGTTCTACTCTAACTTCTATTCCTGCTGCTATTTACTGCTGTTTTCTACAGACTTTGGATCCTGTTGCTTCTCCTGCCTGTTCCTCTTACCTGGCCGTCTATGACCTTACCCTAGGCCCAAACCCAGCTCGCGCTCGCTCTCTCTCTCTCTCTCTCTCTCTCTCTCTCTCTCTCTCTCTCTCTCTCTCTCTCTCTCTCTCTCTCTCTCTCTCTCTCTCTCTCTCTCTCTCTCTCTCTCTCTCTCTCTCTCTCTCTCTCTCTCTCTCTCTCTCCACCTCTCTCCCTCTCCCTCTCCCTCCCTCCCTCTTCCCAGATTCCCACTCTCTCCCTCTCTTGACCTAGGCCCTTGGCCTCTCAACTCTTTGTTCTAATGAACTAAGCTTCAAGAAAAACCTCTTGTTAGAGTCTTGCTTGCTTGACCTCTGGCAGGTCTCCTCAGGCTTGTGTCCTGATCAAAGGAGTGGATATGGCCGATCTTGTGAATCTGTCTACCTGGTCAGCCCCTGACCAGCAGCATCCCAGCTTCAGGTCTGGCTGGTTTTCCTTGTCTCCTGAGAAACTTGACACTTTATCCATATGGACCCATGCAGATAGCCATGGACAGTAGGCAGCCCTGAAGCTATTTCTGGAGTTTCTCTATCCAGTGCACTTGCCTCAGTGTGAGCTTTTGATGCTTCAGCTCTCTGTCCCCATCCACAGCCCCCATCTTCCAGTACTTTTCCACGCCAAGTGCTAGTCACCCAGCACTTGCCCATACTCTGTCTCCCCAGCACTTGTCCATACACAAATCTCCCCAGTTCTCTGTGCCTTTAGCCCCTTGCTTAGGGCACAGCCATGGAACACCTGTGTTGACCTGGCCACATCATGTGAAGAAGATTTCTGATGTCATCTTCTGGTACAAACCAGCCCCATGCCTATGTCCTGTGGTGTCACACAACCCACTGCTCTACTGGACACACAGTAACTGATTGCTGTGGCTTATGTAGCCATATTGATTCCTGTACTAGCCTCCTGTTTTGTTCTCAAGTCACTGGGGCCCCTGTCATTGCCAGATGTCCTCACGAGCCTGCTGACCACTGTATGTGGTAGCTACAACCATGCAGAAACCCTTGCCCCTCAATAGGCTAGCTTCACAGGCTTCGACTGAGTCCTTGGTGACGAATTGTTGGGGATGAGGGCAGCAAGTGGAGGGCTCTCTACTAGGTGAGGAAGTCCTGCTTGGAATGTTCTGAGACTGGGCCAAAATGTGGATTCTCCCCTGCAGCAGTCCTCACCCCTGTTACCCTCAGGGATTATTATAGCCAGTTCCCACTGACATAATGAAATCTCACTTAAGGGGGCACATAGGTTCTGGTGTCGCATGTGCTACTTACTTGGAAACACACTCAATACATTAAAACTTAAATTTAAAAGGTATGTGCACACCTACGTTCATCACTACACTTTGTACAATAGCATAGATATAGAAACAGCCCAACTATGGATGAATGGTTCAAGAAATTATGATGTATATATATGCACAATGGAATATTATGCAGCTCCATAAAAAATGATAAAAAAGTGATCAGCAGCAACATGGATGGAACTAAGAATATCATAATACATGAAGTCAGAATTATCTCTCTCATGTGGGACTAAAAGATATATAGCAAGGTAGCAAAAGATGTCTAAAGGCAACATAATGGGAGAACTGATTCACACAATTGAGTTGGGTTAATGGGAGGGGTGTTGGTGTCCTTGGGAGAGAAGAGTCATACATTGGTGAGGGGTGCAGTGTTGTAATTATATGCATGAGAAATCACTATTATCAGTACTGAAACTATAGAATTTTAATAAGGAAATGTAAAAATATTTTTTAAAACTCTAAAAATTTAACAACAGAAGAGCACACACATGTAGCAGAATGTTTAAAGCAGAAATATTTGCAAGAGCTAACAAGAGAAAACAATCCAAATATAGTTTAGGTAGAATGAATATGTCATGTTGTCATTACAAAATCGATTACAATACGGCAGTGAAAAACAGTAAATTCTTTCTGCAAATTACAACGTGAGTGAATACTTCAGACATTATGTCAAGTAAAAGAAGAAAGACACAAAAGAATATGAACTGCATGAGTTTACCCATTTTTTAAAAAGCCCCCAAATAAATAAATAATATTTAAACTATGGCACTGGGACTTAGGAAATATTTTTTCCTAAAGGAGTGGGTGATGATTAAAAACACCCATGTGGTATGTGGTGTGTGTTATGCCATTTGCCTTGGTGAGCTTTAGGATAATCCATCAAGTTTAGGGCCCCTTTCTTTATATATTCAGTAATATTGATATTTATGGATAAATACACTAAACAACAAAAGATAGACATTGGATATAGCTAAAATACTATGAGTAAACTATAATAGTCATAAATGTGTATATACAAGAAAACCTAGAACAAGATACATGTGTTGAGATTTGCACACAGCTAGGTAAAATAGGCAAAAGAACTCTTCTAGTAGGAGCCTTCAAAACATGATTATAGAATTGGAATTTGGTACAAAAAACTAGTAAGGATAAACAGAATTGATCAGTGTAATCATTAAACTTACTTGTAAGCAAAATAAAATGTGTGCTCATGTACCAATTTCAAAAATCAATTATGTTTATTTGGGCACAAGGTGAATCTTGGGAAATTCCAGTCTGTAAACAATTGGAAGTGATATTCTTTGGTAGTAACTCAAAAAAAGGGGCTGTGAACATGTTTCAACAGTAGAGCACTTGCCTTGCCTGTGTGAGGACCTGGGTTCAGTCCTGGCACTGCCAAAGCAGCAGCACAGCAACAATAAGACAGGTTATAGGACAAAAGATCATTTGTAAATCCATATATCAGTTTCAAACTTCTGAAATTGCTGCCTTTATGAGTAAAAAATAAAAGATTAGATATTGGTAATCCAATATCTAATCCATAAAAAGGAGTCAATAGAATTAGAAATAAATGGAAAGACGGTTTGATTTGATCTTCACTACTTTCGTTTGTTTTGGACCATTTCTGGCAGTGCTTAGGGTTTACTGTCTCTGGCTGTGTGCTCAGGGGTCATATTGGGCTCCAGGGATCAAATGAAGTCAAAGGCTCAGGGTCTGTTGCATTCAGTATAAGTGCCCTCCCTACCTGCTGACCTTCACCAACTAATCATTGAAGTTGAGTGAAGAACTAAGAACTTTTGAAACTGGTACCATGGTACCATGTCACTGTACCTGCTGTCAGAAGGTCTTGAGTTCTTGTGTTTCACAGAGTTCTGGCATTAACATCTTAGTGTGAACTCTATGATATAGTTCGTCACTCATCTTCAGCCAAAGGTTATCTCCTGCCCTTCACCCAGGAGACTAGACTTTGCAGTATTGTTTCTGTGACAAATGCACAGAAAGAAGGTGCCCTATTGGATATAGTTTTAAAGAAAGAAATATGTAAATAAACTATGGAATTTGAGATACAGCTCTAATTCATGGCAATGAACAAGATTGGAAGCTTTTGTGCTTACAAATACTCCCAGTACAATATATATGTCATAATCATCATGAGTTACACATGATGTTATACAATAATTGTTACACAATCATCATGAGTTACACAATAATTTCCCAGGACCCTTCATGATATAGTTTTAGTGATTGCAGAACTTATTAAATAATCACTTGGTATCAGCATGATGCCCTGAACACTACCTTAATGACAGAAATTTATGTCAGAATTGTTTGTATATGAATTTGAAGAAGCATCAATGACTGGTCCTCTTGCTTCAGGAATCCAATCAGAAGGAACCTACATTGTCCAACACTCCTGGAAAATAAAGGACTGTCTTACAGACATGTCTGAAGTTGGAGGGTGTTGGAAAACAGTTTTTGATAGGGACTGGGGTAAAATCACAACCTCAGAGTATGTTTCTTTCCTACAATCTTACAATCATACTGACAGGTATCAGATAGGTCTGTGGTAAGGGTAGGAGAGACAGTAAAGGGGTTAAGACATATTCTTTGCATGTGACCAACCTAATTTCAATCCCCAGAATCACATGTCATTGCTGTGATTCTGCATTGCTGGATGTAGTCCTGGCGATCCCCCAAAAGTTCTGGGGTGAACCATATAATCCTGAAATTTCAGAACTCGAAAAATTCTATATCCTTGGGTTGTCATATTGAATGTTGTCCCAGTTAGGTAAGAATTGTTTAAAGAGAATCCTGGAACTCTGGTGTACCACTTGGAAGACAACTCCCCCCACAAAGATCTGTGACATACAGAAGAAATGTTGCATGAGATAACACCTCTTCAAGAAACAGACCGACAGCTAGAGCCAGGCACAATAGTTCTACATACTTTCCTCCACCTGGATACTGAACCCATGAGCTTCTACATGGCTGATCCAGAGCTCCATAAACTGAGCCCCAAACTTTTTATTGCCCAGAGGAGAGAGTTCTCAGACTGTTCTCTTGTCACTGCTCCCAGATAAGATTTGCAAGATGAGAAACCAGATCATTGCTGGTTTCTTTGTAGCTCTTTGTTCACCCCCAGAGCCTGTAAACCTGGGCAGGACAGGCTCAGGATAGTCTGAGCTATCTGTCCTTACTCTGTTCTTACTCCCCCAACTGGGGGTTGTCTCTTTACTCAATAAAATTACAGTTCTGGCAGGCAACTGGCTTTTGAAATAAGGTAGATTGCCAGACTACATATGTTTCATCCTCAGCCTGGTTTGGATTATTTCATGCTTGACTCTGACTCAAACTCATTTACCTGGGGTTAGAGATATGGCATGTTGAGTGATTTTACACACATGGTCCTATATATTATACATTTGCACATAAATATGGTATATAAAGAGAAAAGAACCTTAAATCCCTGTACCTCAGAGGACACCTCAAGGAGTTGAAAAAGAAAACCCATGGAATGGGAAGCAATATTCCAAGATGGACACCAAGTTAATGGATCAAAGCACTATTCAGTGCCTTTCCTTAGACACAAGTCTTTTGAGAGTTGATGTTGGTGACCTACATAGTATTTTCTCTTGTGCCATTAAGAACAGGACATTGGAAGTTGTGTCTGGTTCCCCTTTAAATCATGCACAACTTGCTACTCATAATTAAAGTAACATGAAAGAAGCATGCCAGTGGGTATAAAACAAATCCCAGAAATGACAAAATATCAGTAAAGTATTTAACCTTCTTTCTAGGACTTGCATCAGAGTAAGCCTTGGACTCTTGTTTTGTTCATTTTTGTCATACAAAGCATGATTTGCTTTACTCTTTCCTTTCCTTTCCTTTTTTTTGGGGGGTCACATCTAGAGGTGTTCAGGGCTTACTTGTTCTATGCTCAGGGGCACACCTGGTGATGTGTGGTGGGGTTGATCTATGGCTATGTGATCTCTCCCATCTTATGATTTTTTTTACTGAGATGGCATTTTTAATATTTGTAAACTATCATAGTTCTTCATTTAAGTCTCCCCATATGCTTCCCTAGTGCGTTCTGTGCATTCTCCCCAAAGGCAACTTTTGAAGTACCTACCTGGCTGGGGTCACAGACCGTGGTGCTGTATTTATCTGTGTACCTAGATAAATACAATCAAGAGATTGCTGAAGTTCAAGGTCTTCTCAAAGTAAATCCTTTAAACATTTCCAGGAAAATTCCCAATGCAATGCTTAATTTTTTTTTTTATTTTTGGACCACACCCGGTGGTGCTCAGGGGTTACTCCTGGCTGTCTGCTCAGAAATAGCTCCTGGCAGGCATGGGGGACCATATGGGACACTGAGATTCGAACCAACCACTTTAGGCCCTAGATTGGCTGCTTGCAAGGCAAACACTGCTGTGCTATCTCTCTAGCCCCAATGCTTAAATTTTTAAAAATTGTTTTTAGAGGCTGGAGAGATAGCACAGCGGTAGGGCATTTGCCTCGCAAGTGGCTGACCCAGGACCGGTGTTGTTTTGAATCCTGGCATCCCATATGGTCCTGCATGCCTGCCAGGAGTGATCTGAGCACAGAGCCAGGAGTAACCCCTGAGTGCTGCAGGGTGTGGTCCCAAAATTGTTTTTAATAAAAGCACCATAAATTACAGTTATTCAGAGTTGACTTTTAGGCACAGAATATTCCAGCACCCACCCCACTACTAGTGCCAACTTGCCTTAGCCAGTGTTCCCAGATTTCTTTCCATACTCACCCCTGCACTGTTGCTTCTCCCTGTCCATCTTAACAGGCATCTTTTATTAATAAATAAATAAAAATTAAAAATTAATTAATTTTTTGGGGGTAACACAACAGGCTCTCTGGGTTTACTCCTGGCTCTGTGCTCAGAAATTGCTCCTGGCAGGCTTGGGGGACATATGGGATGCAGGGAATCAAACCCGGGTCTGCCCTGGGTCAGCTACACACAAGGCAAATATCCTACTGGTGTGCTATTTCTCCCGCCCCAACAGGCATCTTTTAAAAATTGATCATTAAAGTTTAGGTCTCATGATTTCAGTGTTGACTCTGTGGTTTGGATATTTTGCTCTATCATTCTTTTTTTTTGTTTTTGTTTTTGTTTTTGGGTCACACCCAGGGACACTCAGGGTTACTCCTGGCTATGTGCTCAGAAATTGTTCCTGGCTTGGAGGACCATCTGGAATGCTGGGGGGTTGAACTGCAATCTGTCCTAGGTTAGCACGTGCAAGGCAAATGCCCTACCACTGTGCAACTGCTCCGGTCCCTCTATCATTCTTTAATACCATGAATGCACCTAAATTCCCTTCGCCCATATACCCCCTGTTATTTATCACCTGTTTTTCTCTCCCTCCTCTCCATTCTATTTCTATTCTTTTACTTCCTATTCTTGGTGGCCAACAGTAATCTAGGTAGGTATTTACCCTTGAAACCATTGCATTCTTCCATCCAGTTGTTCTAAATGTCACATATAAGTGACATCATTCTGTGTTTATACTTCTTCTGGTGTACTTTTTTTTAACATGATATCTTCCAGTTCCACCCATGTTGCAATGAATTTCATGAATGTATCATTCTTATAACTGTATTGTCTTCCTTTGAATATATCCTCATGATACATTCATCTGCCAATACAGTTTTTAAAAAGATTTTCAAAAAATGATTCTAAAGAATAACTTTCCTTTACTCATCTGATATTGATTAATTGTTCAGAGACCACAGCTTGTTTTGGTGCTCAGTGCTTATTCCTAGCTCTGCTCTCAGGGATCACTCTTGACAAGTGAGGGGGACCATACAAGATTCTGGGGATTGACACTGAGTAGATCATGTGCAAGGCAAATGCCTTCCCCACTGGAATTCATCCCAGCCCCTCTCCTTACTATTTACAGTGAAAATATAACTTTTTATAATCAAGAGATGAACTTTTTAAAAGCTGGACAACTCATTTTCTTTACTTTTCTTTCTTCCAATGAATTTGTAGTTGATTTAATAAAGCAGAATAGCATCTAATGTTGCCTTTCCCTCTCTGGCCCTCACAAACTCTGTAATTTTTGTGAGTGTACAGTGGGGAAAGCTTAGATAAATACACTCAGATATAAGAAGTGAGAGTAAGCACAAGCTGGTGTTGCTATGTAGAGAATCCTGCCCTAAACAGACATGGGCAACTTAACAGGAATCTCCAGCCAATATCAAATGGAAGGCAACCCTGACCTGGCTCTCTGGCCATGGGTGGAGTTTCTCTGGTGCTGTGTTTATTGCCATTGGTGACAGGTTCCAGTGACCCTAGTGTTGTCACAGCCCAGGCATCACCAGAGAGCGTTTGAATGGAACTTCTGAGAGGCAGCTGCTATAGGAACAAGTCTTTGAAATGCGGACCAACATCAGCTAATAATAAACTAGGAATTGGGCCCTGGAAGAAAGAGGCATCATTGGTTGGCTGATCACCCTCCTCTCAAATATGCTTTATAAAAGTTCCCCTTTCTACAATACACCAACTCTTCAGCACCATGGCCACTCTAGGCATCACTGTCGCCCTGCTGATATGGATTGCTACACTGCTGCTTGTCCACATCTGGAAGCAGATCTACAGTAGCTGGAAGCTACCCCCTGGCCCTTTCCCACTACCCATCCTAGGGAACATTTTACAGCTGGATCTCAAGAATATCCCCCAATCTTTCAGCAGGGTAAGAGAAATATTGGCCACTGAGAGAAGACTTTAGGAATTAATTGTAGCAGGTTCATTTAACTCAGTTTTCAGGGACATTCTTCAGTGCCAGGAACCTTTTATGTACTGGCTGATTAACAGCAGGGTCTTGAGTGACAGTCCAAATACTGTGGGTGTACCCCCCACATGGGCTGCTTGAAAGAATTCTTGTCATGGCTTCCCCTCTACCCCTCAACTTTGGGTGGGTTGGAAGAGGTTACTGAGACTGGTATTTTGATGCTGCCACAGTATAATATAAAGTTATATGATACATACTGTTTATGTATATGTTATATTATACATACACATATATATGTATATACTATACTGTACTGTACTAGGAGCTCTTTGTGCTAAGATTCCAAAGAACAGGATGAAAAGTGGTGTAAGGCAGTGCTGGTTTCTCCTACAGGGAATGAGCTCAAAAGGTGAAATTTAGTGAGTTAATAAAAACATGTCCATGGGGCCGGAGATTTTAGCATGGAGGTAGGGTGTTTGCCTTTCATGCAGAAGGATGGTGGTTCGAATCCCTGCATCCCATATGGTCCCCCGAACCTGCCAGGAGCGATTTCTGAGCTTAGAGCCAGGAGTAACCCCTGAGCGCTGCCAGGTGTGACCCAAAAACCAAAACAACAACAACAACAACAAAAAACATGTCCGTTGGGATAGCAGGCTGGAAAATGTGCCAAAGGGTTATTAACAGAGTTTGTGAGTACACTGCTAGTTTCTGCCTGTGGAGCTCCAAGTCTGAGCCTTGACTGAGACCAAAGCAATGTGTGGAGTGATAGGGCGGTCATGGACAAAAGGGACTCAGAGAGGGTATGTAAAGATTGCCCCTGATATTGATGGTGTGTGTGTGGAGGGGAGAATTGGTGGTTGAGAAGATCTAGAAATTAGAGGAGCCCAGACAATTTTCCAGGGGTGCACTTTCCCCTGCAGAAGAAAGTTTCTGAGTAGAGGGTCATCTCATTCAATTGAGCTTTTATTTGGGTCAGTTTAAGGAGCAGCCTATGGTCTCATCCACTGCTTTTCTGTACTGCAGCTTGCACAGCGCTATGGGCCCGTGTTTACTGTGTACCTGGGTCCCCGCCGTGCGGTGGTCCTGCATGGCTACAAGGCTGTGAGGGAAGTTTTGCTCAGCTACAAGAACGAGTTTTCTGGCAGAGGAGAGTTGTTCGCCTTTGAGGCACACAAGGACAGAGGTGAGCATCCCAAGATGGGTGAGCTTGGTCCTGAAATGGAAAAGAGAGGGCTGAGCCCCTCAACAGGAGCAGCGATGGGTGGGCATCTACCACATGACCCCTACAATACCAGCACCCTGAGATGCAGAAACCCTGTGAGCCCAGGAGCTAGTACCCCACAACCAGACACATTGATAGAGTCCGATGGGAGACATTTCCTCCTGCTCTCACTGGAGCCCTTTCCTCCTGAGCCCCTTGCACTGAAGTTTCCTCAGTACTTGAGCACTGAAAGCAACTGGTTTTTGCTGCCTGCAGGACTCTGCTCAGCTGCAATCTGGTTTGGTGGAGGACCTCTAATGTCCCCTGAGGCTATTCTTGACCCTGAGGAGTTGCTGGTCAGCCCTCACTGAGGCTATATTCCCACCTGGTCCTGACCCTCCATTCTTTCCTCTCTTTCGTCAGCACCCTTGCCTTCACATCCCCAGGTTTAGCTGATCCAGAAAATGCTTTTGAACTAGGGTCTCAGATTAACTCTTCTTAGACTACCTGAATGTGTCCAGATCCCTGACCTTAATCTGGCCTTTGGGTCCTCATGTCCTCACGCCCCAAGGCCCCATCTATATGGTGTTTCCCTCAGGGTAGACTTGAAACTCCCCATCTGCTCCCCATCCCCACCCATCTCCTCTGCCCTTTTAGATGAGCAGAGCCACGTGGTCTATGCTAGTGTCGCCATAGGCTGAGTATTGAGTACTGAGGCCTTTGTGGCAGGAGGGTGAAAACTCAACAAGAAAGGAGCGGGTAGGAAGCTTTTCTGGGATTGGTCCAGTGGAGTTTGAAATGAGCAAGAAAGGAAAGGGAATTGCTGTGTGGTGACCACCTCTTTCACTCCAGAAGAAAACCAGACTGGAGGCTTCAAGCTCAATATGCCTTCATCAACCCTGTTAGAGGCACTGGTTCTCAGTCATGGCAGCCTATTGTTCTTGGGGTTTTGGAGTCCCATTTCTAGGAGCTCCAGGCAATTCTCACCCTACCTTTCTCCTCTGTTCTTCCCTCTCATTAGGAATCATTTTCAATAATGGGCCTACCTGGAAGGACACCCGGCGATTTGCCCTGAGCACCCTACGTGACTATGGCATGGGCAAGCAGGGCAACGAGCAGAGGATCCAGAGGGAGGCTCCCTTCCTTCTGGAGGCACTCCGCAAGACCAACGGTACATATGGCTGCCTGTGCACAGTTCTGGAGCAGATGATTGGGGGTCAGCCTGGTCCCAGTCGCTGAGCCATGCCCTCACAGGGAGGATGCTAGCTCTCAATATCTGAAAAAGGACATCCACAGAGGCGCAGTGTCCTCTGTGAGCTTCATGATTGTCAGAGGCTCTGAGGAGAAGGCAATAGGAGGTCTTCACAAGCCCCTCCCATACTCTGTGTAAATGCTCATGTATGTTTTTCAGGTCAGCCCTTTGACCCCACATTTGTCATCGGCTGTGCCCCCTGCAATGTCATAGCTGACATCCTCTTCCGCAAGCATTTTGATTATGATGATAAGACCTGCCAAAGAATGATGGCCTTGTTTAATGAGAACTTCTACCTCCTCAGTACGCCCTGGCTCCAGGTGAAGCCCCCTGCCTCCTTCCCCATTGGCCCTACTTATCTTTCTTTGGCAGAGCAGAGAGCCTATTACATCCAAAGAACAGGTGGCCACTGCCATATTTGTCTGGAGGTCCCTTCCCACATATACACAGGCCTATATACTTCCCCTGGCTATCCCTTACACATTATCCTTCAAAATTGACATCTGTTGATACTTGATGCCTCTTCTGTGTGTTCTCCCACCACAGAGCATTCAGTACCTAGTGGAACTAGTGGACTGAGATAAAAAAAATAGTATAGGCCAAAGAGTCTAGCATGGGCTTGAGAGGTAGCATAGTGGGTAGGGTACTTTCTTTGCAGACGATTGACCTGGTTTTGATCTCAACATCCCATATTGTTCCCTGTGCCCATAGAAGTGACTATTGAGCCCAGAAGCAGGGTTAAACTCTGAGCACTACCAGGTGCCACCCAAAAACGAACAAAACAACGCAGAAAGATCCCTAAAGAACCCCAAAGAGTATAGAAGTGGGTTGGAGAAGTGATTAACCCAGAATACAAATTGTACTGTATTCAATATAAGGAATATATAGACAGATATGAAGATGATATCTTCCTCTCTAGGTCTATAATAATTTTTCAAGCTATCTACGTTACCTACCTGGAAGTCACAGAAAAGTCATAGGAAATGTGTATGAAATAAAAGAGTATGTACTAGAAAGAGTGAAGGAGCACCACAAATCGCTGGACCCCAACTGCTTCCGAGACTTCACAGACTGCCTGCTTACAGAAATGGAGAAGGTACCTTACACTTCACTGGGTTCAGACACGGGGCAAAGCTGAGGGGTTATGAGATGTGTTTTCTCGAGGAAGGAGTATGTGCTGGATCACATTTCTCTATGCACCAACTGCCTACAGTGGGTACTTTTGCATGCTCTGAGTTTTGGTTTTAATGTGGCTACTATGTGTTGCTGCCTCTCATGGTCAATCTTTCTAACTCCCTGAACTATCTGAACAACTGTGTCAGACAGCAAGATGGCCTTTCTTGGGGAAGCAATTAGGCCTCAGGTGCCTCAGGACTTAGAGGTTGATGGGTTCCTCACATCAATTTCTTCTGGGCCAACTTCTCAACAAGCAACTCTCACCCAGGAGAGCCTCAGTGTTCCTCGTTGACACACATGTCCCAAATTGTGTGCAACTTCAAGGAGTTCCAGAACTACCCAGTATCATTTGTTTAGGAGTCCTTTAGGACTCCTTGTGCAGGTTGTTGACAAAGTTCCTTCTGATACCAGGTGAGAGTGAATGTCACACCCAGCTTCCCTGGAAAACTAGCCTTGATCAGTTGGGTGCCTCAAAGCCCCTCTGAGCATCACAGCATCTCAGTGATTTCTCTGCCTCTGGAATCTCCATCTACAGGGTAGATGAAAGCAGTAATAAGCTCCCATGTTAGCAAAGGGCCAATACTAGCTCTGTTGCAGAGTTTTGGGGATCCTGTTGGGGAAGACCTTATTTTTAATATGGTCCCTGGTACTGTTAATGAAGCACAGAACCACACCTGATGAGGCCCATCCTGCCAGACCTAGTGTTCTGGAAACATAGGTTCTACTAGGTGGGTTTGTTTCAGTGTGACAGCTTTGTCCAGACCTGCCCCCCTCTTCCTTGTGAGGCTAGCAGGTTGCCAAGAGAGACAAGCATCCTGAAGACAACCCCATCTTGAGCCTGTCTGTTTCTAACATGTTCAGGTAAAAGATGGTGAAGAGCCTGGGTACAACTTGGACAGCATTGCCGTGACTGTTGCTGACCTGTTCTTTGCGGGGACAGAGACCACCAGCACCACTCTGAGATATGGTCTTCTGATTCTCATGAAATACCCAGAGATTGAAGGTGTGCTGAAACAGGCAAAGAAGCCAGTGTTGTGTCTGACCACCTACACAGTCACCCTGGGCCTTGAAGTTAAACTTTCCATCTACATTAATTCTTTTGCTAGTCATCTACACTCTGATCCACAATGCAACTTGTATTTGCTAGGAAAAGTATTTTCCATATGCCCTTGAATGAGATCTGGTTTTCAAGTCAGTGAACAGAGGGGTGGGGAAGGGTGAGACCTTCCTAGGGAATCATATATGAATAGGAAAAAGTTCAGGAAGGAGCATTCCAAGATCCACTTTCATGAAATGTCTGTGATCAGAGTTTGATCCCTAGCCCCTGGGCTAGGCTAGGTTCCCTGGAAGAGGGGAAAGCATGGCTTCTGAATCTATATTTGCACAAGTTGTGAATCCAAGTACATGTTAGCACCAATCCCCAAAGGGAGAGGAAGTGCAAGGTGCAGCTACCTGGGGCTAGTATGCCCAGGAGCCCCACCTTTCACTGAGTGCAGAGCTAGGCAGTCCCTCACGGCTCTGCATCACCTGAGCCTCACCTGCTTTTTCTGGTAAGATGACTGGATGGTTGGGAGGGTGGATGATGTAGGATTGATGGTAGAGTGGGTGATTGGGTGGATGACTGAATCGGTTAATTAATGAGTAGGTGAATACATAAATAAATGAGCGGTTGGTTCAAAAACAATGGGTGAGTATAGGGATGTGTAGATGGATAAATAGGCATTATGTGGGTGGATGGATAAAGGAATGGGTGGGAGGATGGGAGGATAGAGAGATGGATGAATGGATGGATTCTGTATGGATGAAAGGACAAATGGATGAATAAATGAATAGGTGAACATTGAACCAGTTTGAAGTAAATTATTTATATTTATTCATACATTGACAGAGAAACTTCATGAAGAAATTGACAGGGTGATTGGACCAAACAGAATACCTGCTGTGAAGGACAGGCTAGAGATGCCATACATGGATGCTGTGGTGCATGAAATTCAGCGATTCATTGACCTTGTGCCTTCAAACCTACCCCATGAAGCAACCCGTGATACAGTATTCAGAGGTTATGTCATCCCCAAGGTCAGATGTGGGCCTGGAATGCATGCCTCAAACACCACCTTATTGACATAGCAGCAAATCTCCCAGGAACAGAGAGAGGATGGCATCTGAGTGATGTTTATGGGATACTTCCCCAGTACTCTGACATGAGGCTGGGGATTATAGAGTGGGAGGAAATTAGGAAAAGACACCCCAGATAGTGCCTAAGAATATGGTTTACTATAAACCCAGAAAGAAACAGCAATGCCATTCAACCTTAGAATGAACCCTTTGAAAAGTTTGGGGCTCTGATTGATATTCAGATCTGACCTCTCACTTCTTTCCATCTAGTACTTAAGCAAACTTCTAAATATACTGAAATATGCCATATCAAAATATGCTGCCCCTATGACGTAAATTTCAAAATAACTCCCCTCAAAGGGGACTTCTAGATAAAAATCCATGTTTTCTTAATTGGACTGACCAAGACCACTCTTGTTCTTTCTAGGGCACAGTGTTAATACCAACATTGGACTCTCTCTTGTATGACAAGCAAGAATTCCCTGAGCCAGAGAAGTTTAAGCCAGAGCACTTTCTTAATGCGGATGGGAAGTTCAAGTACAGTGATCATTTCAAAGCTTTTTCTGCAGGTGAGATTTGAGGCATAGCATCTTCCTCCTCTCTACTTTCTCCTCTCTTCTGTGATCCTAGACTATCACTAGGTCTTATGTTTATGTTTGCAACACAACTCACTGGCAATCTTTCCTTTTCAGAGAGGTTAAATGATATATCTTTAACAGAAGCGCTAAGCATACACTGCATCTTCCATGTAGTATATGTTTTATTCAGTGCTAGCTTTCTTAATATCTTAATAGAACTTGGTGAAAAATATTTCAAAACTGTTGCCAGTCTCCTTCCATGATTTTAAGCAAGTATCACTAAATGAAATCTAACTTTAGGTCACCTGGACTCAGCATAGCATCCTGTAATCTTCTTTGGACTATGTGTGACTCCGTGCCCCCATCATGTGCTCACTGTGTCTTTTTCCCAGGGTGTAACATGAGGAAAGATCACACAACTTAGATGAGGGCTCTAAAATCCAACTTTAGAGAGTGTTGTTTTCAGTCAAGTTCCTGATTCTTTCCTCTAGAACATTAGGGTGAGGCCTGGGCAGAGACCATTATCTTGCCTCACACAGGTTGGTTTATATAGGGGAGTCCTGATGGCTGTACAGGCTGTCCCTGAAAGCATCGCATTATTATCCAGTGAGAATAATGCAGAAAAATGTGAACAGTCTGTAATCCAAGACATATGTTTGTTCCATGTCCTTTTCAGAGGACAGAGGGGAGTTCTACAGAAGTGTGACAATTGCACATATTTCACAATTGCTCTCCCACTGCTAACAGTGTTGCTTCCTGAAATGCCTCGGTGTCTTATCAGTACTGCTGTCTTCACTTCCAGGGAAGAGGGTGTGTGTTGGAGAAGGCCTGGCTCGCATGGAACTCTTCCTGTTTTTGTCTGCCATTTTGCAGCACTTTAACCTGAAGTCTCTTGTGGACCCCAAGAACATTGATCTCAGCCCCATCGCGATTGGGTTTGGAAAAATCCCACCCCACTACAAACTCTGTGTCATTCCCCGTTCATGATTATCAAGCACATTTTCTCTAAGATCCTTCCTCCCCCAAGGCTCTGAGATGCAGGCCTGGAGTCTTCCTATTCCCCAGCATCCCCCAGTGAGACCAAAAAGACCCATCCAACCTCCAGCAAAGGCAGTCAGGAAGTTATTATCTCGACATTAAAATGTGAATTGTGAATAACCATGTGCATGGGGATGGTTATGTGGAAAGTGACAGTTAGGGGAATCTGTAACAAGGTCAATGAGCTAAATCTTAATCTTATGCAACGGAAGAGGAATTTCTTTCTGTACCCTGTGGACCATCCGCTTCTTCACCTCAAGATCTCGGTGTGTTCAGTTTCTAAGTTTGTGAGGAAGCCCTGATAGAAAGCTGTCTGCTTAGAGGAGGGTTGAATGGGGCAGCACCAAGCAGTCTTTGGCACTCAGCCTGGCAGTTAATATAGTCTAGTGCTGTCCCCTGGTGGTCACTGGAACAAGTGGGGGGTGTCAATAGTAGCTCTGGGTGCAGTTGGGATGTTGCCTTGTTTACTTAAACAAGGTTGATTTCCAGGGTTCTTGTAGCTAAACACATGGAGCACACACCCTGTGTAAACACAGAGCACACGCCCTGATTTCCCTAATTTCCTAAACAACACCCCCATTTTAATTTCCTAAACACAAAACTCAAATCCTATTTCTCCCTAACTTGTTTGGCTGAAACACATATATCCCATTCTACATAAAATAAAGTTACTTATTTTCCTCCCATCTCCTATGCAGCTTAAGGATGTTTTTTGTAAGCATTCTACTCATCCGGGATCTGACTTTACCAACTATATCTACAGGTTCCGAGTAATATTTCCCCCTGAAAATGGAGTGGTAGGCCAAATCAGTTTGGGAATCTCTGATGTAAAAAGTAGTGCAGTAGTTTTAGGTTCCTGGGATTAGATGTAGATGATGTGAAATCTTTGTTTGCTCAATTTCTTCCACTCCAGTCTCATCTGCTGTGGGGAATAACTGAAAACCAATGTTTACATCCTGGGTAGCAGAGAATAATATAACACTAATAGCAGTGAGTGACAATAGAGAATACTGCCACCTTATAATATTGCTCTCCAGAAATTGGCAGTTCACATCAGTGTAATATTGTTCTCACCATTAATTAAACTATTTCTCCTGAGGGTGTGTGGGAGTGATAGTCATTCATCAACAAGGACATAGACACAGGGCTCTTCCTAGGCTATTGGTGCCATTTTTCTCCCTTTTATACATTAAAGGTCTTACTCATCATAGTTTTGTTAAATATTACTGCATCCTATGGGCATTGTCCCATCTTTAAAAATTTCAGTAAGGTGAATACATCTGGTCCTTTGCATTTTTATAGTCACTTTAAAGTAAACTTTAAAGTCAACTTGTGTATAAGATCTGTACTTTATTTTATTTTTTTTTACTTAAATTGCACTTAGTTCCTGTTATCTCAGTGGGCAAAAATAGGGTATTGTGTAGAGTTTAATTTGGTCTTGAAATTCATTACTGATATCAATAACAGTATCATTATGGTCTCAATAATGAGTTTTTAATTTACAAACATAATTTATGTATACATATTTATGTTTTCTAAAACTCGGGGCTGGGTAGTGCAGCTGTCAAGGTCCCCGCCTTGCACATTGCCATTCAGGGTTGATTTCTGACACACCCTATGGTTTCTTGAACACTGCCACTCTGAGGAGTAACCACTGAGCAGAGATCTTGGAGTAACTATTGAGCACTTCTGGGTATGTTCTTTAAAGGCCTCAAATAAAGATGAACTTTTCAATAGTTTGAAAGATCACATACATCTTATTAATTCCTAACTTTTGTGATATTATAAAAATACATTAGATGTTTTTGCAATTTCTTCATTTCTAGCAGATCTGCTACTGCCCTGAATGAACTGCTTTACTGGAGTAAAGATATGTAACGGCAAGGCAAAGTTTCTTTTTTCTTTTTTTTTTTTTTGGCTTTTGGGCCACACCCGGCGGTGCTCAGGGGTGACTCCTGGCTGTCTGCTCAGAAATAGCTCCTGGCAGGCACGGGGGACCATATGGGACACCGGGATTTGAACCAACCACCTTTGGTCCTGGATCAGCTGCTTGCAAGGCAAACACCACTGTGCTATCTCTCCGGGCCCAAGGCAAAGTTTCTTAAAAGGGGCACGACAAACATGGAATAACAGGAGATTGGGTATGACTTGAACTAGTAAAACTGACATTTAGCACTGGCAAAATTTCTTCTAGACTAGGTGAAACTGTGGAGGACTCTGATCTAATTAGTAGCAAGAGGATGCCCACACCATTAGTGGGTCATATAAACTTCCCACTCCACCCCACCGGGGACCCCTGGTTCTGAATTATCTGTGTTCACATGGTTAATCCACTAATGAGAGCATTTTCTCCTATGTGCCTGCAGAGAACTGTTTTTCAGAGTCACTTTTTTTGGTTCAGATGCTTATTCTGACCTGATGCATATCTTTACTTTAATGCTATTGCTAAAATATATAATTTGGTAAAATAAAGAATCCGAAGCATTGTCATTTAGGTCCTATATCCTTAGCTGAATTTTAGATATTAATATGTGTACAGCAAACCTATTCATTTAGCTATTCCATAACTTATGAGTAGATCTGTGGGGAGCCTAGCTGATGAAACCTGGGACATAGGACACCTCAGTAATTCCTAATCTGGTCACCCACGTGACCAAAAGGCCCATGCCTTGAGAACAAAGGAAATAGACAAAAATAAAGTAATTCAGAGCAGCCCAATATATCCAGCCAGAAAGAAAAATATAGAGTTTGCCTTTGTGTTAGCAAACATTATTAAAAACTTTGTTTGAATCTTATGCCTTTTAGTAAAACGTGCTCAGGTCTACCTCTGCCCCTCCCTACTACCTGCCCCAATTTATGCTAATGAATGCTTGTAACTGTGATTGGTGTAAAATTTGTAACACCCCTGACGTGTTTCAGCCCTTAAAAGCTGATCCCCCAACAATAAACTTCCCTTTTTGAACAGCATGTGTTGTCTTGAAGGCTTCTTTTACTAATCTCTCTAGTTCTTCTTTACAGGTCGGTTCTGCTCGAGTGAACCCACTAATAACTAGCAACTTTCATCTCCACACCCCCGCGGGTCGGGGGACTCCCACGAAAGTTGCAGAGTGGCGCCCAACGTGGGGCTCGAGTTACAGAATCTGATCGGGTGGCAGAGTGCGACGAGTCCGGAGCTGAATTACGTCAGGTAAAATAAATTAAAGCAACGTAATTTAGTTAGTCTAATGCCTAGGTAAAAACCGCCACCCCATTACAGTCCCAGAGTAAAGATGGGGACCAGCCCGAGTAAAGGGGCGAAAATTATTATATACAAGAGGAACTAAGAAGTAGGAAGGTTAAAAGTTAAAGAAACTTGTTAAAATTTTTGGATCTGCTCAAAAGCATTATTGTTAACTCAAATCTTAACCCTAAGAGCTTGCAGATTGTGAAAAATGCACGGGAAAACTTAATAATGGCCTCCAGTGCCGGCTCCCAATCTCTCCAAAGGAAACTCAAAGAAATGTGCTCTCTCTCTACCAGCGTTTACCCCTCCCTTCGAGCTGTCGCCTCAGCTCCCCGGACGCAGACTCGGCAACAACCTTGCTCTCCCCCCCTGCCCTCCTGGCCAGCTGCCGTTTTAGCGATCAGCTAGCAGGGCGGACACCCCTCCCCCCGCTAGCTCTAGCTCGCTGCTGGAGCTCCCACAGCCCCTCCGGCTGAGGATGTCGAGGCAGCAGCCCCAGATCCAAAGCTCCCCAGAGCGCCCCATTCATAAAACCTTTTGGTGTTTTAAAAATTTAAATGTACACACAGGTATTAAAATCTGAGTCTTTTTATATTTCTATTAGAAAATTTATTTTAATTCTTAAGGTATTTAAAAAAAATGTTAAAAATAATGTGGTTAACCTTTTTAAATAATATAGTTAATTTTATTGCAGTTAACACCCAGGTGTGCTTCATAATACCCTTAGTTTTAATTTTGTGCTAAAGAAATTGTTCTTTACCTTTGCATTACAACAACTATCCTTTTAAGTGTATTCAAAAGGTCAGCACATTATACAAATCTGTACATTTGTGTCAAAGTAAAAAAATCTAGTATTAATAAAAATATATATATATTTAATTTTATAAGTAATATTATAAAAGCAAATTAACTAGTATCAAATATAATTTTGGTCTTAAGTTCTAGGTGTAAAAATGCATCAAATGTCTTTAACTATATTTTATAATGTCTAAACATTTTGTTAATTTGGTATCTAATATTTTTTACAAATTATTCACTTAAAGTCTTCAAAGTAAAAACAGTTATTTTTTAAGGTCAGTTTTTTATACCTTTAATAATCATAGTTCATGCTCTCGTGTTTAATCATAAAAATTTTAACACTTTATTACAGCTGTCTTACTATTCTACTGTGAAACCAATTTATAACAAACCTGTTCATTTTCAGCAAATAATATCATACTTCACAGTGGAAACTCCTTCTTCAGTGCTCCCCTAACCATTTCACTTAACAAAATTTTTTTTTAATTGCTAACATTTTACTTCATGTTTTAAATTTCAAATTAGAATTGTTTTAAAAATGTTTTGTGTTAAAGCTAAACCTTAAAATTTATTTTCAGCAAAGTTCCACTCCAGCTACATTAAAAAAATTTTTTTACAAACATGCCGGCTAAATATTTAAAAGCGCTTGTCAATTTTTCTAATGCAAGTTTTAAATAAATCCTCTTGTCTGTTCATGTGTGTGTGTTATGTGTGAAAGTGGCCACAATGTTGTGTTTCGTGTTGTTTGTTTTGTCTATTTGTTATTTTTGCATTTCATAATAATACAATTTTTAAAGTCTTATCCATTTTTGAAATTTCAATTAATTTTTTTTTATCTGGCTTAGTCTGGTCATCTAACTAACTGTAAAATCCTGCTAAAAAATCCTGTGCTAAGCCAGCTTTGTCCTAACAGCATGGCAGAAAGTGTGGGGGATGGTAAAATCCAAAATTTTTCAATGGCCATCCGGGATAACTTTTCCCTGAAAAATTTCTGAACTTTACAATCCCCAACTTTCCTGCTATGTGTAATTTAAGGCCTATAAAATATAAATTTTGAACAGCAAAAAAAAAAAAAATAGCATCTAGCTTTAAAATATAACTAATAAGTTTAAAAAAATCATTTAAGTTCAGGTTAAAAGTTTTTGAACAATTGGCTATCATTAATTATAAAATTTTTTAAGGCTAAAGTCTGGCAAAAGTCAGAAGGCATTCCTGTGGCATTCAAAAATAATCATTTTACCTCCTGCCAAGTTGTTTTCTTATAGACCTCCTACAGCTTCCTGCAGTCCTGTCCTCATTCACTTCAAAAAAGCCTGCCACCCCACCTGCTAGCTGCAATTCCTGCGGACCTGTTTCTGACTGACTCCACCTTTAACAATGCTGAATTTGGTACTCTGCCTGGCTGTCCTTAATGCCCACTGCCGCCAACCACCCCCTTCGCACCAAGGCTTCATTAATTTGTTTGCTACACTTGACTCTCCCTTGCAAGACGTTGACAACACCTCTGGTTCCTTCCCTTCCCCTTTTATGGCGCCGAAGCTCTTCAGAACTCTGCCTGCTTCCCCACCCTTCCAGCCCATGCTGTCCTCCGGACCCCCCTCCTCTTCTCAGCTCATCCTTGTCATAATCAACGCCTCCGCCCAGACGCCTTCGGTACCTGCTATTCACCCACCTCACCGGCCTAAATTGCTGCCTTAACCTGCCTTACTTCACCTACTACACCAACCTTCTGCAATGCGGTATGAAGCTTCAAAAACGTGGCTTAACTTTAAAACTAGTGGTGGAACTTGAACTTTGCCCCTTGGTACCCAATATGATTCCCCCTATTTAAAATTGTAATCAAATTCTTGTCGTTAATTTCTCCTTTCAGTTCATAATTGCCCCCAATTCAACGTTTCTTGCCTGTTTTCACTGGTTTATCTCCCCCATTGTTTTACATTTGTTTCTTTAGTCCTAGAACTACTGTGTTTTGGTTGTTTTAATGCCAAAATTAACTGTTAAATCAAAAATTGCCTTATTATCTCTTAAATATAACTTTGTCTCTCTCCCGCTGCAGTATAAAAACAAACATTGCCTCCACCCCAGCCTTATTGAAAGGCCTGGGTGTTACTGGTGTAAGCACAAAAATTTATTCATTGGTTCATACTCTAAAATCTGTTAATGCCTCATAACTGTTGTTAAAAATGTTTACAAACTTAGAAAAAGTTTACACTACTTAACTGTTCAATCCCTAGCAGTATTAGAGCAGAAAAACTGCCGTGGTTTAAAATTAACCTTTTTTGAGGGAGGGGGAAATTTGTGTCATCCTTAGAATAAAATGTTGCTTTTTAAAATAAACTTGGCTTAGCTAGAGATAGCATTGGACTTGTGGAGGAAAGTCTAGAGGATAGAAATAGACAGAGGGATTAAGATGAGTCCTGATATAAAAATTGGTCCTCTACCTCATCCTGGCTGTCTAAGCTGCTACCTAATTCGGTCCTTTCATTGGCTTTTTGCTAATTTTTCCTTTGGCCCCAAGGCATTCTGTCGCCTCACAAGTTTGTTAAAAATCCGGTTACTGAGATTGCCCTAATGTTCAGTATAGGTCCAATATCAGTGGCTCTCCTAAATGCACCCCGAAGAACTTGAAGCCTTGGATATACCTCTGAGCTTTAAGGAGTTTTGAGTATCTGGCTAAACGCCCCTGCTTGCTCTGCTCCTGGCTGTGGAGATGCCCATGACGGGGAATAGTTTGGTGCCAGTGTCTGGGTGCAAACATGGCATTCCTAATATTTTGCGCGCAAAAACTTTTAATTTGGTCTCTTGTTGCCATGTCCAGAACTGGAAGCCCACCAAATAACCTAAGACAGGTGACTCCACCCACTTCGCTCTTCTTCTTTTATTATTACAGTAAAGGGGGAACTGTGGGGAGCCTAGCTGATGAAACCTGGGACATAGGACACCTCAGTAATTCCTAATCTGGTCACCCACGTGACCAAAAGGCCCATGCCTTGAGAACAAAGGAAATAGACAAAAATAAAGTAATTCAGAGCAGCCCAATATATCCAGCCAGAAAGAAAAATATAGAGTTTGCCTTTGTGTTAGCAAACATTATTAAAAACTTTGTTTGAATCTTATGCCTTTTAGTAAAACGTGCTCAGGTCTACCTCTGCCCCTCCCTACTACCTGCCCCAATTTATGCTAATGAATGCTTGTAACTGTGATTGGTGTAAAATTTGTAACACCCCTGACGTGTTTCAGCCCTTAAAAGCTGATCCCCCAACAATAAACTTCCCTTTTTGAACAGCATGTGTTGTCTTGAAGGCTTCTTTTACTAATCTCTCTAGTTCTTCTTTACAGGTCGGTTCTGCTCGAGTGAACCCACTAATAACTAGCAACTTTCATCTCCACACCCCCGCGGGTCGGGGGACTCCCACGAAAGTTGCATAGATCCTTTTGTTTCTAACTTGCGTATTTATAAAATGTGCCTTTCTTCCATGTCTGTGTAAGAACCAAAATGCTTTAAATATTTTCCAGTAAGCATAGGCACACATTTCTAGGTTATTAGGATTTCTACTCTTGACTAAACTTCTTGTCTGTGGACTAAAGCTTAATGGTACCAATCATGAACTTAGCTGAAATATAAAATTTTTAAATGAGGTTCCTACTATCATTCACTTTTGTGAGATGTAGACGTGATTTTAACAAGGTATTACCAATTCATTTATAACACAGGTAGGGATATCTAAAAAACCTGTGTATAAAATATGATGCCCAAGATTTGACTGACTGAGGAATATCTCTCCAATCATGTTCTTCCTTTCTCCCCTGGAAACAGAAACCATTGGTCTGTGAACCTGTGTGTGGTTCTCTCCATCTCCACTGTGTCACTGCCCTTCCTACTTTCTAGAGAAGGAATCTGTATCTAATTTACAATTTAAACCCAGGACCACAGATCTTGACTGCTATTTTGTCCTTAATTGGTTTGAAACCTGCCTCAGAAATGCTCGTCAGGTATTCCCCTCACATTTTCTAACATGCTTTGCTTTAAAACAAGGTCTGAGTTTTGTGTCAATGAGAATCCAAAGAACAATTCATCTTCTTGTTACTTCACTGTTAGGATTCCTTCCTTGATTCCTTCTTCCCTCCCTCCTTCCCTTCCAACCATCCCTGGCTGTGTGCTCAGGGATCACTTCTGTTGGTCTTAGAGAACCATGTGTTGTGGGGGACAGAACTCAGTCAGCCCATGTCAAGAAAGTGTCCTGCCTCTTGTACTATTCTCTCTAGCCCCATAATCCAGCTCCTGAGTAAGGAAAAATAATTTTTTTGAGGTAGAGGGAAGCCCTGGTAGTGCTCAGGGCTTACTCCTGGCTCTGCATACAAGTGCTCAAGATCATATATAGTGCTAAAGGTACCTAAACTAAAAATAAATTTTTTTTGCAGTTCCAGATATTTTTACTAGTGGTTTCTTAAAGGTTTGGAGTCAAAAGAGCACTGTAAAAACCATGTTAGTGGGCCCGGAGAGATAGCACAGCATTGTTTGCCTTGCAAGCAGCCAATCCAGGACCAAAGGTGGTTGGCTCAAATCCGGGTGTCCCATATGGTCCCCCGTGCCTGCCAGGAGCTATTTCTGAGCAGACAGCCAGGAGTAACCCCTGAGCACCGCCAGGTGTGGCCCCCCCCAAAAAAAAAAACAAAAACAAAAAACCATGTTAGTGTGGCAATTATTGTTTGCATGAGCCCACCAAAGTATGGGGGTCATGGAAAGAAAAACTTTGGCTTAAGTACAAGGAGACCCTACCCCTGAAGTTTCCTGACAGAAGACCATTTCTAGGCTCCAGGCAAACCAGTTTGTCCCATCCCAGTCATTGTCTGCAGTGCCCATACAGTTATACCTTTCACAGTCTCTGTTGTGATCTCACGCCTCTGCATTGAAGGTCCTGGAATCTGTACATCCCGCATTGAAGTCAGGATGGTGCAGAGCGGCATCTAATTTCAACTCACAATTAACGGGCAATGAAAAAAGCCCTGTCCAGTACGCAAGTTGTTGTTGTTGTTTAAATCTTCTCAGTGTTAAGGGAAGACTCTTTTGAGTAAATCGATGTCAGAGCAGCAGTAGGGTTTTCCCCGGTAGAGGATTGCTTCCAGGTGATGTCATAAACAATGTTGAATGTTTCATAGATGGCTTCCCTGGTTCAGGGTTGACTGGAAAAAGCCCAAACCTCTGAGGCCTGTGCCAGGTCATCATATTAATGTTCAGGGTTTGTAAGGTTCCATTGCACCACAAGATTAGTGTGTTCCCATCTCTACTAGACAAGAACTTATTTGTATGTATAGTATTTTCCATTTTAATGTGCCCATGCAAACAAGGAATAATGCCACCTGGCATTATCAGCGCATAAGGGGGCTACAAGAACAAGTCCAACAATCCTCGTGACCTGGTTCAAACATAAGCATTAAACTGTGGGACTCTTTCACCAAAATTTCTTATTGAACAGTTCCCAGCGAGATTGGTGCCTATGGGGATGCTAGAACAAGTCCAATAATCCAATTGACTTGGTTCTTATATAAATGTTAAATGGAGGGACACTTCTACAAACTTCCTTATTTAACAAATAACAAAGGGAAGGAAAGATAGGAAGCGACTCTTTCACCAAAATACCTTATTGAACAGTTCACAAAGAGGAGAAAAGATAAAAAGTGGGGAAAATAAACAATCTAACTTAAGACAGTGGATTCAATTGTCACCGTTAATGGGAACTAATCAGAAATCTATAATGGTAGCAACCACAGTTACATAATGAAAGGAAGAAGCCAAAGAGGCCAAGAGGCCGCTGAGAGTAAACCAGTAGATAAAGAGTACTGGCCTCTTCCCAGCCTGAGAGTCCATCCTCTCATTTTTATTTTGAAAATATATGTTACCCCCACCCGAACTGGTCTCTTCCCAAACAGAGAGTCCATCCTCCCATTTTATTTTAAATATATATGCCCCCGTGTGGTTTTTGAAATGGAGACCAATAAGAAAAAAATAACAGTGAATGTCACAACATAATATCCCGACATACACCAGTGCTGCATCGGCCCGCCATTCACCCCATGTGTCCCCCACTTAGTGTCGGAAGAGAAAGGGGGAAAGCCTAAGGACCACGATAGATGAAGATACCTAAACTAACCTTGGGTTGGTTGTGTGCAAAGCAAGCCTCCTACCAACTCTGGTCCTGACATTTAAAATTTTATTTAGGATTTTTGTTCACAGTCAGCAGTGCTCAGCAAGTTCCTCCTGGCTCTGCTCTCAGGGCAACACTTCTGGAGGGTTTGGGGACCCTGTGGGGTACTGGGTATCTAACGTTCTGCAAATATCACATGGTGGAAGTCTAATGCCAAACTCCATCGAGTATTACCAAGAGACAGACTAAGGCCTATATCCTTGTATATGGATCTAGAAACGGTATTGGTACTATAATAACCAGACCAAAGACTTGAGTTAAGGAATAATTTATTGCCTTCTGTAAGACTTCTTGAAGCCAAAAATCAGAGTCTGGTTAAGGCTCTACCCAGCTCAGGGGTCAGAAATCTTGGAAAATATATGAGAAGAGTGCCTTTAATTCAGAAGTTGACAGAATAAGCTTGAAGTAAGATGGGTCCTCTTTTTCTATGAGGGTATCAAATCCTGTATAATAGGCATCTCTGAGTCTTTTTCCTCACAGATTACAAGAGGCTTGGAATTGGCCTGCAAGAAGTGAGTTTGAGGTTTGAGTCTTCATCCATACTCCTGGTCACACCTCTCTAAGTCTACCCTTCCCACCCCAGCACTGCCAGGCTCTGAACTTGGTTGTGCCCTTGCAGCAAACCTCCATGGATCTCCTTCTTGTCCTACTCCTCTCAGCTCTTTTGAGGAGATATCTGAGGTCCCTGCCTCCCAGTTCCAGGACTCACAGCTCCTGCTAGGTTAGCCTCTTCTTGTTTGTTCTGGTCTTGAGCCGGGACCTGTAATCCTAGCATTTCCAGCTCCTCTTTGAGCCTAGACAGAAAAGGATATAGTAGTGAGCTGGGGGAGGAGAAACAAGAGTGTACAGAGAAATTAGGCTTCAGGCAAAGGCTGGTTGAGAAGCCTTCCTCAGCTATCTTTCCCTTGAGAGCTAAGGGAGGGTCTTCACCTATGCCTCTTCAGCTGTAGTTGATGACACTTCTGATGTAATTGTTCATGGCGCTGGACAGCTGCCTGCCTGAGCTCCTGGGCCTTCTGGTTCTCCTCCTCAAGTAAATGCCTGAAGTTGGAACCATTAGAGCTGGTATGTCTCTTCCCTTTCCTCTTCCCATCTCCCTGTTAAGTATCTTACACAACAGCTGCTGCCTCCTGGCTCCGAAGGAAGATGCCTTCACTCATAGTAGAGCTACCCTCGGTTCCAAACTGGGAGCATAGTTGGTGCTTCACATCCTCCAGCTTTGCCTCCACTAGCTTTTCTGCAGCATGGGCAGATGGAAAGGTAAGGGAAGGTGATAGCAGAAAAAGTCAGGGATCCACATTCCCAAGGCTTACCTTCCTCAAGTAATTGTTCCTTGCTGTTGTCCAGTGTGCTAATCTCCTGCATCAGTCGCTCAGATCTCTATGAGAAATTAGAAAATAGGATCTTTCACATCTCCTTCCCCACTTTGCATGTACTTGAATAAAGTCTCACTGAATTTGGTCTTTAGTATGTCTCATTTCTCTGGCCCTCCAAACACCTTGATTTGAAACAAATTCAGAGTCTTTGCACTGTCCATTTCCTCTTTCTATGGACAATTATATGTCCATAGAAGTACGTGCTTGTTAAAGTTCAGGACTTTTGCAAGTTTTGAAATACACCGTGGGGTTTTGGTCTAGGGATTCATGCAAAGAATACCAAAGATGTTCCTTGAAAAATCTGTGACTTTCCCAGTGACTCTCCTTCCCTCTGTGTGGCCTTTTCAAAGATCTCTTCATTCAAGAGTGTAAAATAAAAATCCACAAGTTGTGAGATCACCTCAGGCACCGAATTTCTAAACCCCATGCAGCCAGGTCTGTAGAAGCAGGGTAGGGTAGCAGTGAAGAACTAATCAACCAAGCAAGTCAAGAAGGAATAGTCTCATGGCATTTGTGGCCCTTTGCCTTGTGCTCTCTCCCTCAGCCCCAAAAGCCAGAACCCCTCTTTCTTTATAAAAACCAATTCCCAATATCAGAAGGAGGAAGGTAAAGTGAAGAGAGAGAGAGAGAGAGAGAGAGAGAGAGAGAGAGAGAGAGAGAGGTACTATCCAGTGGGTTTTTATGTATCAAAGGAAGAAGTTTAGGGAAGGAAGAAGTTGGGGAACACTTTTGTTTGGGGTTGATAACTTGGTATTATCTTACACAGGGATCTTTCAAAGATCCAGTCAATCATTCTCTGCTTACTTCCTTGCTCTATGTCTGCGATAAACAGGTGGCAATCACTTGCCTATTTGGCTCCTCATTATCTGTCCTGTGCTGTGATGATGTTAGACACATCCATTAATTTACATGAGGGATGATTCCTCTTTGGTCCACCACTTATGTTCTTCCAACCCATTGAAGATCCTGGGAGGGCAGCAGGTATGAATGGGAAGGAACAGCAGAGAGGATGATGGCAGTGAAAGTGGTGATGAAGATTGGACAGAATGATTTGCTCAGGAACTAGGTACTGTAGGTATTGAGAAGGAGTCCTGAAGATAACCCTAGTGCCCACAGGTGGGAGAACTGTCTTTGATTGACTCACATGAAATTCCCATAGATCCTTGTGCTTGCTCATCAAATCCTCTAGCTGTTCTTCAAATTCCAACCTATGGGTCAATCACACAGGATAAAGAGATATGGACAGATATTCTCTACTAATCTATTCCAGACCTCTGGGAGGCATTTGCATGCTTTATTCCAAGCATTTTTTTGCCACCTTGATCCTCCCATGGAGCACTAGGAGGGAGCTTTTTTTTTTTTAATCATTTCCCGTCTTTTCTATCAGTCCCACTTACAGCCTACCCACTTAATCCATCAGACCTCAGATATTGAGCATTACCTCAGCTGTCTCTGTTTGTTCTTCTCTTCCTCAATCTTGGAATTTAGGGCAGAAATTCTCTCCTTGCAGCCCTGTAGCTTGATGTGCTTCCTGGAGTACAGGAAGAAAGCTTTTAGTCATGTTCTATGTATATATTCCTAGAAGGGGGATAGTTGAAGCACCCACAGTTTCCTCTCGAGGTCTACTTTAAAGTTTTCTCTATAACTGTTTATCACATGAGTACATGACTCCCTGCAGTCTACTTGAAAAAATGAGAGACACGAATGTGGGTATAACTAAATATAGTATGAACACACAAACTAGTATCTTAGAATTTCCAAAACAGTTTTAGTTAGAATATCTGATGGTGTGGGACCCCAAACACCCAATGAATTAATTAACATTCATAAGTTAGAAACATAGATGCACAAAGAGTTGAGTGGATAGAAGAACCAGGAATGGATCAATGCCAAAATAAAGGACTGATTGAAGAGAAAGTCAAGGAATGAGAGGAATCCAAGAAAAACTGATGTTTTATCAAAATAAAATTAGCACACTGAGATTAAACACGAAACACAAAGGCCTTCCGTTGAAGTCAAGGTGTGAAAACGATCATGTGATCTCTCCACTTTTCAAAGGGAATTGTTATTCTAAGCATCATTTCTCTCACTACCACACTAGCAGCACGAAATGCAGGGCAGTGAGACCAAATGAAAAGCTCTTACCTTTGTGCCTCACCTTCCTTCTCTTTGCAGTGAAGTCGAAGGATTCTTAGAGACTCTGCAAAAAGGGTAAACCAGGGGCCAGAGAGGCCACCAAATTTAGGCACACAAGAGGTTCAATCAGGTGCCTAGAGATAGTTTAGCAGGTAAGGTGCTTGGTTTTTATGCAACTGGCCTGGTTTCCATCCCTTTTACCCTAATAGGTCTCCTGAGCCTCTTCAAGAGTGATCCTTGGGTACAGAGCAAGACAAAGCTCTAAGCAGTGCTGGTGTAGCCAACAAACTGCACACATGTGGTAAAGACTGCTGCCCTTGAACCAAATAGCTATTACCTTGTTTTTTGTTCAAGATTTCTTTCAAGCGCAGTTTCTCTCCACTCACTGGAAGATACAACAGTTAGATCAGGTATCAGTCATATCACTGTACTCTAGTGTGTTTAACAAGGTATCAAGAGCATTTTGGTTCAGTTTCACCCTTAATTCTAAATATGGAGCCTTATGGTAAGTCCTTTCCTTCCTGTTCCTAAATTTCCAGTGGAGGAACAAAGGTGCCTGGTGTTGACAGAGTGGTTGTGAGAACCCTGTGGAATGCCAGTGTGATTTTTGGAGTGAAGACAAAAGAAAACATAACACAGAATAAGATAAAGGCTGTGATAAAACATATCAGGCAGTAAGGTGCATATGACAAGTGTGGATAGGGTATAGTCTCTTGATGAAACAAGTAGAGGTCTAAGACAGGGACATCTGAGTTGAAAAAAAAATTTTTTTGTGGTTATTTTGGGCCACACCCATTTGATGCTCAGGGGTTACTCCTGGATAAGGGCTCAGAAATTGCCCCTGGCTTGGGGGGACCATATAGGACGCTGGGGGATCAAACCGGGGTCCGTCCTTGGCTAGCGCTTGCAAGGCAGACACCTTACCTCTAGCGCCACCTCACCGGCCCCATGAGTTGAAAAATTATTCACAGAAATAGGACTTCTGTTGTAAGGACGGGATGTTCTAACAAGGTCTCTGAGTTTACCTGGAGGATATTTCTGAATTAGTACCATCCACAGAATGGGAGATCTTGAGATTGACAAGACCCAATAAGACCCTGACAAAGAAGAGGGAGGGAGGGGCCCTTAGGTCACCTAAAGAATTCTGATTGTCTTGAACTTTGGACTTAGGGAGGCATGACATGATGAGGATTTCTGAGTAATTCAATATATACTTACAAGAGTCTAGTTCCTTCTGCAAGGTCTCCCAGACAGTCCGGGCCTCTCCTAGCTCTTCATTGGTTTTCTTTTTTGCTGTGCCAAAGATCATAAGGATAAACAGTTTATAATTACAGCCTCCAGCTGCTTTATTTCCTATGTGTGGTGACATTTCCTATTTGTCTTCAACTTTTAGAGGCCTATTTAAACATATTTTTAAATTGAAACTAATGTGAACTACAAAGTCTTTCACTGTTGTATTTCAGGTACATAGTGACAGTAAATTAGGGCCATTTCCAGGGCTGACCTCCCTCCACCACAGTTCCCAGCATGCATCCCATATCTCCACCCTTGGCCCCCTGGACTGCTAGTATGGACTGCTAGGTCCATTTTGTGTATAGCTTGTTATGGTTTGGGCCTCTTGATCCTGTTGTTGTTAACTGTGGTTTGGGAATTTAGATATGACCATTTTTTTATTTCCACTCAATGTTCCTGAGACCCCTTAGCCCTGGATCAGATCTATCTTATTTTTTGTTTTTTCTCAGTTTGTAGGAAGACATAGAAATATGAGGTAGAACAAGATGATTCATGTTCTATGGCTCTATAAAAAAGGTGGGAGTCCCTATCAAGAAGCTATAAAGTTAAGAAAAGAAAAAGAGGGGAGATGTGGTTTTTGTTTGTTTGTTTGTTTGTTTGTTTTTTGTTGTTGTTTTTTTTTGCATAGGCACAGTAGATGTTGGGGAAATGAGAAAGAAAATTCCCATGAGAGGCCCACATATATATATATATTTTTTAATTTTTTTATTTTTTTTTGGTTTTTGGGCCACACCCAGCGGTGCTCAGGGTTACTCCTGGCTGTCTGCTCAGAAATAGCTCCTGGCAGGCAAGGGGGACCATATGGGACACCGGGATTCGAACCAACCACCTTTGGTCCTGGATCGGCTGCTTGCAAGGCAAATGCTGCTGTGCTATCTCTCCGGGCCCAGAGGCACATATTTTATAGGAAAAAATAAAGAGGCTTACAGAGATGAAAACATTTCTTATTGGGCTTAGTTTTGTAGCATGATCAGGATTTTGACTGGACCATGCTTTATTTAAAGCTTTGCTGTTAGTGCAGAAAAATACTGAATAAGGTCTGGAGAGATAGAACAATGGGTAGGGTGTTTGCCTTGTACACAGCTGACCGGGATTCAATCACTAGCATCCCATATGGTCTCTCAAGTCTGCTAGAAGTAATTTCTGAGCACAAAGCCAGGGGTAACCCTAGAGTGCCGCTGGGTATGATGCAAAGACAAAGAAACAAAAAAAAAAAAATGAAAAATACTGAATAGATTATCAACAATGGGATTTACACTTTTCCTTTTTTTTTTTTTTCCCTTTGAACTACGCCTAGCTATGCTCAGAGCTTACAACTAGCAGTGCTCAGGGGATCCTATGGGATGCTGATGAATGTACTAGATTGCATCTGGATTGAATGTATGCAAAGTAAATGAATGTCCTGTCCATTGTAACTATTGTTGTAGTCCCCAGCATTTTAATTTTTTACAGAGTTGTACAAATCATGTTGTTGGTCCTGGATGACAAAAGCCAAGGTTCCTGAGCTCACCTTGATGAACCTCATTAATCTGGTTAATCAGGACCTCAACCCTGGGCTCTAGGCATCCCACTGCAGAGAGAAAAAAAGTTGGGTAGAGATGAGAGATAAGATAGAGTTATGTAAGTCCCTCCATGGACTCATATATGGAGTAGTGTTGGGGAAAGGAATCCATATTGGTTCTCCGAAAGGTTGATAACTGTTGTCAAGAGAAACAGAGCAAGAACAAGGTACTGAAGAAGGTAAGAGAACATCGTGCGGCCAAAGAGATAGCACAGCGGTAAGGCATTTGCCTTAGACACAGAAGGACAGTGGTTCGAATCCCGGCATCCCATATGGTCCCCCCAGCCTGCCAGGAGCGATTTCTGAGCATAGAGCCAGGAGTAACCCCTGAGTGCTGCCGGGTGGAGACCCCCCCCCCCAAAAAAAAGAGTACATCGTGCTTCTTCAGCTATAGGGAGTTCTCTTGTGGGCCACGAAATACAGTGAGGAGGCAGTTCTGCAGTTTTCTGGTTGGTGTTGGGAGGTGGCTAGTGAAAAAGTTGACCCTCCAAGAACATGGCTGGAATAAGCCCTTTGAGCAAGCAAATTAGCAGAGGTAAGTTGAAGTGAAGGTGAAAACTGGATTTAGTATTTCCACAAATAAAACTTAAAAGTAACAGAGAATGAGTTAATTCCCCATCTGTGCACTATGCTCCTGGAGTGGAGTTGACTACTTGCTGACCCCAAAGCTCAGACTGAGCAACAGAGAGAGGAGACATGACCTTTCTGCATCTTCTTCACCATTTCCACCAAGCCTTCAATTTTCTGTGAGGACTTGACCTGTCCTGTGGAGAGAAAAAAACAAGCATTTCAGAATTCTGGAAGGGTAAAAAAGGGTCTGACTTAGACAGAGAGATAGTGTAAGGTGAGACTCTGTCCTTGTTCTGGGCCATCCCACACAGAATATGTTCCCCTACCTCCATTAGGAGTGATCCCTGAGCACAGAGCCAGGAGTAAGTTCTGAGTAGTTGGTGTGCGCCCCCCACAGTTGGTGTGCGCCCCAAAGGGAGTGTGGATATAACTACCATACGCAGGTTCTTCCAACCTCCAGAAAAGAAATAATAAAATTTCTATATAGACCATCCAGTTAATATCTGTTAAAGCAACCTGAACCAAGATATTGGTAACGCAGACTTCCTATAAATATAGGAGCATATCTGAGAGAAAACAGCTCCTCTTTAGCACTGTGGCGGGCCCATGGCTAGATACACACCTAAACACATGTGTACAGCTACAGACCGATATGCATGCGCATCTAGACATGCACACACACCTGTGGAGCTACATCTACACAAACACAGGCACTCCATATACACACATACATGTCCCTGACATCTATGCACACACAAACACACTTAGACACAGATTTCCCTTAGGTCAGGACTGCCACAGATGATGCCACACTCAGCAACCCCCTTGGGCTGTTCCCTGCCATGACTCCAACGGTTCCCAAGGAGACACTAGGCCTGGACCTGCTGCCTGGCCCACAGCCATGACAGGGAGACGCAGAGAGGTGGGGTGTAAGGCGTCAAGTGGGCAGGTGACAGAGGCCAGCAGTCTCCTGAACCTAATCTGCCTGCCCTCTCCCTGACCTGAGCCCAGGCGGCGGGGAGTGTGTGTGTGTGAGGTTGGGGCTCCGGCACGACCCTCTGCCCGCCTCTCCCCGGCCCGTGGCTCAACCGTCCCAGCCCAGACGCAGGCCTCAGGCCCAGGAAGCCAGGGACACCATGGCGAGGGGCCCCGACGACGGCCTGAGGAGTCCCGGCCACCCTCTCTTTCCTCTCTGGCGCAGCTCCTGCCACCCAGCGCTAACCTGCCAAGGAGCCCAGGTATCCTGGCAGCCCCTGCGGCTCGGCAGCCCCCGAGCGCCCCGGCAGCCCCGCCATCCCTCCCTCTCAGGGCCGAGTTTGGCGCCAAACAGGGGCCTGGGCAACCGTCAGGGGCGAAGCCCCAGCACGCCTGCGCACTGCGCCCACCGCGCACGCCCGAGCCACGAGGGTCCCGATGGGCCCCAATGCGCATGCCTAGCCCCACCTTCCCCAGGCACTTCCGGTTTGATTGGCCGTTTCCGCACAGCGCCCTCTGGTGGGCCCACGGAGGACAGCGTACAAGCGGGTCCGAGGAGATGCTGAGGATAGGGCCGTGAGGAGGTCTGTGGCATGCTGTGGTCGGTCAGCAGGTTGTGCCTTGGCTCTGCTAGAAATTCCTGCTGCTCCTAACG
Source organism: Suncus etruscus (assembly GCF_024139225.1). NCBI lineage: Eukaryota > Metazoa > Chordata > Mammalia > Eulipotyphla > Soricidae > Suncus > Suncus etruscus. The sequence continues at coordinate 72,437,996 of NC_064864.1, forward strand.
TCGTATTGTCTTGTTTCACACTACCTGGCCCATTTGATCTTCACTCGTGATGTTGTCATTTCCTCTTCTTGCCCCTTTTACTTACATCTCCAAGGGGCACCTTTGACTGTACTTGTGCTGTGCACTTTTACAGTAGGCCTTGTGCCACCCAGTACACTTTTATAGTGTACTTGGGTACTTTTACAGTAGGCCCTGTCCACCCAGTACACTTTTATAGTGTACTTGGGCACTTTTACAGTAGGCCTTGTGCCACCCAGTACAGGGATCTGGTTGGATCCCACCACCAGTGACTGTCATTGTAAGTTCTTTCCCCACACTTTTTCCCTGAGTGTTCTGAGCAATGCCAGTGGACTTGTTGGCTCTTCCTCGTGGTATTTGCTGGCCTCGTTGGTGGAAGTTTAGTGCTTGCTCGAGACAGTAGGCACAGATCTTGCTCAGTGGGTGTGACCAAGGATGCTTTAGGGATCAGATACTGGTCTCTGCTCGTGTGACCCATCTGCTCCTGCACTGAGGCTTCTTGTCAGTGATTTAAAATGGGTCGTTTTGTTTTTTTTTTTCTTTCTTTTTGGCTTTTGGGTTACACCCAGTGGCGCTTAGGAGTTACTCCTGGCTCTGCACTCAGAAATCGTTCCTATCAGGCATATGGAACCATATGGGATGCCAGGGATCAAACCCTGGTCTGTCCCAGGTCTGCCGCTTACCAGACAAACGCCCTAAGGCTGTGCTATCTCTCTGCCCTGGTCATCTTTTTTTGTTTGTTTTGTTTTTGTTTTTGTTTTTGGGCCACACCCTACGGTGCTCAGGGGTTACTCCAGGCTATTTGCTCAGAAATAGCTCCTGGCAGGCACGGGAGACCATATGGGACACCGGGTCAGCTGCTTGCCTTCAAGGCAAACATCGCTGTGCTATCTCTCCGGACCCAGGGTCATCATTTTTTATAGCTTCCTGGGAAGCACTTTACATATGCCATGACAGTGAATTCTCTCAACAGCTTAAGTACCAATTTCATGGTGAAGCATATTGTCAACATTTGTAGAATTTTAACGTGTTGCTTACAGATTTGTGGTGCATTTCCACTTTCACAATGAGATGTGGCGAGTCCTTTCTTCTGGTCTAGATTCCTTCCAGCTGTTCAAACTAGTCTGCTTCCTTGCATGGATTTTCCTATGCCTATGCATAGGAAATTTTCATTTGCCTATGCATGTCCAGCTCTGTGATGGGAATACAGAATAGCTCTGTCCCACTGGTATCCTATTGACTTTCATCTCTGCTTTCTTCACCCTTTTTCTTTGAATTCACACTGTTTGGAGTTTATCCTGTGTTCTTTCTTCATTAGCACCCAAATCACCTCAGAAACCACTTGCTGAATTGAGAGGAAGTAAAGAGATAGCACTCTGTAGCGTTGTTGTTGGTGATGATGCTAGTGATTGTGGTAAGGCAGGTATTGATTTTCCAGGAAGGTATTCTTGGAGTGCAGATTTTTATGAGACGCCTTCCTTCTCTTCCTTCTCATTTCTAGGTTTTCTTCAACATATATTACCAGCCACGCTTTTTCTTTCATCTTACTTTATCAATACTTGTAAGAGGAGGAAGAGCTGGGAAGATGGTAAATGGTGTCTTTTTAGAAGTGACACTTGATCCTCAGGTAGGAGAATCCTTACCTGTTCCTCCTCCTCTGGGGGAGGGCAGCGAGAAAATGATGAGCGGAGCCCGCATGACGCGTGATTAGCGCCTCCTGGCGTTGGGGCCTGCAACACCCAATTGCTCCTATCTGATTCGGCCTGACGATCCCCCACCTTGTTGCTACTGCTGGCAGGATTCTGGCTGCGTAGCTGCGGGGTTTGACCCCGTGACCTTGAGGCACTTCCTCTTGCCTGGCTAAAACTGGCTCAGGCCGGTTTTTTTCCTGGCTGGCTTTTGACCTTTGGCCTGGTTCTGTGGCCTGGAAGGAGTTGCTCTGGTCCTGCCAGGTGTCTTCTGACTGACTTTTGGCCTCCCTCAGCTTTGGGGCTTTGCCCTCTGACCTTGAAGGGGTCGTTCTTGACTGGCCCAAGCTGGCCCAGGTCGGTTTCTTCTGGACAATACTGGTTTACTCTGGCTTACTTTTGACCTTTGACCTGCCTCAGCTGTGGGGCCTAGTCCTGTGGCACTGAGGAAATCGGTCCTCGCTGGTCCAAACTGGCTTTACTTGACTGACTTCTGGTTTTCTTCGGCTGTGGGGCTTTGACTGTGACCGTGAGGGAGTTGCTCTTGACTGGCCAAAGCCAGACAAAGCTGGTTTTAGCTGACTGGCTTTTGACCTTTTGTCCTTTGACCTCTCTCAGCTGAGGGAGTCTCTCCTGACAGACCAGCTGGGCCCACAAACTGGCTTCTGCCTGGTTCTTGGCTTCCCTCAGCCGTGGGGCCTGGTCCTGTGGCCTTGAGGGAGCGGCTCCTGACAGGCCAAAGCCGACCAGACTGGGTCTTTTTAGTTGGTTTTTGGGCTTGGGGCCCCATCTGGTGACCCTCACTCTGGCTTTTGCTCCCCTTAGCTGTGGTACTTAGTCCTGTGCTCTGAGGGAGTCGCTCCTGACAGGATAAAGCCAGATCCACCCAGTTCCTTCAGTTTGTTTTGTACTGTTTTCTGTTTTTGGGGGGCTACTTCCTGTCACGCTCAGGGGTGATTCCTGGCTCGAGGGACCCTATGGGACACCATTTCTTCTTCCTTCTTCCTTCCTCATTTCTTCTTTTCCTCCCTCCTTCTTTCCCTCCTTCCCTCCTTCTTCCCTCTCTTCCTTTCTCTAAGCCAATTTCTTGCCAGAAAGAAAAATAAAAGAAAATGTAAAAAAAAAAAAAGTGACACTTGAAAAACCTTTTCAAATTATTTTTCAGTATGGTATGGCTTATTAATAAAAATATTGATATTTTAAAATATTTGATGGCTAGATGAATGTGGTTACTAAGAGTTATTTTCTCCCCTTGCTCTAAATTAGGCATCTATCCATTAGCAGTTTCCCTCTATTGTGACCTGTTCTTTCTACTTTAGCACCTTTCTACCTTTCTTTCTTATTTTCTCAGGATAGGTCTTTAGATTCCATTAGTTGACCTATTCAAGTTGACTGTGTGTATCTTGGGCACAGATGATCTACCAACTCTTTCTGAAAGGAAAGGCCTCGTCACATTTCTATATTTATTCCATGGAACCTACATGTTCCAGTGTTCCAAAAAATATAGAGTTGCCAAGCAGAGAGAAAAGCTAAGTTTCTTTTGTTCTTAATTTTTATTGTGATCAAAGTGAATTACAAATCTTTCACAGTAATATTTCAGGCACATAGTGACAAAGTATTAGGGCCATTTCCACCACCAGGGTTCTCCTCCCTGCACCCTGTTCCTAGCATGCATGCCATACCTCTCCCTTTGCCTCATGGACTTTAGTGTGAGAGGTCTCCTGTGTGTATAGCTTGTTGTAGATTGGGGATTGATTCTGGTGTTGTTAACTTGGGTTTGGTGCTTAAGACTGAACATTTTTTATTTCCACTCAATGTTCATTTGACTGGTTGCTCCTGGTACCATCCATTTTTCTCCCCCTCAAATTATGAGAGAGAACAAGATGAGTCAAGTTCTGTGGTTCTGTTGGAAAAAAAAGAAGAAGAAAAAAGCTGGGAGGAATTTTTCTAGAGGCTATAATATTAATTCAGAAGTAAGGAGGAAAAAAAGAAAAGGAAAAATAAAAACAGAAAAATAAACCAAGGGCCAGAGGACTAGCACAGTGGTAGGGTGTTTACCTTGCATGCAGCTGATTTGAATAGATGGTGGTTCAAATCTCAGCATCCCATTTGGTCCCCAGTGCCTGCCAGGAGTGATTTCTGAACACAGAGCCAGGAGCAACCCCTGAGTGCTGCTGGGTATGACCCAAACCCTCCCAAAAAATCTGCCCCCCAAAAAACCCCAAGGGGCCTGAGATATAGCATGGAGGTAGGGCATTTGCCTTGCATGCAGAAGGACAGTGGTTCGAATCCTGGCATCTCATATGGTCCCATGAGCCTGCCAGGAGTGATTTCTGAGCATAGAGCCAGGAGTAACCCCTGAGCGCTGCTGGATGTAACCCCCAAGAAAAACAACCAACCCCCTCCGAAACCCCAAACAAAACAAAAAAAAAAATCTAAGTCAAAAAACAAGACAAAGACAACAACAACAAAGAACAACAAAACCAACAATGACAAAAACACAGCAGCCCCAACAACAACAAAAAATCATCATCAAAACAATCACAAGAAAGAAAAGAAAAAAATATGAAGGGCTGGTGTAGCAAGGCTTTAAAAAAATTTTTTTTACACAGGCACAATATTGGGGAAGTTAGAGGGAATTCCCTTGGCTTGGACAGGGGTCTGCAACCTTTAAGACATAAAGAACCACTTGGATTCCTTAAAAAAACCTGGGAGTCACAAAACGGTTGTGATATTTAAAACAAATATAGCACTACACACATTGTTTCTTATCTTTTTTATTGTTTATTATCTTAATGCTATATACAGGATCATGAAGTTAGCTGTCGATCTGAAGAAAAGAACTTTTTCACTTACAATGTAAAGTACATTTGTGCAAAATAATAGCCAGTTAAAATATTTAAGTGATACTGCTTCCCGCTCCCTGCTATTGGCCCTGATGTTGGAGCTGCAGCAAAGCTTCAAAAGAGCTGCCTGTGGCTCTGGAGAAGCAGGTTCCTGACCCCTGGCCTAGGAGATACAGAGTTTCTCCACCCTTGAAGTATACTGTCACGGAAGCAACTACAAGCTCCATACATTCTCACAATCGAACTGCAAGATCTTTTTATGGTGCCAGGAAACTTTCTGCTTAGTTGTGATGACAAAATCAGTCCTCTGTAGCTAGAGATCTTGGTATTATAATGAGTCATAGGACAAAGTCTAGAATAGTCTTCCATTATGATTCTAGAAGATCTGTTCTAGGGATAAGATTATCCCTAGAAAAGTTAAGTTTCGGGGCCGGAGAGATAGCATGGAGGTAGGGCATTTGCCTTGCATGCAGAAGGATGGTGGTTTAAATCCCGGCATCCCATTTGGTCCCCAGAGCCTGCCAGCAGTGATTTTTGAGCATAGAGCCAGGACTAATCCCTGAGCCCTGCTGGGTGTGACACAAACAAAACAAAACAAAACAAAACAAAAAGTTAAGTTTCTTTTTTTCTCCCAATATTTCATCTTCCCAGTAATGGATTTTTCAGTATCAAAGAAGTGTGGTCAAAGCATGAGTTTGTGGTGACTATAAGATGGTAGTAAGTGCCCTGTTTTCTTTACTTCTGACAAACCTGGGTTTGAACTCCTCCTCACGTCATCAACCCCTATGCTCTGGCAAGAATGAACTGAGACAAATCCAGCTGAAAGCCTTGTGCACTACCATATGTGGCCTCCAGATTCAACCAATAAAAAGTCAAGTGAATTTATTTTAAAATCCTTTTAAAAATCTGTTTTGTATGCATTGTAGACAATGTGATGTGTTTGCTAATTTATCATGTCACATATCCATTAAAAACATTGATGTGGGGCCAGAGAGATAGCATGGAGGTAAGGCATTTGCCTTTCATGCAGAAGGATGGTGGTTTGAATCCCACATCCCAAATGGTCCCCCAAGCCTGCCAGGAGCGATTTCTGAGCGTGGAGCCAGGAGTAACCCCTGAGCGCTGCCAGGTGTGACCCAAAAACCAAAAAAAAAAAAAATTTGATGTGTTTTTAACACGTGTGAAAATGAGAGCCAGCAATATCGAATTATCTATTCTGCTTGCATAAAATGCTTTTGTAAAATCTCCCCTTAGTGCAGAAATTGATGTATTATTTTTCAGCCCCAATTACAATCATTGTTTCTAGATAGAGGAATGCCCTGATTTTTATTTGGTAGGAACCAATTGAGCAGTCACATTTTTAGACTTTCATTCTGTTAGTAGACCAAGACATATAGAAAAATCAAGGTTCTCTTCTTCTCTTTCCCAGATATAGCCATCCTTAACACTCGTGATACATCAGCCTCCTTGGGATATTCCTGGTGTCCTCTCATTTTCTTTCAAACTTTGTCTCTGGTGAAAGACCATTTTGTGAAAGTGCAACATCACTGGATTCTCTTTGTTTCTGTTTATTTTATGTGGTGATGCACTTTGTATTTCAAATTGCACAGTGGTTGCTGAAAGAAAGCCGAAAGAGGTACATCATAGAAGCAGTTCTGCTGTAAAAGGACCACCTCCAATCTCCAAAAACCAGTCTTTGAAATGACCGAAGCCTTCATCTTATGGACTCGTGAAGTCTGTTGATCATGCTGTCAGCCCCTGAACTGCCACAGTTGCTAAAACGTTACCTACCTGAGAGATGCTGCCACTGTAGAATTACATATTAATTAGAGTCCTGGATGGTTGTGGATGAAGGTGAATGGGAGGCCTTTCTCTGCCAGCCTGGGCCAGGTGCCTGCATCCCCTTCCAGCTGGTGGGTCTCAGAGTTCAGGGTAGTGGTGAGGAAACGACACATTTCAGGAGACATCAGCTTTATTCAAAGCCCTTTATTCAAAACCTTTTTGGTTTTTGGGCCACACCCAGTGGTGTTTAGGGTTTACTCCTGGTTATCTGTTCAGAAATAGCTCCTGGCAGGCACAGGGGACCATATGGGAAGCCAGGATTCGAACCAACCACCTTAGGTCCTGGATCGGCTATTTGCAAGGCGAATACCGCTGTGCTATCTCTCCGGCCCCTCAACCTGTTTCTTAATCCCTCCATGCTGCCAACACCCCCAGCTGTTGCTTGCTTCTCCCTGCAGAACTCTCTCACACCACTCAGGCAACCCTTTGTTACCTTCCATAGACCCCTCTTATCAAGAATTAAAAGTAAAGCAAAAAAAACCACATTCAGTGATTAAGCATTGTAGCAAGAGTCCAGGCAATCAGAAGTCTTTTTTTTTTTCAAATAATTTCTTTAAGCACAATTACAGACATGATTGTAGTTGAGTTTCAGTCATAAAAAGAACACCCCCTTCATCAGTGCAACATTTCCACTACCAATGCCCGCAATTTTCCTCCTGCCCTACCCCTGCCTGTATTCGAGACAGGCATTCTATTTCTCTCTCATTAATATTGTCATGATAGTTGTTAGTGTAGTTATTTCTCTAACTGCCCTCACCACTCTTTGTGGTGAACATCATATCATAAGCCAGTCCTTTCAGCACTCATCTCTATTGTCTCTAGGCATTATTATAATAATGTCCTTAATTTTTCTTAAAACTCATAGATGAGTGAAACTATTGTGTGTCTATCTCTCTCCCTCTGACTTATTTCACTCAGCATAATAGTTTCCATGTGCATCCATGTATAGGAAAATTTTATGATGTCATCTCTCCTGACAGCTGCATAATACTCCATTGTATATACCATATTTTCCGGCGTATAAGACGACTTTTGAAACAAAAAAAAGTCAACCGAAAATCGGGGTCGTCTTATACGCCGAGTATATCCCGAAAATGTTTCAATATGCCGCTAAAAGAAAATTGTCTGAATATTGCCACAAAATGAATTTTCCTGCACCAATCACTGCAAGGCCACTTGGACTGCCTCTCTAACTCAGCCAATCCAAGCAGGCGTTTGATGCATGCAAACTAGCCAATGTTCTGGACCCAAATCTACACTGTAAAAAGCCTGCTCAGATTGGCCAGAGTCTGAGAGGAAGTCTATGACAGTATAACCTTTGAACCTTTGCTTGTTGTGATTGTCTCACTTTGGTACATGAGCACAGGAACACATGCAGCACATGCAGCACAGGAACGTTCTGTCTGATACAGCGAATATAGGCCTAAACCTATGTTTTAACTGCAAAATTAGGGGGTTGTCTTATATGCTGGCAAATAAGGTATGTACTATAGTTTCTTTGGACATTCCTCTGTTGAAGGGCATCTTGGTTGTTTCTAGAGTCTGGCTATTGTAAATAGCACTGCAATGAATATAGGTGTGAGGAAGGCATTTTTGTATTGTGCTTTTGCGTTTCTAGTGTATAACCCTAGTAGTGGTACAGATGGATCATATGGGAGCTCAATTTCCTATTTTTGAGGAATCTTCATATTGTTTTCCATAAAGGCTGGACTAGACAGCATTCCCATCAGCGGTGAAAGAGTGTTCCTTTCTCTCCACATCCCTTCCTGCACAGATTGTTCATGTTCTTTGTAATGTGCGCCAGTCTCTGTGGCATGAGATGGTAACTCATTGTTGTTTTGATTTGCATCTTCCTAATGATTAGTGATGTGGAGCATTTTTTCATGTGCCTTTTGGCCATTTGTATTTCTTCTTTGCGGAAGTGTGTGTTCATTTCTTCTCCACGCTTTTTGATGGGGTTAAATGTTTTTTAAGTTCTGTCAGTACCTTGTATATCTTACATATTAGCCTATTATCTGAAGAGTATTACGTGAATAGTTTCTTCTATTCTGTGAGTGACTTTTATATCCTAGTCACTATTTTCTTTGAGGTGCAGAAGCTTCTCAGCTTAATATAGTCCATCTGTTTATCTCTGCTTCCACTTGTTTAGAGAGTGCAGTTTCCTCCTTGAAGATGACTTTAGTCTCAATGTCATGGAGTGGTTTTATCTACATGCTGCTCTATAAATCTTATGGTTTTGGGTCTGATATCAATTGTCTTTAATCCATTTGGATATGACTTTTGTTCATGGTGTTAGACAGAGGTCTTAGCTTGCTTTTTTGCCAGTGGCTGACCAGTTGTCCCAACACCATTTGTTGAAGAGGGTTTCCTTGCTCCAGTTTGCATTTATTGCCTCTGTATCACTATTTCATTGATCTGAGGGTCTGTCTTTATTCCAATCCCATGCTGTTTTAACGACTATAGCTTTGTAGTTTGTAGTTTTCTGCTTTCTATCTTTGTGTCTATTCAGCTAGATCTATGCTTTTTTTTTTAATTCTATAAACATTCTCCATATTTCTTCTCTAAACTCCTTATCTGAGAAGCTATCTAGGTGGCTGGCACTTTTGTGTCATCAGTGCTGCTATCTTCATTCTCTATGCATGATTTGGTCTATGTTGTTTCCCAATTGTCATGCTTATAGTGTTTTTTTTAAATGTGTTATGGTAGGGTTTATTGGCTAAAAGATGTATGCAGCCATGAGGTGGAGAGGTCACTCTCCTCTGGCTTCACTCTTTGTGGGTGGGACACCTCTGAAGAAGTGTCCCTGGGATCAATAGTGGGGAGGACCAAGGCCCAGGACACAGGAGAGCAGAGAAGGTAGTCCAGAATGTCTGTCTGCTGTGTTTCAGAGGACACAGCAACAATCAGCTCCATCCTTTGAGGGTGGGACAGCTCAGTTCTGAAGAAGTGCCTCCAGGGCTCGATGGGCAGGGAAGACCAAGTCTCAGGACACAGGAAAGCAGAGAAGGTAGTCAAGAATGCCTATCTGCCATGTTTCAGAGGCAAGTCTGATCAATCTCAGCTATTTCCTGCCATGCTTAATTGGGATGGAGGGTCTGAGGAAGATCCATTGAGGTTTATGCATGCATATATAGAGAGAGGGAGGGTAGAATCTATAAGTCGTGGAAGGAAGTTGGAGGAATTGGAGCTAGAAACAGGCCTGGCCTCTTTCTATGGTGAACATTGGCTGGGACACTTTTCAAACAGGGCAGGACGCATATTTCCTATGGGCACCCCTGATATTTGCACTTTCTGAAGTCCCAGCAGCCTTACACATGATTACTCACCATCAGTATATGAGTTCATAGGCCCAGCTCCACAGATCCTCCTAGTTCTGGGCTGCACAACACTTTCATAGTTTTAATACTTACATCCCAGTGGGACTATAACAACTTTAATGAGAAATTATCATAGAAGCCACATAAGCCCAACACACCAAACCAACAACAGATGCTCAGGTAGCAATAGCTTAATAAATCTTCAGACAATGACAAAATGACCCGAAATATGAGATTACAATGTTTACTATGAAATTTTATATGTTTTTTATGAATAAAAAGTTTTTGATAATTCCATTGCCATTTAGTAACTAGAACAAAAAAATAAATTATTCATACCTACCAAGTGTCAGGCTTGTGAGAGGTGGGAATCTGGGAACAATGGTATAGAGAATGTTACAGTGGTGGTGGAATTGATGCTGGAATATAGAATGCCAGATACAATTGTATTATAAGAAAAGCTGTAACCATAGTGGTTGAGACAAATACAGTTATATAAGAAAAGAATATAAGACAACAGAACAACAAGAATATCATCTATTACTAAGTGCATATGAGGGATTCTAGCCCTCCTGTTTACATGGTTCTCAACTCTGTGTGGATTTAGGGAGCATCAGTGCAGATGTGAGGGAACAGGACAGACCCTGGGACTCTCTCAGACCAGACTTGTCCTCATCTGCCCTTGACATGCCTCCTGTCCCTCACAATGGTCATGTGTAAGTTAAGAAGGAATAAAAGGCAGAATAGAATTCACAATGAACATCTGAATATGAAAAAGATTACGTGGTAAGGGGCCAGAGCAATGGCGCAGTGGTAGGGCTTTTGCTTTGCACGCGGCTGACCTAGAAGAGACTGTGGTTCAGTCCTCCTGCGTCCCATATGGTTCCCCAAGCCAGGAGTGATTTCTGAGCACATAGCCAGGAGTAACCCCTAGGCATCACTCGGTGTGGCTCCAAAACGAAACAAAACAAAAAAGATTACGTGCTAATATGCTTCATTCAGTCACAAAAACATTCAAATTCTCCACTGTCACCATGATCCCTGCAACCCCTTCACTCTTCCTGTACTCTGGAGATCAATGTTCCCACAATATCCACCCCACTAATGATCAGGAAGAGAGGGAAGGGGCAATTGGACCCTCCCAGGTTAGAGAATCACCTGCCAGACTTTGCAGCTCTGGGAGAAGAGCCCAACCTGGGGACACCTGGATATTCCCCCCTGAGGTCAGGATGGAGCCTGAGGACTTCCTAGGGAGAGTCGGCTGATCTGAGTCCTCCCTTTGCTGGATTTGGAGATAGTTTATGGACAACAGGAGACTCAGAGAATGTATTTTCAGGGATACATCTGAAACACAGTTCATGGAGTCTGAATGAGATCCCAGGGTATCTTAGAGACTCTTCTGTGTAGACTCTGTCAACAACTAATAATAGGTCAGGGTGACCAGGCACCAGAAAAGGGCAGGACAGTGTTTCAGGCATTAGACATGTTGGTGGGACCATAAACTACTGACACTGAAGGATTGAGTCACATCTTCAGAGCCACAGGACTCATAGGACCTACCTACAAATAAATAACCTGATAGCAAATGACAATGTGTATTCTGTATTACTCACAGAACTGAGAATCAGGAGGAACCCAGACACCAACTCCTGCCGGGACAGGAGGAAGGGGGCAGGGGACTGCCAGCCACCAGAGGGCACTCAGGAGCTCCTCAGACAAGGCTCAACACTGCGGGCGGGGATGGCAGGGGTGGGGGCAGAGGGTCCTTCCTGTGTTCTAATCCTCACAAAGGAGGTCTGTGTCCACAGATTAAAGACACTCAATCCCCCCAAAATCACCCTACCTCCCTATTCCCAGTCCATGTCCAGAATGTCCTTGTTAGGATGTTCCCCATTGATTCCTCAGATCAGCCATAAAACCCTCACCTTCACAGCTCCCTTCTGTGCTCTGTGCTTCCTGGACCCCCAACACTCTCCTACCATGAGCTCCTCCCAGGGCTGGTTCATCAGCTGCATTGGCACTCCTTGCTGGCCACACATGTTTCAGGTCATTTGTATCTACACTGCACAAACTCTACCCAATTGTCAGCAGCTATTTCTTTATCTCTATGTCTCTTTGTGTGTCTCTCTTTTTCTTTCAGTATCTTTCTGTCATTATCTGTGTCTCTCCATTTCTGTCTATTTTAGTAATAAGTTCTGTCCTTGGGTAAAGCGATAGTATAGTGAGATCCCTGATACCCAGAGTGATTCCTGAATGTAAGGCCAGGAGTAACCCCTGAGCTCCACCAGGTGTGTCCCAAGAATAAAAAGTCCCCTAAAATTTCTAAACCTCCCTCCTCCAAATTCCCCTTTCCTTGGCCCTTTCTGTTTCTTTCTATCATGGCTCTTACAATGCTTTAGCATTCAAAAACTTAGATTTCTCCTGATTTCCTTAGGCTCATGTCTCAGTGAAGCTCAGTCTGGGTCAAGTTCTTCTGCTTGGTTTTGTTTTAGGGTCACTCTTAGTAGTGCTTGGGAGCAACTCCTGAGTCTGTTCTCAAGAATCACTCCCATCAGTGCTTGTAGGAGAATATAGGGTGCTGGAGTCAAACACAGGTTGGCTACTTGTAAGTAAAGTGCCCTACCCACTGTACTATATCTCCAGCCCCGGTTCCTCTATTTAAAGTTTGATCACTTCTTGTCACTGTAGGTAGAATGTAAAATCAGTTCAACTAGATCTAGATAAAAATGTCTAGGACTGGAGCTATAATACAATGGGTAGAGCATTGCCTTGCACACAGCAGACCTAGGTTCAATCACTGGCATCCCATATGGTGTCTTGTACACTTCAGGGAAAGATATCTGAATACAGAACCAAGTGTAAACCTTGAAAACTACCAGGTGTGGCCCATAACAAAATAAAACAAGTCTCGGGGTCTTTCATGTGACAATTATTCCTGAGGGGTTGTCCCAGGTCCTTCCCTTTTCTTAGAATCTGGCTTGGGATGAGCAGAGTCCACATAGAACAATACATTTTTTGTCAGAATGTGAGGTGCTTCATGTGGCTGAGTAGAATCATGTGGTTTCATTTTGTGTGCCCATAAAGATTGATTGCATTCACTTCTAGGGTTATACCTTAGGAACCCAAGAACACCAAGCTGCATTCCTAAGTTTGTCACAGCACTACATACAATATCTAGAATCTGGAAATAATCCAAGTGCCCAAGAATAGATGAGTAGTTAAAGAAACTGTGGTACCTTTACACAATGGAATAGTAAGCAGCTAGTAAGAGAAATTAAGTAATGAAATTTGCTTATACCTAGATGAATATGGAGCTTATTATGCTGAATGAAATAAGTAAGGGGGGTGGGAGAGACACAAAATAATCCTGCTAATTTGTGGGCTATAAGAAAAATAAAAGTTAGCCTGGTGATAATATCCAGAGACAATAGAAATGAGAATTGGACAAGTCCAGGGCAGGAAACTTGCCACAAAGAGTGGTGAATGATGCAATTGTCCACTAGGATAATGATAGTTGAAACTGATTGCTCTGGACCAGAACTGGGTGCTGAAGGGGGGATAAAGTGATGTTCATAATAACCTTTAATTGGCAATAGTGAAAACCACAGTGTCAAAAATAAGAGAGAAAAAAGCCTAACCAGAGACAGGTGCGGCAGGGTGAGTGAGAGGGGAACTGGAGGCACTGGTGGCAAGTATGTGCACTGGTGAAGGGTGGTGTACATTCTATGGGTGAAACTCAACCATGAACAATTTTTTAACCACAGAACTTAAAGTCATTTCACACATATGTATATATACATACACACACATATATTGACTATTGTATTTCCAGCTTAAGATCCTGGTATATTTGCACTTTCAGTATCCCCCGATCATACACAAAGTCATCTTCAAATAGTCTCAAAACTGTAAATTTCACATAAGAAGCGCTCAGCCTAGCCAAGCATGAATACTCATGCATGAATTGGTTTGCAAATAGGAATAGTGAGAAGTTGACAGAAGAAGGCATTCCTATCAGAGAGATTGTTGTGTTCCTACTCAAGTCATTTCTATAGAACATACATTCTCAGAAAACCAGATATTATAGTCAGAAAAAATAGATGATTGTTAACCTTGAAACGTACATACGATTGAAATTGGACAAACTTTTGTTACCTGAGCCCAGACAACAGTTTTTGCGGGAAACAGGAGAAAGGTCTGCAGGCTAGCTACTGACAACCAGAGGGCACTCAGGAACCACCTCAGAAATGGACTTCAGCTCAGCACATTGTACAAGTCATTTCATCTTTGTGCTAATTTACATCTGTGTCATAGACATGGCATTATACACAATTTATGATTTATGCCAAAATAAACACATGAATAGACTCATTTGTGGGATATAAAAAGATAGTATCATAACAATATCCAGAGACAATAGAGACAATGTCCGAAAGGACCAGTCCATGGTAGGAATCTTGCCATAAAGAGTGGGGAATGCAGTTAGGGCAGGGAAGGAGCACTGTGACAGTAATAGCTGGGAATGATCACTATGGACAATAACTGGGTGCTGAAAGGAGATAAAGTAATATGCATGATACCCCTTTAGAACAGTACTTCAAACCACAGTGCCTGAAAGGAAAAAGGAGAGACAGACACAAAGAAAGAGAGAAAGGTATAGAGAAGTAAAATATCTCCCACAGGGGCAGCAGGGAAGAGATTGAGGGAAACTGAGGACATTTGTGGTGAGAATGTGCACTGGTGAAGGGATAGGTATAGGACATTGTATGACTGAACTCAATCATGAACATAAATTTATAACAGTGGGTAAAAACTGTATGTATATAAACCATTAAACTATAGTGTTTAAAGAAAGTAAATTGAACTCCCATATGACCCAGCTATACTACTCTTAGGGATATACCCTAGGAACACAAAAATACAATACAAAAATCCCTTCCTCACACCTATATTTGTTGCAGTGCTATTTACAATAGCCAGACTCTGGAAATAACCTAGATGCCCCTCAACAGATGAATAGCTAAAGAAACTGTGGTACATATACACAATGGAATATTATGCAGCCGTCAGGAGAGATGAAGTCATGAAATTTTCCTATACATGGATGTATATGGAATCTATTATGCTGAATGAAGTAAGTCAGAGGGAGAGAGATAGACACAGAATAGTGTCACTCATCTATGGGTTTTAAGTAAAATGAAAGACATTTTTGCAATAATTTTCAGACACAAAAAGAGAGAAGGACTGGAAGGTCCAACTCATGCCATGAAGCTCACCACAAAGAGTGATGAATGCAATTAGAGAAATAACTACATTGAGAACTATCATAACAATGTGACTGAATGAAGGAAGTAGGAAGCCTGTCTCGAGTGCAGGTGGGGGTGGGATGGGGAGGAGGGAGATCTGGGACATTAGTTATGGGAATGTTGCACTGGTGAAGGGGGGTGTCCTTGACATGACTGAAGCCCAACTACAATAATATTTGTAATCACTGTGTTTAAATAAAGATATTAAAATAAAAAATTAAAATTAAAAAATGAGTAAAATATTTTTATAAATATTTATATATATTGACCAATAAATAAGCAACAAAATGTTAAGAAATAAAGAAAAGTAAATAAATTAGACATAAATTGATGATCACTTAACAAATGTAATGATATTAGATCAGAGTTTCCTAAAATTATTCATGTTCTAAAGGAACAGCCATTCTTCCCACCTGCTTTGTGTATGACCCTCCTACATTTTCAAACCAGAATCTTTTTGTTTTTTTTGTTTTTTTTTTTGGTTTTTGGGCCACACCCTGTGACGCTCAGGGGTTACTCCTGGCTATGCGCTCAGAAGTTGCTCCTGGCTTCTTGGGAGACCATATGGGACGCCGGGGGATCGAACTGCGGTCCGTCCTAGGCTAGCGCAGGCAAGGCAGGCACCTTACCTCCAGCGCCACCGCCCGGCCCCAAACCAGAATCTTTTATACAAAAGGACAGCATGCAAATGGGCTTCTTCCTGAGTGATGAAAGTAGCCCAGCCCAGCCTCAGTTCATCCCTTATTTCTTTATATCTGTTTGTTTACAACTTGGTTTCATCCAAAACAAAGATTGTCTTACATGTAAACCTGGGTAGAACAGGCTCAGGATAGCTGCCCCACCCAGGGCAATAAAGAACTGGGTACTGAAAGGAGGTAAAGTGATAAGCATGATACCACTTCAGCAGGGGCTTCATGGGCCACATATTGTATTTATTCCCATTTTGTTTCTTCACTTCTAAATAAGATAAATGCAGTGTGCATAGAAATTTGTTCATAATTTTTGTTTTTACTATAATCTGGCCCTCCAACAGTCTGAAGGACAGTGAACTGGCCCCCTGTTTAAAAAGTTTGAGGACCCCTGCACTTCAGTAATGGTAATGTTACTGAAGTAGAGCCCATGTGCAAATCACAGTGCCTAAAGGGATATGTGTGTGTGTGTGTATATATATATATATATATATATATATATATATATATAGAGAGAGAGAGAGAGAGAGAGAGAGAGAGAGAGAGAGAGAGAGAGCACAGTGGTACAGCGGTAGGGCGTTTGCCTTGCAAGCAGCTGACCTAGGATGGACCGTGGTTCAATCTCCTGGCCTTCCATATGGTCCCCCAATCCAGGAGTGATTTCTGAGCACATAGCTAGAAGTAACCCCATAGCATCAACAAGTGTGGCCCCTCAAAAATGGATTATTTACTAAATGAAAAGCACAGCCAGAGAGATAGGACAGTGTATACAGTACTTCCTTGCAAGTGGCCAACCCTGTTTTTCATCCCCCAACACAGAAAATGGGCTTCTCAGGACCACTAGGATTGAGCCCTGAGTGCAGAGGAGCTAGGAAACCCTAAGCATAGCATGCATAGCCCAAATTTACCATGAAAAATGATAAAATCAAATATCAGAATCAAATACAGCTAGGGCCCGGAGAGATAGCATAGCGGTGTTTGCCTTGCAAGCAGCCGATCCGGGACCAAAGGTGGTTGGTTCGAATCCCGGTGTCTCATATTGTCCCCCGTGCCTGCCAGGAGCTATTTCTGAGCAGACAGCCAGGAGTAACCCCTGAGCACCGCCGGGTGTGGTCCAAAAACCAAAAAAAAAAAAAAAAAAAAAAAAGAATCAAATACAGCTACAGAAAAATAAAAGTTGCTGTGTGTATACTGAAAAGGGATAGTTTTTTTTTTTTTTTTTTTTTTTTTTACAAATTTAAGACTGTCATTGCCTCAGCTCTATGGTAAACAGTAGAAATATTTCTTGCAGGGCCCTTTCTGTGGAGTCTTAGTGTTACACAACAATTCAGACAGAGTCACAGGAGAAAACATATTTTTGACCAGGGGTCGAAGATGGTGTTAAGCACCATTTTATATCTTACTGATACATCCGACCTTCTTTTCCACTGCTTTCCCTACCACTTTTATTAAGAAGAGCTTAACATAAATCACTTGAGGATCAGGGTTGATGTAGTTAAGGGTACTTGTGCTAATTAACTCAGAAATGGTGAAAGAGAAAAATTAAGTGATTTTAAAGGTGTACGACAACAATTTCTCATAAAATTTAAAAATTGAGTTTCCATTTGATCCTGTGGCCATATTTCTCTTATGCACATATTCATGAAACCCAAAACCAGAGAAGGAAAGTGCCTTAAACTAACAACTCTTTAAGTTATAGGAACCTCCTCTCCTAGAGGTGCAGAATTTTAAGGACCTTCTGTACATTCAGCTAACTCAACTTCCAGAATCAGGGAAGAATGAAGATCATCCTGAGATACCAGCTGACAGTAGTAGCTGCAGGACAGCTGGCAAAAATGAATAACTGATTTATTTGACTATATCTGGACTCTTAGCCAGACTGTGGATGGAGGGTTTATGAGTAAGTCACCCCAGGGATCCCTCTCCTAAACTTGATTTATGTGATTTGTGAATAGTGCCTTTGCTAAGAGATGCTGATGTTTGTACTCTGCTCACTTAAAGAAATTAACTGCTGTTGTCTGATGTTCAACCCCTAGACTCTTGAATGAGGGAGAATGATTCCTCCCTATAAACTAGAAAAGAGGGGAAATGTTGGACCACAGACTCTGAAGCTATGAGCAATAAGTATGTAGTAGCATAAAATCTTTCTCACCTCTTCTTTTTCTCTTACCAGATACTGCTCTCCCTCACATTCCCAGGCTGAATTATGAGAAAATGAGATTTCAGTTTGTATCATAGAGTATTCAAGGCCTCCTTGTGATAAAGGCTGTTCTATTTTTGGCCCAAACGGTATCAGACCAGATAAGGGTGGTGAGTGGAGGTAGGAGTTAGGACTGTGAGACTTGAGAACCAATCATGTATACTGTGAAAGTTAAACTGTTTGTATTAACCAATGAAATGCTTAACCTGCTAGGACCTGTTGACCATATATAAATTGCCTGTTAGTTTCCTGCAAGGCTTTTTGTCTCATGACAGGGGGCCCAGCTATAGCTGATTAAGCTCCCTTTTGCATTTTACATGATCTGAGGTGGTCTTTGACTCTCAGTGCCTGTCGGTTGTCTGCTCAGACCTAATATAGTTTGAGTGCAGGATTTCCTAAAAGTATTCATGAATCTTTTCACTGTACAGATTATTTCTAGTGTCAATGTTTTTTTCCAAACTCACATTTCACTAGATCTTCGTTTTGGAGCCTGGGGGTCCTTTTATACTGTTCTACTTTCTTATGAATTACTGACTCTCTGTGACATAGCTTCCTTAAGTTTATTAAACACACTCATGTGACATTACTACAGTCCATCTCTGAGAGTTCCCAGAACCTGTTGGCACCAACAGAGCATTTTGTGTTTTTACTTGAATTCAGGGAGATGTTAGGAATCATTCATCGGCTCAGTTGTTTTTGATGTGATCCTGAAGTCTGGAGGGTGAAATCTATTATTTTATTTGCATGAAGCTGTTAGGCACAGAGGCCTCTA
Organism: Suncus etruscus; assembly: GCF_024139225.1. NCBI lineage: Eukaryota > Metazoa > Chordata > Mammalia > Eulipotyphla > Soricidae > Suncus > Suncus etruscus. The sequence goes on from NC_064864.1 coordinate 72,456,674, forward strand.
GGTTTACTGGAAGGAAGAAGAATTGCTTCCAGATCACGAAAGGCCCCAGGGTTTCAACGGACAGGTTAAGTTCACCTGCAGGCCTGGAAGAGTGAGCAGAATTCAGTAGATGCAGAGGCAGCAGGTTGAGATGTCAATGGAGTCACTTGTCAGGTGTCTGATAAATATCATGTTACCATCATTCATCTGTCATAAGGTCTAGTCTGATGAGGAAGTAATTGAGGAAGATCTGCTCCTTTGGAGTGTCTGTTCATATCTCTTGAACAGGTGTCTCAAATTTTCTGCTGCTCTGTTGACTTGACATCAGCAGAACCTAAACCAACCACAGAAGCCCCAGAGATTCTTTTCCCTGTCACTCTGCCAAATTATAGAATTTCATGCATCTGCCTGGATACAGACCTCATCTAGTCTGGTCTGAAGATCCAGATTCATATCCTGACCTGTCATTCCTAGTTTTTATTGTATCCTCAGGATGGAATAAAGCTGAGACCAGAGGAGATTCATCAATTGGATCCTAGTAGGAGAGCTGGGGGACCCCATGATTCCCCTCTCACTTAGAGCAGAATTTGTAATCTAGGGGATGAAGCTAATTTTCCATATTTTTTTCTTTTATGATCAATTGTTGGAGAATCATACTCTGAGCAGGTGAGTGCGTAAGTGAGGAGAGCAGAGAGGCCAGCTTATTCCTAAAAGGGACATCTGTGTTTAAAGTTACACAAGAAGAGGTGCAACTTTCTGAAGCTCCAGCTCGTGACTCTGGACAGGAACAGACATGTAATTCAAACTCACTGCAAAGAAATTCTGTGTCTAAAATAAAATGGTATTACATATTCCAAAAAAAAAAAAATTCTGTATCTGTCACGAGCAGCATAAGGGCTGAGGGTACAGTATAGCTGTGTTGTCTGAGGCCAGTGAGGGCAAGAGTGTGTCCCAGATACAGGAGAAAGTAGGGTAAGGCATAGAGACCCCTGGAAATGACCTGGTCACATGAGACCACCGGAGTTCCAGGATCCACCAGCGGACACTGAGTCCACAACTCTCACATATTCCCTCAGCACTAGCAGGGAATGTTTGGTACCTCAGGAAATCCAGAGAGATGAGAGTCAGGTGCAAGTGCTAAAGCAGCTTCCTGTAGTGATCAAGGTACCCATGCCAAGACCTGAGATTCCAGGGATCATATACTTCTTGTTTCTTTGGAGCTTTCACTCTTATATCCTGATGAAGACTCAATTGATGGGCATTTTGACTTTGTCATCCAAAATGTCACCACAGAACAAAAGCCTTTGCTCACCAAGTTCCTACAAACCCCCACATTCTTCATGAAGGAAACTGGGAAAGGCTGCTGTGTGCTGATATATGGACTTGATCCCTACTCAGTTCACATGCACTTTCCCCACATCCATACCCCTGGATTCCAGATTCTTTACAACTCATGACCTTATGTGACTCTCTCACCATACATCAGAGCTGGACGATTTTCCCATGGTCTTCCAAAGATGGGGTTTAAGTACCATTACTCAGAGAGCTCAGTTGGTGTTGTCTGATAATGAAGGCTCAAGGTCCCAAGCCAGGACACTGAAGAGACGTGGGTCTGGAAGCAAAAGCTGATGCAGAAAATAATCCACACACACTAAAGGGGGTTTAACAGTGCAGGAAACCCAACACATGAGCTTTCTGCTCCTAAAAAGCAGGCAACTTAGTTGGGAGATCTGGAAATGTTAGAGATCATTTTCCTGACATTCAGGATATTTATTAGGAAGAACCAGACCACACATGGGGGTAAAGATCAAATGGTCTAAACACCAACCCAAGATGCCACCTTCAAAGATGTTTCCAACCAATGAGTAACAAGGCTTATACTGAGTGGGATGGCATTTGGTTAATCCAACATCTCCCCCTTAATTGATGTTATCAAAAAATTCAGAAATATGAGGTAAAGGGGCCGGAAAGATAGCATGGAGGTAGGGCATTTGCCTTGCATGCAGAAGGACAGTGATTTGAATCCCGGCATCCCATATGATCCCCCAAGCCTGCCAGGAGTGACTTCTGAGTGTAGAGCCAGGAGTAACCTCTGAGTGCTGCTGGGTGTGACCCCCCAAAAGAAATATGAGGTAAAATATAGTAATTCACATCCCAAAGGAATGTGGATTTTCTGAGGAAAGAAATTAAAAGATAAAGGAGTTGTCATAATTTTGCATAGGCACAGAAAATTTTGGAAAAATAGAAAGAAAAAACTTTTTGCCTATAAACAGGGTATCCTTACCCACAAATCATCCTGCCATATGACTAACTACAGGTTCCAACAAGTTAATTTGTCTAACCCAGGAGTCTTTCTTCAAGGAAGGGTTCTCTTCAATCACTATTTTTGCTGTCAAGTGTCAATAATTGAATATATTATTTGTAGCAATATGATAAATCAAAGTTAGGATATCCTGAGGCATCTCCTAGAATTATATCACTGTTACCTGCCTTGAAAGCAAGTCACTGCTGATATCCAAGCAGTAGTTAGTGTAGCATATGAGTCCCCCCCGGGGCAATTATGAGCCAAAGTGGATTCAGAGCCCATCCTGTTAGAAGGTTGATTCCTGATGTAGATACAGAAAACAGTGTCAGACCAAAAATGAAACCCAATTTTCAGAGGTAATCAGTCAATGTTCAAGCAACTAAAGCCTAAGTCAAGCAACTATAGCAAAAGTTCAGGGTGGTAGGCCCCTGTAACAATAATTTACTGAGTTCTCATCCCCAATGGATAATAACTCCTCTTAGTGTCTAATCTTTTTCCAGATTTAATACCCCCATGCAAAAAGAACCATGCCACAGGATACTATTGAGTCTAAGGTCATGATAATAACAAACCAAACAATCTCAATAACCTAGTTCTATAAATAATACAAAACTACAACTTTACTATCTATACTATCTTCTAAGAAATTCCAACTATGAAATCTAAAGAAAAGGGGGAAAGCTGTAACTACAGAAAACGAAGACGTGAAGGACCTATACAAAGAAAACTATAAAGCCCTGTTCCAAGAAATAAGAGAGGACACACGGAAATGGAAACACATACCCTGCTCATGGATTGGCAGGATTAACATCATTAAAATGACAATACTCCCCAAAGCATTATACAGATTTAATGTGATTTCTCTAAAGATACCCATGACATTCTTCAAAGTGGATCAAACACTTATGAAGTTCATCTGGAACAATAAACACCCTCGAATAGCTAAAGCACTCCTAGGGAAAAGGAAAATGTGTACTACAAAGCAATAGTTATCAAAACAGCATGATGTTGGGATAAAGACAGACCCTCAGATCAGTGGAATAGGCTTGAGTTCTCAGGCATTGTTCCCCAGACATACAATTACTGAATTTTTGACAGAGGAGCAAGAAATCCTAAGTGGAGCAGGGAAAACCTCTTCAACAAGTGGTGCTGGCAGAACTGGTTAGCCACTTGCAAAAATCGAACATAGACCCTCAGTTAACATCATGTACGAAGGTAAAATCCAAATGGATTAAAGACCTTGATATCAGACCTGATACCATAAGGTATATAGAACAACACATTGGTAAAACACTCCATGACATTGAGACTAAAGGCATCTTCAAGGAGGAAACTGCACTTTCCAAACAAGTGGAAGCAGAGATTAACAGATGGGAATACATTAAACTGAGAAGCTTCTGCACCTCAAAATAAATAGTGCCCAGGATACAAGAGTCACCCACCGAGTGGGAGAAACTATTCACCCAACACCCATCAGATAAGGGGCTAATATCCAAAATATACAGGGCACTGACAGAGCTTTACAAGAAAATACATTTAATCCCATCAAAAATGGGGAGAAGAAGTGAACAGATGCTTTGATAAAAAAGAAATACAAATGGCCAAAAGGCACATGAAAAAATGCTCCTCCTCACTAATCAGGGAGATGCAAATCAAAACAATGATGAGATACCACCTCACACCACAGAGATTAGAGCACATCACAAAGAATGAGAACAATCAGTGCTGGCAGGGATGTTGAGAGAAAGGAACTCTTATCCACTGCTGGTGGGAATGCTGTCTAGTCCAACCTCTATGAAAAGCAATATGGAGATTCCTCCAAAATCTGGAAATTGAGCTCCCATTCGACCCAGCTATTCCACTCCTAGGGATATACCCTAAGAACACAAGAATACAATACAAAAACCCCTTCCTCACACCTATATTTATTGCAGCACTATTCACAATAGCCAGGCTCTGGAAACAACCAAGATGCCCTTCAACAGACGAATGGCTAAAGAAACTGTGGTACATATACACAATGAAATATTATGCAGCCGTCAAGAGAGATAAAGTCATGAAATTTTCTTATACGTGGATGTACTTGGAATCTATCATGCTGAGTGAAATAAGTCAGAGGTACAAAGAGAGACATAGAATAGTCTCACTCATCTATGGGTTTTAAGAAAAATAAAAGTCATTTTTGCAACAATCCTCAGAGACAATGAGAGGAGGGCTGGAACTTCCAGCTCACTTCATGAAGCTCACCACAAAGAGTGGTGAGTGCAGTTATAGAAATAACTACACAGAGAACTACCACAATCATGTGAATGAATGAGGGAACTGGAAAGCCTGTCTGGGGTACAGGTGGGGGTGGGTTGGATGGAGGGAGATTTGGGACATTGGTGGTGGGAATGTTGCACTGGTGAAGGGGGGTGTTCTTTACATGACTGAAACCTAATCACAATCATATATGTAATCAAGATGCTTAAATAAAGAGAAAAAAGATTGTAAAAAATTTTTTTAATTAAAAAAAGAAAGAATCCATTACTGCCAGGTGACTGAAAGATTTAAAACTGATGGAAGTTCCAAGAGAAAGCACAGTTGAATTATTTGTGTAAACTTGGAAATAGTGAAAATATTTCTAAGCCTGAGAAGAATACTATAACAGAAAAGATTCATAAACTTGAGGAGTTAATTTTCTAAATTCTAAAAACAAAAATGTAAATAAAGTTCTATCTGAGTAAAGTAAAAATGATAAAACAGAAAAAAAGAAAATGTATGGGATTGGAGTTTCCCTGTACCCCCTTCCCCCCAGAGCCCAGTTGCTTGATCTGGCCCTGAAGACCAGTTTAGCATGGGGGGATCTCGGTCTCCTGGACTAAGTGGTCAGCCCAGGAGGCCATTGGCCAGCTGTCTGCCCAGATTCCCAGCCACACCCATAGGAGAGGAGCAGGAATCCTGGCATGTGGGATCGTCTGGGTCCAGCTGCAGCCTCCCTCTCCAGTATGAAATAGCATGGGGGACGAGTTTGCCTCCTCCCCATCCCCCAGAGCTCAGATGCCAGACTGGCCTTGAAAGCCAGCCTGGTGTGGGGGGCCCTCGGTCTCCAGGACTAACTGGTCAGTCCTGGAGGCCTTTGGCCTCCTGTCCGTCCAGATTCCCAGCCATGCCAGTAGAAAAGGAGCAGTAATCCTGGCATGTGGGATCGTCTGGGTCCAGCTGCAGCCTCCCTCTCCAGTTTGAAAAAGTATAGGATTGGAGTTTCCCTCCTCCCCCCACCCCCAGAGCCCAGTTGCCAGACCTGGCCCTGAAGACCAGTTTGGCATGGTGGGTATCTCGGTCTCCTGGACTAAGTGGTCAGCCCAGGAGGCCATTGGCCAACTGTCTGCCCAGATTCCCAGCCATACCCGTAGGAGAGGAGCAGGAATCCTGGCATGTGGGATCATCTGGGTCCAGCTGCAGCCTCCCTCCATTCTGAAAGCTCTGAAAGTTTTATCCACAGGAAAACAGCTGCAGGATGGGTTGGATGAAATAGACTCCTCCTACTACATTGCTTTATGTTTTCATAATAACCTTTAATGTTTTTGTTCACAGTGATCCATAGAGATATTTTGGATGCCCTAGCTTTGTGATACAAGTGATATATTGCATATGACTATTAATACAGTGCTCATTATGATAATGTCTTAAATATTTTAAATTAATTTTTTCATTTTATTAAATCTGCTTGTATGCTCTAATGTATTCCTCCACATAAATCCTTGGATAAGACATTTAAATACCCTGGACTCTTGCTACAGTGTTCTATCTTGAATATTTACAATTTACTTCTAAATCTTGCTATTTTTTATTATATCATATGGCTTTGTTCCTAGTTTGCTTTCAAGAAAAGAATCTAGATGTCTGAAACTTATGATACTATACTTCAAGTTGCAGACGCCTTTTACTGTGCTCATTAACTATGTCACTTAGTATTCTAGACTTGAAAAATATGATTATCTTGGGAATGTTCTGTGCTCAATCGAGACCTTGAAGCTTTCCAGCAAAGTTCCACTTCATCAATGTTGAATACTCCAAGAAACTGGAAAATTTTTACATATAACATGCCAGCTTTATATTTATACATTTTGGGAGGGGTTGGGGAGCCACATCTGGTAATGCTCAGGAGTTACTCCTGGCTATGCGCTCAGAAATCGCTCCTGGCTTGGGGGACCATATGGGACACTGGAGAATCGAACCACGGTCCATCCTAGGCAAGCGCGGGCAAGGCAGACACCTTACCCCTGTGTCACCACTCGGGCTCCACCAGCTTTATATTTAGAAGCACTTTGACCCATTTCACCTGGGTCAATTTTCCAGGTGCAATCTTTGTATCGATCCTTTTGTCTGTGTGTGTGTATGAGTGTGAGTGTGGGTGTGGTGGCCACCTCTGTGTTTGCTTAATATCTGTCTGTGCTGTTTGTAATGTCTGTTTATGTGGTATCTCAGCCTTTTTTTTTTTTTGCAATTTTTTATTTAAACAACTTTATTACATACACAATTGTATTTGGGTTTCAGGCATGTAAAGAATTCCACCCATCACCAGTGCAACATTCCCATCACCAATGTCCCAAATCTCCCTCCTCCCCATCCCACCCCCGCCTGTACTCTAGACAGGCTTTCTATTTCCCTCGTACATTCTCTTTATTAGGATAGTTCAAAACGTAGTTATTTCTCTAACTGAACTCATTTCTGTTTGTGGTGAGCTTCATGAGGTGAGCTGTAACTTCCAGCTCTTTTCTCTTTTGTGTCTGAAAGTTATTATTGCAAGAATGTCTTTCATTTCTCTTAAAACCCATAGATGAGTGAGACCATTCTGCGTCTTTTTCTCTCTCTGACTTATTTCACTCAGCATAATAGATTCCATGTACATCCATGTATAGGAAAATTTCATGACTTCATCTCTTCTGATGGCTGCACTCACCCCTTATCTGATGGGTGTTGGGTCAATAGTTTCTCCCACTCGGTGGGTAACTCTTGTATCCTGGGCACTATTACTTTTGAGGTGCAGAGCCTTCTCAGTTTAATGTATTCCCATCTGTTGATCTCTGCTTCCACTTGTTTGGAAAGTGCAGTTTCCTCCTTGAAGATGCCTTTAGTCTCAAAGTCATACACTGTTTTACCAACGGTTGTTCTATATACCTTATGGTATCATGTCTGATATCAAGGTCTTTAATCCATTTGGATTTTACCTTCATACATGATGTTAACTGGGGGTCTATCTTCACTTTTTTGCAAGTGGCTAACCAGTTCTGCCAGCACCACTTGTTGAAGAGATTTTCCCTGCTCCATTTAGGATTTCTTGCTCCTCTGTCAAAAATTCAGTAATTGTATGTCTGGGGAACAATGCCTGAGAACTCAAGCCTATCCCACTGATCTGAGGGTCTGTCTTTATTCCAATACCATGCTGTTTTGAAAACTATCACTTTGTAGTACAGTTTAAAGTTGGGGAAACTAAAGCCTCCCATTTTCCTTTTCCCTAGGAGTGCTTTAGCTATTCGAGGGTGTTTATTGTTCCAGATGAACTTCATAAGTGTTTGATCCACTTCTTTGAAGATTGTCATGGGTATTTTTAAGGGGATTGCATTAAATCTGTATAATGCTTTGGGGAGTATTGCCATTTTAATGATATTAACCCTGCCAATCCATGAGCAGGGTATGTGTTTCCATTTCTGTGTGTCCTCTCTTATTTCTTGGAGCAGGGCTTTATAGTTTTTTGTTTTTTTTTTTTTGTATAGGTCCTTCACATCTTTGATCTTGCTGCTTTCAGTATTCTATCTGTGGGATTTGTCATTGTAACAAGGATGTGTCTTGGGGTGTTTTTCTTTGGTTCTCTTAGCTGGTATTCTTTGGGCATGCAGGATTTGATTGCATGTAGTCTTTAACTCTGAGAGTATCTCTTCGATGATGTCTTTGACAGTTGATTCTTCCTGGAGATCTCCTACCTGGGTCTCTGGGACTCCAATGATTCTCATGTTGTTTCTGTTTAGTTTATCAAAGACTTCTATTTTCATCTGTTCGCATTCCTTGAGTACTTTATCCATTGTCTGTTCGTTTTTTTTAAGGTTCTTTTCCAATTTCTTCTGTTGTGTTGAGATTTTTCTGCATCACATCTTCCAGTACTCCAATTCTCTCCTCACCTGCTGATACCCTGCTTGCGAGGCCATTCATTGAGATTTTCAGTTGAGCTACCGTGTCTTTCAGATCTGCTATTTCAGTTTGGTGTTTTCTGATTTCTGTCTTTGTGTTCTGTTCAGATCAATCTATGCTTTCTCTGAATTCTACAAACATTTTCCATATTGCTATTTTAAGTTCCTTCTCCAAGAGGTCGATCAGGTGGTTGGAATTTATTAGGTCATTCGAGCTTTCATCTTCATTCTCTGTGCATGGTGTTTGCCTGTGAGGTTTCCCCATTGTCACGCTTGTAGTATGGTTTTTCCTGCGTGTTGTGGTGAGGTTCCTTGGATCGAAAGAGTGTGCGACCGTGAAGCGAAGTGGCCGAGCTCTTCTGCTGCCTCTACTTGACAGTTTTTTTTGGGTGCGCTCCCTAGCATCTGAGGAGACCTTCAAGGATCAGAAACACAGGCAAACAGGTGCAGGAGATGTTTCCCTTGAAGTCCTCAGAGTGAACAAAGGTACAGCAGGGCGGAGCCTCTGCAGACCAGAGAGCTCAGCTTATTGGATGGCGACCCCCACAGCCAGAATTTACTCACTGGGCAGCTTCAAAATGCTGTTTTTTGGGGATGTGCTCCCTAGGCCTCTGAGGAGACCTTCAGGGATTCACAAACGCAGGCAGACAGGTGCAGGAGTGAGGAGCGATTTCTTTTCTTTCTTTTCTTTCTTTCTTTTTTTTTTTTTTTTGGTTTTTGGGCCACACAAGGCCGTGCTCATGAGTTACTCCTGGCTGTCTGCCCAGAAATAGCTCCTGGCAGGCATGGGGGACCATATGGGATATTGGGATTCAAACCAATCACCTTTGGTCCTGGGTCGGCTGCTTGCAAGGCAAACGCCGCTGTGCTATCTCTCCGAGCCCTGGCGATTTGTGTGTGTGTGTGTGTGTGTGTGTGTGTGTGTGTGTGTGTGTGGTTTTTGGGCCACACCTGGTGTTGCTCAGGGGATACTCCTGGCTGTCTGCTCAGAAATAGCTCCTGGCAGGCACGGGGAACCATATGGGCCATCGAGATTCAAACCAATCACCTTTGGTCCTGGGTCGGCTGCTTTCAAGGCAAATGCCACTGTGCCATCTCTCCAGGCCCACGGAGCGATTTCTAAGGGCACAGCGAAGAGTAATCCTCGAGAGTCTATGGGTGTCACCCAAAAACCTAAAGTTCAGGACAGACACAGGCTCAAAGGAAAAGGGCAGAAAAAAGTATACAAGCTAATGAAATACAAACAAAAGATGGGACAGCTATATTTCTATCAGACCAAATTGCATGTAACCTCAAGAAAGCATTTATGACCAAGATGGACAGAGTAGTGATCAGAGAAGCAACAGACCAAGAAGTACTAACTCTGATCAAAACATCCTCTGAAAATAAGGCCTACTTATAGGTTTCCTACAGGCTGAAATATAAGGCATCCCCTAAAATGAGCACCCATAGTCTCTCTGTCTTGGACTGAAAATCAATCTACCATAAACTGGTTGGTAGGGCTGCCGTGCCTGGCCTCTTGCAACCAGTGACGTAACGGAGAGTCATGACACTGTACCATATATAGGTAATACATTTTCTTTCTTTTCTTTTTTTAAAGAAGGGCAGATTGCCATGTGCAGCGCCTCATTTGGATGTGTCTGGAGTCTTGGAAGCTTGACTACCCTACGTTCTTCTACAAATGGAACTTGAGAGCTTGTTTGGAGGTTCTAGCAGGGGAGTGCAGCTACTTGTATACCCTCGAAAAAAGAACAGTTCGTCTCTATTTGGAGAAGACCATCCTTTTCAACAGTGCGCAGCTTTGGGAGGGGCGCATATGGAGCGGTAAGAGAGGAAGGGATTCTCTGTCCTTCCTGAATTCTTCAAGCTCTCATCAGAGCCCTACTGCCTGCAGGTGCTCATACGTCTCCAGCATCACGTCTCTGTATAGCTTCCGCTGAGAGGCATCCAGGCACAGCCATTCCTCCGGGGAGAAGATCACAGCCACCGCAGGGAAGGAGACCATGTCCTGGAGACTGGACATGAGACGCTGAGGGCCCATCTTCTGCAACCTGGATCATTCCCGAAGAGCAGCAGCAAGGCCCATGGCACACACTGAAGGCGAGACCCGCAGCTCGGGGCGTGGAGCGGCCCCTCGACCGACGGCGCAGAGGAATTCGGCCCCCCAGACTTCCTGGCAGCCGCGGGGACCCCGAAACCGTCAGTCTGGGGGCCGAAGGCGGCGGATGGTGCCGGATTGCCAGCGCTTCCCGCTCGTGGTCTGGCAACCAGCCTTTTCTTCTATTGTACTTAACACTTACTTCCTATTATCTTCTTTTATTCTCCCAACATCGATTTATTAAGTCTTGCTAATTAACTTTTTATCTTCAGTTATTTAACTTCTCGTTAACCCCTTCAAATGGCTACCCATAGGAATACCCACCTCTACCATCCTTGCATCCATGGGAAGGATGATGTCACCACAGCAAACTGCCCATAGGAGAGTGAGGCCTGGGCAGCACCATTGGTGTGTGAAATGCTCATGGTCTTCTCTGGTGGCTCGTCCTGCATTACATCATCACACTGGCTGATGATGTTGTCTGAGTCACTTGAGTTATGGGACTGTGAGTCATTCTCCACAATCACACTGATCGTGATAGGTTCTTGGCAATTGCCTTTTTGCCACTTTACTTCACCATAAGACTTTTGCTCACAACTGGTTTCAGTTTTTAAGAGATCCTTGGCTCTAGGACATCTCCAGATCTGTGACAGCTGTGAACCATTTTCTCAGCCTCCACAAGACTACATTGCTGACTGAAGTTATGAGCCAGAATTTGTGTACTCATAAGACAATTTCTTAAGACTTATAAGAGATATGTATATCTCCTTTGTAAAATTATTTTGGGGGGGTTGGCGGTCACACTTGGCAGCACTCAGGGGTTATTCCTGGCTCTACGCTCAGAAATTGCTCCTGGCTGGCTCAGAGGACCATATGGGATGCCAGGATTCGAACCACCATCCTTCTGCATGCAAAGCAAAACCCCTACCTCCATGCTATCTCTCTGGCCCCTCCTTTGTATAATTCTTAAGTGTATATCTTCTACCTGTATATTCTTTATTGTATATTTTATTATGTAGTTACAGATTTCCCCCTTTTTTTTAGATTTGCTAATAGAAAAAATTTTAGAAGATAGTATAAATAGTTCCATTGGGGTTCTATGTTATTTATAGAGCTAGGTTATTGGGATTGTTTGGTTTGTTATTATTTTCCCTTTAGGCCCCAATAGTAGTCTGTGGCACAGTTCTTTTGCATGGGTGCAAAAAGTTGGAAAATATTAGATACTAAGAGGAATTATTATCCACTAGGGATGATAACTCAGTAATTTCTGGTTACAGGGGGCCTTCCACTCTGAACACTTGCCATTATGACATGACTTAGGCTTTAATCATTCTCAGTGTCAAGAAAAGTTCTGGAGTTACTTGGGAGAGAGTCTCTCCTACCAGGACACTCCGACAGAGGATGAGAAGTCTAAAGCCACTACCCAGTTCATCATATTGATTCTACCTATGCATCATTACATTGGCCAAGCCTGGGTATCCCTGACATTACAGGGTAACCATAAAGGTGGACTGGAGTAGGAAAATTGGAGGTCATCTAAGAATGAGCTGCCTCACCACATAACAGTGAGATGAAACTAGGCAACATGACTTCAACATAGGATAAATGCTAACACCAATATCTTTAAGTACTGAAACCTGACAGCGAAAATCATGATGAAGGAGAATTCTTCCTGGAACTATGAAAAAAGAATTTGGAGTTAGACAAATTAATGTGTCAAGAGCCTGCAATTGGTCTGATGGCAAGAGCTTTGTGGGTAGAAAAGCTCTTTTTTCAGTCAAAAGTTTTTTCTTCCTTATTTTCCAACTTTTGCTGCACCTATTTAAAATGATGCCATCCCCTTTATTTTTAGAGACATCAGTCCTTGGCTTAGTAAGTTTACATTTCTTTGGGGGGGTGTATATTATCTTATCTTACTTCTTATTTCTGCGTTTTTTCTATAAATTCAATCAGGGGGAGATGTGTGATTAATCGGATCCCATCTACTCAGTATACACCTTGTTACGCATTGGTTGGAAACATCTTTGAGTGCAGCACCTTGGATTGGTATTGAGACCACCTAATCTCACCTCTGGGTGTGGTCTCTTCCTAATAAGTACTCAGATTTTCACGGAAAGCACTCTCTTACTTTTCTGGACTTCCCACAGAGCTTGCTGCTTCTTAGGGGCTGAAGACGTATGTGTTGGAATTCCTGAATCCATTTCTCCCTCTGTGTGTGTATGTATGTGTGTGTGGATTATTTCCTAGATAGTCTCATGGTTTTTTAATAATGGTGCTTAAATAAAGATATTATTTAAAAAGAAAAAAACTCACTGGGGGCTCAGAGTGATAGCACAGTGGATAACGCATTTTCTTTGCATGCGGTGAACCTGAGTTCCATTCCTAGCACCCTATATGATTCCCTGAGCCTGCCAGGAGAAATTTCTGGGTGCAGAGCCAGGAATAATCCCTGAGCACTGCCTGGTGTGGGGCAAAAAAATAAATAAACTGGAAGACTTCACCAGCAGAAACAGCTACTGAGGACAGAATCAGCGAACTATAAGATGAGCTGCATAATATCTCCATACAACAGCAGAAGATGGAAACCAGTCTTAAAGAAATGAACAGAAGAAAGAAAAAATCCTCAAAATAAACAAGCTGGTGACAATAGAAATTTGGGATAAATTGAATAGAAACAAAGTAAGAATGTTGGTATTCCAATGAGCAAGAATGAAAATAAAACAAATGTAAATAAAATCTACAGTTCAAATATGTGGCTAAAAACAAGTTACATAAATTGAAGGAAGTCCAAACATTCTTGGTGGAAGCTGTAGGAAACAGACCAGTAATAGTGAATTTGGTGATCAGGAACTTGAGACATGGGGACTCTCCTGCCCAAGTTGCCATTTCTCCCTGAGGAAACTGTGTTTCCTCCGAGCTCCTCAGCATGTTTCCTGTGCTGAGAGAAGTCTCAGAGTCCAAGAAGGGCCCCAGGGAAAGACTTGAGTGCTTTAAACCCCAAGGTGCACCTACTACTTTCAAGGGAGCCAGAAACCAATCTTCCTTCCTTTGTCTACACAGGGCACTCCTAATGCAAATATGCACCTCAGACCCAGTGTGAAAACCAGGTCCACATCACTTCCATTCAGGTTCCCTCTCTCCTGGCATTGTGTCTGAGGTCATGGAGCTCAGAACAGGAACATGTCTCACTGCTGACTCCTCCTCTTTCTGATGGCAGCTCCTGGTTGTGAGTATCCCTGGACAGAGGTTGAATGAAGGAACAGTGCCTCTGAGTTCAGGACTCACTGAGGGTCTCTGTTCCCAGTTGTCCTATTCCCAGGCACAGCTGCAGGAGACAGGACCAAGCCTGGTGAAGCCTTCACAGATGCTGTCCCTCTCCTATTCAGTCTCTGGTTCTCTCTAACCAGCTATGTTGTGCACTGGGTCCACCAGGCCCCTGAAAATGGGCTGGACTGGATTGGTGTATATGAAGTGATGGCAGCAATACTATAAACCAAGTCTCCACTACCAACTCAGTATTACCAGGGACACCTCCAAGAGCAAAAAGTCTACTTAAAACTGAGCAGCTCAGTAACTGGGGAAACAGCCATGTAAGACATATAAGACACACAGTGAGGGGAATTTGCTGTGAGCACAGATACAAACTTGCTGAAGAGATGGGGAGATGCATGAGTTGTAGGGGCCACCAGGGTGTGCTCTGCTCCTAGAGCTCCAGGGTTTACTCCAGGGTAGGTATGGGAGAGGTCTGAGAGGGGATAGTTTGGTTTTCTTAATTAGTGAAAAATAAATCATAGTTAGTAACCCCAGATATACACTTCTGAGATATTAATTCTTCTTCCAGTATAAATTTCTTCATGACTCTTCTGTCCAACTCTCCTTATGGACCATTTTTCAAAGTCTGTTTGACTTTGCTGTCCTACAAAGTACATTTCTCCTCACAGACATGAGCATCTTCCCTGCTTGGTCTCCTCATGGTCATCAAGGAACTATGGTGACAATACTCTGAGTGTTTATGCTGGTGTTGCACAAGCTGACTGAACTTCAGATAGCTAAATCTCTTCACATTGGACTGTGTCCAGCAGTTTAGCCTCTCTCTCCGTGTTTCAGCTTCAAAAACTATCAGTTACCTCAGAGTGTAGTTTCCATACATGGGCTTGTTGGATCGCATCCATTCTGATGCTTTAGCCTCTGTGTCTCACAGAAGAATGATATCATCTGACTTTGTCATTTCCCTCTCATTGACTTCACTTTACCTGATTGTCTCCAGTTCTTTCTATGTTGCCACATACTTTGGCATTTTGTATTTTCTTATAGCTGCAAAGTATCCCATTTTGTATATACCACAACTTCCTATTTGTTAAATTGTCATTAAGCATTAGAATTATTTTCATGCCTTGACCATTAAACTAAATGCTGCAATCAATATACATATGTATGAATGCATATATGTTGGATTAACTGGGTTCCACCTTACTTAGTATTTGTTCTCCACCCCAGGGTGTAACGTGTTGGATTACTGGGTTCCACTTTATTCAGTATTTGTTCTCCACCCTATGGTGTGGTCTAGTTCTTGCTAATAAAATGCCCCAGTTTTCAGAAATTCTCCAGCATACTCCAGTCTTCCTCCACTAACCTACCTGCTTCTTAGGAGCAGAAGGTTTCTGTGTTGGAATTCCTGAACCCATTTTTACCCCATTTCTCTGTGTGGGTTATTTTCTGAAACAGCATTTGTTTCCAGACCCACATCTCCCAGGTCCTAGTTTTGGAGTCTGAGGCCTCCTTCGTGTGTGTGTGTGTGTGTGTGTGTGTGTGTGTGTGTGTGTGTGTGTGTGTGTGTGTGTATGTAAAAGCAAACTAATTTTTTTTTGTTTGAGGCAGAGGTACCAGACTGGAATCTCTGGTTCATATACAAAATCTATTTTAAGTTAACATCCAATGAAGTACAAAAGCACAGAATTATTCATAATTGTAGAAGGTCTATACTTACTTTTGGAGAAATCTCCTTACTATTCACAGAAGTGGAACCAAACACTGACATTCCCACCAACAATGAAACAGTGCTCCTGGTTGACAGCATCACAGCCCACATTGGTTGTCTCCAGTTCTTTGAATCCAGGCCATTCTCACTAGTGAGAGAAGATCCTTCATGGTCCTCTATATCTGACAGTATGTGTGGATAAGCACTGTTATATGCCTACAGCCATGGCAATGTCTCTGTTCAGGAGCATGTGTTTATTACCACACATCATTGGATGAGGAGCTTCCAGGTTTTGAGGTTTGTGAATGGTATAAGTATCTTAGATAATAATTCAGTATCTGGTGTGTCATGGGTACACATTTCCTTCCACCCAGGAGAGTATTTTAGTGCATTTTACTTGTCATGCATAACCTTGTGAACTGATGTGGTTCCCACTATTGATTTTATTTTTATATGATTGCCATTAGAGTCAGACTGCTCATGAGACCGCTGAGAACACAATTATGGAGGGTTTTACCTGTTCTTCTCAGTGTATTTTAGAGACTTAGTTTATTTTCCCAGCCATTAAGTGACCTTAAAGTCTGCATCAGGAGTGACCTTCTGTATGAAAGGCAAACACCTTACCTCCACGCTATCTCTCAGGTCCCCAGATCTTTTTATTCTTCTGTAAATTGTCCTGCAATAATCTTCTCAGTGGTCATTGAACTGAAGAAAACATTTAAAGGGAGACTCAATGATCTCAGGAGAAAATGAAGGAAATTAAGAAAATGTCATTTCTTGGCTAAAGAAACTGTGGTACATATACACAATGGAATATTATGCAGCCACTAAGAGAGATGAAGTCATGAAATTTTCCCATACATGAATGTACATGGAATCTATTATGTTGAGTGAAATAAGTCAGAGGGAGAGAGATAGACACAGAATAGTCTCACTCATCTATGGATTTTAAGAAAAATGAAAGACATGCTTGCAATAATTTTCAGAGACAAAAGAGAGGAGGACTGGAAGTTCCAGCTCACTTCATGAAGCTCACCACAAAGAGTGATGAGTGTAGTTAAAGAAATAACTACATTGAAAACTATCCTAACAATGAGAATAAATGAGGGAAATAGAAAACCTGTCTAGAGTACAGGCGAGGGTGGGATGGGGAGGAGGGAGATTTGGGGCATTGGGGATGGGAATGTTGCGCTGGTGAATGGGGGTGTTCTTTACATGACTGAAATTCAACCATAATCATGTTTATAATCAAGATGTTTAAATAAAGATATTAAAAAGAAAGAAAATGCCATTCCAACTAAAGGGAAGAAAGTGAAGAATGGACTTCACAGATGCATGGAATAAACACAAGCACAATCAACCAGTGGCGTCATTTGTGCATCTTGGTCTCTGTGCACAAAGCTGCAGTGAACACAATCACACACACACACACATGCACACACACATCCCTACAAGCCAACGTTTTTGTATATAAAGTCTCAAGGCTCCTCTTATTCTCAATTATGAGTTGAAGATTTGAGGCCTGGTTGGTCTCCTGAGAAGGAAGTGAGAATTGTGTGTCTGTGTCAAATCTGTTTTGCCTTTGTGTGTATGGAAGTGTACGGTCCGAGGATTCCAAATTCTGCTCCGTCGCGGAGAAATGAAGGGAGAACAACTCAAGCAAACGCTCAGGTGGATTCTTTTATTCTGGTATACCAGGGTCTATAGCCTCCTCCCAACAGAGCAAAGCCAGAAAGACCGCGTGCTACTGCTGGTTCCCCCTTATATAAGATGGGAAATGAGAGGGGAAGGAAGTAGAATGATGCCACTTCCTTGAGGGCTGGGCTTCCACTATGATAACACGAATCATTGGTGAGGTAGGGGTAAAGGCGGGACTTCCGCCACAATAACGCAGATCATTGGTGAGGTAGGGCTTCCGCCACGATAATGCGGATCATTGGGTGAGGTGGGAGTGAAGGCGGGACTTCTGCCGCGATACACAAATCATTGGTGAGGTAGGGCTTCCACCACGATAATGCGGATCATTGGGTGAGGTGGGAGTGAAGGCGGGACTTCCGCCGAGATACACAAATCATTGGTGAGGTAGGGGTGAATGCGGAACTTCCTTTTCACTAGACCAGGTGTCGGCAACCTGCGGCTCCGGAGCCGCATGCGGCTCTTTTGAAGGCTTGCCGCGGCTCCGGAGCCGATGTCAGAAAAAAAAAAATACTGCTTTAATCTCAGCTCCGCTTCTCTCCGCTATATCTATAGCAGTGAGGCGGAGCTGAGGAGCGGAGCCAATGGAGGCAGCCGTACCTGGTGACGTCAGGCCGTCTGTGTGCCCCTCGCACACAGACGGCCTGACGTCACCAGGCACCAGGAGGAGTGACAGAGCCAGATTCAGCCCTGCGCGGGAGCGAAGAATAAAAAAAAAAGGTGAGTTTTTCATTTACTGTTTTTTTTTAAATAATAATTTTGTCACTTTTTTATTATTATCTCTTTTTTGGACCCCCTCAGAATTACTCTTCTAGGAAGAGTAATTCTGAGGGGGTCCAAAAAGAGATAATAATAAAAAAAAAGGAGCAAAAATCCCATTAACCAGGTAATAAAAAATTTTTTTAATTAGCTATTAATTAGCAAAAATATATTTAAGATTGTTCAGTGAAAAAGTCCTATTTTTCTCTTTAGATTGACAGCTGACTGCACGATCCTGTATATAGCATTAAGGTAAGAAACAATATATGCAGTGTTATATTTGTTTTAAATGTTGCAATGGTTTTGCGGCTCCCAGTTTCCTTCGGAAACGGGTCCAAGTGGCTCTTTATGTCTGAAAGGTTGCAGACCCCTGCACTAGACGCAAGCTCGTGAACATGTGGTCCTTTCCTAAGTAAAACCTGGCATGGGTTTTATTCCTTTTCAGAAGGAGAACTCACATCCCAGACTGTGCTGTTTGAGGCTAAGGGTTGTACAACACACCCTGTGCAGATGAATGTACAGACAAGGATGGACAACAATTCTCTTTGTATACTATTCTGAATCTGAGAATTCACCAAAAATCTAGAATTTGTTTGCACCTGACACTGAAGGTTCCTTTGTCATCATGTTCAGTGCATGACAACATTATCAATTTCCAAAAGCATGTACTTCCTGCTGAGCTAACACATGTAGTTCTTTGCTTTCTTGCCTCAGTTACCCTCAAGCAAAAAAATCATTTTGCAATCAAGGGGTTACCCTCCCCCAAGCCTACTTCTTGGCTAGTATGAATAATCTACTTAATATTGCTTGTTACATCTAAATGGTAATAGAATTATATATTTTAAACTTCATTATAAGAAATATGTAAAAAATATTTATATCACACAAATAGGTCAATTTTTTCTTGTCTAAAGGCAAACTAAATTGTTTGTTGCTTTTTGAGCATCTGTTGTTGATTTAGCTTGTTGAGCTGATGTGGCTTCCACAATAATTTCACATCAAACTTGCTGTATTCCCACTGGGATGTCCGTATTAAAACTATGAAGGTGTTGTGCAGCACAGGATGTAGAAGATCTGTAAAGCTGTACCTATCAGATCACATAGTGGCAGTGGAAGCTTCAAGGGCAAGGCTGCTGGAACTTCAGGAAGTGCAGAGGCACAGGAGAGGGGGAGGTAGCCTACCCTGGCTTCTAAGTGTCCCTGGAGCTATCAGCCACAAAATGTTAATGTATTTAAGTCAATGTGCCTTTAAGGGGTAATGACACCAGCCCCAGTAGCAGTTGGACTAGGACATGTCCCCTGGCATAGGCTAGGCCTCCTGTAACTGCCCTAAGTTTAAAAAAGGAGAGCGTGGCAATTATTGGGGGGTGTCAGGGTAAAGACCAGAGCAGAGCTGCTGCAGGAGTCTTGCGTCTCAGCAATCCTAGTGGGATGGAGTCCTTTCATGAGAGGAAAATGGATACACGAATGAACGAATATGAAATATGAAATAATTGAGACCACACAAAATGCATTGTATGGGGGCCCGCATCTGCATCATGCATGATACAGGCGAAGACAAATGTATTCTCCAGGCTGGGAGTATATAAAGGGGAAAAGAGGCAGTCATATCATGAAAGGAATGCAATGTACATTTAAAACAAATACACATGGCTTTAGGTGGTTTGTAATCTTAGAATAGACTAGGTTTCAGTTAGGAGTCAGAGGATAATTTCTTACATATCAAAGTAGCTCCTGGCCCTAGGTGTCATAACTGATGTAAATTAAGGGATAACAGGAATCCTGGTTTTCTCCCAATAACAAATATCCTTAACCTGAGGGAATAGTTTTCTAGCTGGGGGCTAAGACCCACTTCCTAGGGTCTGGTTATGGAAAGAGATAAAACTTATGAAAGGGGTACAGAATTATACTTAGTAAATAGCCTAATTCTACACTGGCCAAACCTGTTTGTTAGCAGGTAATCAAAGTGGCAGGGAAAGTCCCTGAGGCAAAGTCATCCTGCTGTGGTGCTCAAAGACAAGGAGAGAAGACTTTGTCTTAAAGAAGCTATGTTTTGACTTGGCCTTAGGAAGTAAATAGGCAGACCGAAAGACTTTGAGTTGCAAATATACTTAGCCAGCAGGGAACTTCAGCAGCTTTCTTTGGTACTGAAATTTCTTTAGACTGCAAAGATAACTGAGGCCGAATTTCTGTAGTATTGCAAGGGAGACAAAGCAAATAAAAGAGATATATAATGTCACCCCATGTCATGAATATAACAGGAAGATAGTCAGTAATCCATGCAGGGGTTATGATTGACTTCTCCAATGGGCCTTCTGGCTGATACATTTCTTGGGGGAAAATCAGGCACTGCACCAGGAAAGCCAATATACACATCTAGTGTGTGCTTTCCTTAATAATGGAGACATCCATGTTGCATGCGTGACACAGAGCCTGCCATAGGACCAAGTCTCCCAGGCCTGGACCTGAGAAAAAGCATTGGCAAAGTGCTGCTCATTCCACCTCTCTCTCCCTCCACCCCACTGTCTTTCTTCCAAATCCAGAGCTACAGGACTCCTTAGATTGGCCCTACTACAGGTCTTCCCCTCCTCCCAACTCTCCAGCTGGCCATCTCTCTCTCTAGCTTAAACCCCACTAGTAGACTTAAGGAGATGTGCAGAAATAAATGCCACAATGTTTCTACCCCCCCCCCCCTTTTCTCTCTAGCCACTCTCTCTCCCAGATCATTCAGGTGGGGGATTAGATGGGTCATGTGCTGGGAATCAGAGTCCATCAGCTTTTTACTGGCTGGGTTGGAAGTCTGTTTGGAAACAGTGGGTTCAGGAAGTATGAGATCCTTGAGGATAGTCGGTTCAAGTAAACTTTAGAATATTTGTGAATGGGCCTGTCCTACGAGTGAGAGACTGTCAGGACAGTGACCCAGAGAGTGACCAGCACAGTCACCCTGAGTACAGGGTGGTTAGTTATTGTGGGGCTGTGATTCCCTTGGTGAGCATGGCCTCTTGCTGAACCTAAGAGCCCCTTTTGAAATCTGAGAGCCCTCTAGTGATCCTGGCAGCCACTGCAGGCCAGCCTGGTGTCCTTCAGCAGGTTTTTGTCTGGGTACACCCTGACTTTGCCTCTCTGTGTGACTCTCTTGTACAGTAATACATGGCTGTGTCCTCAGAGGTCACAGAGCTCAGCTGCAGGGAGAACTGGTTCTGGTTTGTGTCTCTGGTGATGGAGAGGCGGCTCTTGAGAGATGGGCTATAATTAGTATTTCCATTATTACATACTCGACCCAACCACATCAAACCCTTCCCTAGGGGCTGGCGGATCCAGTGCCAGCAGTAACCACTGGTGATGGAGTAACCAGTGACAGTGCAGGTGAGGGAGAGTGTCTGGGAAGGGGTCACCAGTTCTGGCCCTGACTCCTGCAGTTGCACCTGGGACAAGACACCTGGGGACAAGGAAACTCAGTCATTGTCAGTTCCTGCAATCACTCCCTCCCTAGCTGTGTGCCCTCAGGGACACTCACCTGGAGCAACTGTCCCCAGGCAGAGGAGAAGACCCCACAGTCTCATCTTCTTCTGGCCCACAGCTCTGCTTTCCTCAGAGACTCAGCCCTGTGTGAGGAGGCAGCTGGGAGTTCCCTCAGTCCAGTGTGAATTTGAGCTCAGAGCCTCAAGAGGAATTTGCATGAGGTCACCTAATCTATGATTAGTGGGGAGCATCTGGCCTTGGTGGTTCCCTTTGTCCTATTGGGGTGCTGAACAAGCAGACCTTCTCTGGTGGGTCTGAACACTTGGTCATTGGGCACTTTAAAACAGATCAAAGATTGGTCCTAACTTACTCATTATAATACTCAGAGATTATTTCCAATTCCACTTACTGAGCTGGACCTGGTGAGTTTGAATACACTATTCTCTGGGAATCTACATAGACGAGATATTGGACACATAGAGAATCATGTCAGATTATTTGACAATTGATACTTTTGACATTTCCCTGAAATATCAGTTATTCACTCAGTTATTCACAATGCTCAGAACAGAAACAAAGTGACCTGAACCTTGGGAAAGAGCACCATTCCCTCAGAGTTTCATCTGAACATGAGGAAATTGGGTAGTTCTACCCCTCTGGACACAGAATAAATGTTCAGTTGAGAACCCCCTCAAAGTCCTTCATAATGAGGCCCTGAGCAGAGGTACTTCCTGTATCTCTCTGAGGAGCAAGGGAAGGAGCTGGGTTCCTGGAGGAGCTGCAGAGACTTTCCTTCAGAACCTCTTCTTTTCTCAGGGGTCACAGAGCATCATCCCAGACAGAGAATAGATGGAAGAATGCAGGTAATTCAGATTTGTCGGGGTTCAACCACATTAGCAATAACTGATGTATCTCTGTGGCTATCATATCTGGTTTTCTGAGAGCATATGTTCTGTGGCAATGACTCAAATGGGGACACAACAATTTCTCTAAAAGGATAGACTCCCTCTCAAGTTCTCACCGTTCCTAACTTATAGATCAAGTCATGGATTGGGGCTGGGCAGGCAGGCTGGAGTAGGCTGAGTGCTTTCTCTATGAAGGTCACACTCAGGAGACAAAGGAAAAAATAGATGTTTCATTAAAGTCTTTTGAGGTAGTCTGAGGGGGAATAGAATCCAGGACACATTTTCATCCTGCACTGTGATCTTGTGGATTCTGAGAGATGCAAACTACAACCTTTAGTAGAGAATGACAACATGCAAATGAGCCTCTCCCTGAGTGATGAAAAGAGCCCAGTCCAACCTCAGATCTGGGAGAGGATTCAGTTCAGGGGTTCCCAGGGACTCCCCTCAGAGGTCATACAGAGCCAACATGGAGTGTGGGCTGAGCTGGCTTCTCCTAGTTGCTGTTTTAGAAGGCGATTCCTAGACTCCAGAGACACAGAGCAGGGCATTGAGAGGAGTAGCAGATCCACTGTGTGATGAGAGTTTCCTGACCAGGATGACTTTGTGTTTGCAGGGGTCCAGGGTGCGGTGCAGCTAGTGGAGTCTGAGGGAGACTCCCCTGTGCAGCCTCTAGAGTCACCTTCAGCAGTTTCTGAATGATCTTGATCCTTCAGGCTTCCAAGGAAGAGCCTAGAGTGGATGTCACATATTAGTAGCAATAGTGCTAGTACATACTATGCAGTTTCAGATAATTAATAATAAATAATTAAATCAAATAAAATAAATACTAAATTAAATTAAATATATTAAAATAAATATACATCAAATAAATTAAATAATTAGTTTCAAATAATTTTCATTTATGAAATAAATATGTCAAATATCACTAGGTAGACTCAAAATTAGAGAGTTTCTGCTCAGGTCAGTTCTATTATACAGGTGCTCAGTTGTCCTGTTTTGCTACCTTTGTCACCCACCCCCAGGCCACAGTCTGTTACTGTTGTTCCTCAGGTGCCTCTGATGTTGTGTCTTCACTGCCGTTTGTGTAGATCTAATGTCCTAGGAAGTGGATGGAGACCAATACAGGGTTTATGGCAGACTCCCCACGCCCCATTGTCCCTGAAGATTCCAGCACACCCTTGGTATAGGACTCAGACCCTTCTGCTGGGTCACTAAGGAAATTATGTCTTCTGAGCAGATGGGACTGAGACTTTGATCTGGGCTGAGAGACGAAGTCTTTTCTCTTTGTTCTTTAGATTTGTATTTCGTGATGATAATTGATAAAGGTGGTCATTGATAAAGAGCATTTGTTCATATACCTACTTGCATCTTCATATCTAAGTATAGTTCTATTGCTGCCCCATGTTTCTGATATTTCTGTTTTCTTATTAAATTTTATACATGCCTTATATGTATTTATATAAATTCTGTGTTAAACGAATAATGGGTCACATGCTAACATCTGACTTCCCCACTGCACATTGGCCCCTGCAGCCTCTGTACTCTCACTCTGCTCTGGAAATCAACATCCCCACTAACTAACCCACTGATGACCTGGAAGAAGGGGAAGGGGAACTCGGACCCGCCCTGCTGAGAGACTCACCAGCCTGTCTTAGGAGAGGAGCCCAGCCCGGGGAGGTCCAGATATTGCACACACACACCCCACCCTGAGGTCAGAACAGAGAGACTGGGCTGAACAAGAACCTCCCTTTGCTGGATAAGGAAGTAGTTCATGGATAAGAGGATTCTCTGAGGTGTTTGAAAGGGGACCCTGTGAGGCACAGTGCATGTGGCCTGGGGGATATCCCAGGGGGTCTCAGAGACTCTCCTGTGCAGACTCTGGTTCATTGTCAACCACAGATAAATACGGGTCACCAACACCGGGAAAGGACAGGACAGTGATTCAGGCATAAGACTTGTTGATGGGACCATAAACAATTGGCACTGAAAGGCTGAATCACATGGCCAGATCCACAGAACTCATAAGACCTACCTGCAAATGAGCAGCTTGAGAGCAAGTGACATCGTGTGTTACTGTGAGAACTGAGAGGGTATTCAGGGGACACCTAGACTCCAGGTCGGTCCTGCAGACACACAGGAGGGTAGGAAGAGGGGGGCTGCCGGCCACCAGAGGGCACTCAAGAGCCTCAGACAAGGTCTTGGCACCACAAGGGAACAGAGGGCCCTTCCTGGGTTCAAACCCCTGCACAGGCCTGTCTGTGTTCACAGAATAAAGACACTCATCCCCCTCTTCCCACCCCTAGTCCATGTCCAGTTCCAACTTCTTTCCTAGGGTCATTCCCCATCGATTTCTCAGAGTGGCCCATTGTCCATGAAACCCTCAGCTTCATAGGCCCCCTCTGTGCTCTCTATCCTCCCTGGTCCCCCAGTACTCTCTTCCTTCCCATCAACCCCTCCCAGAGCCGGTTCATCATCTGCCTCGGTACCCCTTGCTGAACCCATACATTCCAGGTCATCTGTCCACTGCACAAACTCGACCCAATTCTTTGGTAGTTTCTCTCTCTCTGAATCTCTCTGTCTCTACAATATCTCTCTCTGTCTTTTTTTTTTTTTTTTTTTTTTGGTTTTTGGACCACACCTGGTAATGCTCAGGGGTTACTCCTGGCTATGCGCTCAGAAGTTGCTCCTGGCTTGGGGGACCATATGGGACGCCGGGGGATCGAACTGTGGTCCGTCCAAGGCTAGCGCAGGCAAGGCAGGCACCTTACCTCTTGCTCCACCGCCCGGCCCCTTCTCTCTGTCTTAAACTCTGTCATTGGACTGGAGTGATCGTACACAGAGAATCAGCAGAGAGAATGAACAAGGAGAATCAGCAAAGGGGAGTCAGTCAGCAACAAAGACTGAAGAGCAGAGGAAAGGATGACAAAGCCAGAGAGAGTCAGAGAAGGAGCAGAGAAGGCACTGCTAGGAAAAGGCTTAGCATGAAAACCATGTGAGGAAATGTACAAGGCAGTTAGGAGCATGAAATAAAGCTGGCTGACTCCTGGAACTTCATCTGACTGCTTTGTGAATTTCTCCACGGTCACCCTACAACCTTAAGACCCGCCAGGCCATTAGGTTAGGGTACATGCTTTGCATGTGGCCAACCCCAAGTTCAATCCCTGGCATCCTTTTAGTCTTCTGAGCACTGCCAGGAGATATTTCTGAGTGTAAGGCCAAGAGAAGCTGCTGAGCTTCACAACATGTGTCTCAGGAATCAAAAAATTCCAAAATAAATTCCAACACTACCACACCCCTCTTTCCTTGACCCGTTCTGTTTTCTTCTATCACATCTCTGACAATGCGCTGTCACTGTCCATGTCCTGATTCAAGAAACTAATACTTCTCCTGAGTTCCTTAGGTTCATGTCTCAGTAAAGCCCAATCTGGGTCAAGTCCCTCTGTTTATATTTGGTTTTGTTTTGGGGCCACATTCAGGGATGCTCAGGGGCAACTCCTAACTCTGCACTCAAGAATTACTCCTATCAGTGTCTGGTGGGGCATATAGAATTCCAAGGATCAAATCCTGGTTGGCTCCTTGCAAGTAAAGTGCCCTACCTACTTACTATCTCTCCAGTCCCAGTTCCTCTCTAGTCTGATCACTTCATGTAGGAAGAATGTAAAAGCAGTTCAATTATATATAAATAAAAAAATGTCTAGGATCGAAGCTATACTGCAGCAGGTAGGGCATTTGCCATGCACACAGCAGACCTGAGTTCAATCACTGGCATCACAGATGGTACCCGCACACTGTCAGGAAAGATTCCTGAGTATAGAGCCAAGATTAAACCTTGAGCACTACCAGGTGTGGACCAAAACAAAACAAAGTCTCAGGGTGTTTTGTGTGACATTCATTCCCAGTGGGGTTGTCCCATGGCCTCTTCTTTCTCTTAGAATTCACCATGGGGTGAGCTGGGTTCACACAGGATTTGAGTGTGTGGTTCTTCGTGTAGCTGAGTAAGATCTGTGATTCCATTTCTTGTGCCCATAAAAATTGGCTGTATTGTCTAAGTCCAAGTCAGGATCTCCTGACTCACACTCAAAGTCATGCTCAAAGGGTCTCAGGAGTGTGGCCTTTACAGAAGAAGTACTCAAGCCACTCCAGCATGCCTACCCACCCCAGTCCATGACTTGGTCTGAGTCAAGAACAGTGAGAACTCAACATAGGGAATCTCTCCCCTCAGAGAAATTGTTGTGTCCCCACTAGAGTCATTGCCACAGGATATGTGCCCTCAGAAAACAAGAATTTATAAGAAGAGAGATGTAGTCTATTTTTTATTGTAAGAATTTATTCAAGAGACAAAATTGATTAACATAATGAGGTAAACTAACATAACATAATATGGTGGCATAACATAACATATAATATAATTGATATAATAATACATTTAAGTCAAAGAAAGTTTCTGATTAAAGAGAGATGTAGTCTATTCTAACCTAAGAACCATGTCACCTGGTTAAACCTGGACAAACTTTCTGTATTGCCTGAGCCCAGACACCACCAGCTCCTGCAGACACAGGTAAAAGGACTGCAGGTTTGCTGCCAACCACCAGAGGGCACTCAGGAGCCACCTTGGAAGTGTCCTCTGGGTCAGCACATTGTACAAGTCATTTCAGCATTGTGCTCATTTACATCTGTGTCCTAGACGTGACATTATATACATTTTATAAATTATAACAAAATAAGGACATGGATTTACTCCTTCACATAAATATTGGATATAAAAAGAGTATAATAATATACAGAACCAATAGAGACAATGTCCAAAAAGTACAGTTCATGGTAAGAAGTTTGCTACAAATAGCAGAGAATGCTGTTAGGGCAGAGAAGGGACACTGTGACAGTAATAGCTGGGATGATCACTATGGACAATAATTGGGTGCTGAAAGGAGATAAAGTGACATGTATGAAACCCCTTCAGTAACAACATTGCAAACCACCGTTTGTAAAAGGAAAAATAATGAGAGACAGAGAGACAGAAAGAAATAAAATGTCTTCCACAGATGCAGGCAGTGGGGCTGGGACAAAGGTGGTAGAAAATGGGCAGTGGTGAAGGGACTGATACTGTACATTTAATGACTAAAACTCAATTATGAACCATGGGGGGGAAAATACCTATTATGAACCACCTTTAAATTATGGTGTTCAAATAAAGTAATTTTCAAAAATCTAAACATTTAAAAAAATTTAAATTATAACCAATGAAATGTTAAGAAAGAAAGAAAAGACATGAATAAACATATACATCGATTATCATTTAATAATTTCATACTATAAGTTTCCTGAACCTCTTCATGGTCTGGAAGCACAGCCATGTCCCCACACCTGCTCTGTCCAACCCTCTCTACATGTTCAAATCAGAACCTTTTATACAGAAGGACATGCAAATGAATATCTCCCTTAGTGGTGAAAACAGTCCAGCCCAGCCTCGGCTCTAGAGAGGACTCAGATCAGGTGTTTCCAGGGGCTCCCCTCTGAGGTCACACAGAACCAACATGGAGTGTGGGCTGAACCGGCTTCTCCTGGTTGCTGTTTTAGGAGGTGATTTCTGAGCTCCCAGAGACAGAGTAGGGCAGTGAGAGGAAGGGCAGACCCTTTGTGTGATGAGAGTTTTCTGACCAAGATGTCATTGTGTTTTTCCAGGGGTCCAGGGTTAACTGTAGCTGGTGGAGTCTGGGGAAGACTTAGTGCAACCTAGAGGCTCTCTGGCACTTTCCTGTACTACCTCTGGATTCATCTTCAGTAATCACTGGATGCTCTGGGTTCACCAGGCTCCAGGGAAAGGACTAGAAAAGGTCTCAAACACTTACCAAATTAGTGATATTTCAGTCAATGCCAATTCTGGGAAGGGCCTTTTCTCCACATCCAGAGACGACAACAAGAACACGCTCTTTCTGCAAATGAGCAGCCTGAGGGAGGAGGACTCGGCCCTGTACTACTACTGTGGGAGTGATGTGGTATAGGAAAGTCCATGTGGGCCCAGACACATACCACCTTCAGGAGGAAGCAGGGGAGCTTCAGGGGGTGCAGGCCACCAGGAGCCTATGAGGTCTTGCCCCTGAAGAAACGTTGCTCAGGACCAGATAATCTTTTTCTGTGATGATCAGGACTGACCCGCTGGTCCAGCTCTCACATGACCCCAGGGGAAGCTTCTCTTTATGGGCTGTATCTGAGTCCCCCATCACTGCTGTGAGCAGGAAAGTTGGTCACATTCTCTGCTTTCCCGTGAGAAGTTTCCAGTGAAGAGACTCTAGGAAGCAGGTAGCTATGTGGCTTGAAAGTCCTTAATGCTGTGAGTTCTTAGGACTTAATAAAACTCAGGTTAGATTTGAGAAAGTTGCTCAGTCACTAGCCCTAAAGCAGATACATGCATTATTGCCAGACCTATTTTGTGAACACATGATTTGAAGTCCAAGAAGTGTGTCTAAGTGGTGCCAGCATGGGCACAGAGAAGTCACACACACACACACACACACACACACACACACATCCTCCTAATTTTTAAATTAATTCATTTGCCTTCACTGGTCATTCCTAAAATTCTTTATAGGGAGGGCAGATGACAGACCTTGCTGTAGCCTTACAGTTGCAGAGAAATAGAGTTTCCCATGCCACACAGAACAAGTGGCATCAGGCATATCTCAAGAATGACTAATGGGGATGGTGAGGCATGATCAACAAGATAAATAACTCATTAGCAAGATTCACAAAGAAAGAGAGCCCTAATAAACTGAATCATAAATGAAATAGGGGATGTCATAGCAGGGAATATGGGAATCCAATAATCAGAGATTTCTTTGAGAATCTTTATGCCACAAAATCAGAGAACCTAGAAGAAGTGGATAAATACTGAGACTTCTATAGCCTCCCAAATTTGAACCAAGATGATGTGGAACACCTGGACAGTCAGTATTGAGGACACTGGAATGATAATCAACAGGCTACCCAAAAACAAAAGCCAGTACCAGATGGGTTCACTAGTGAACTTTTCAAACCTTTATAAAGGACCTACTGCCAATTCTTTTCATGCTCTTCCAGGAAATTAAACAGAAACATCCCAAACAGTTTCTATGAAGCTAATATCACCCTGATACCGAAATCAAATAGAGATATCACAATAAAAAGATAATTATAGGCTGATATCCTTGATGGACAGAGATTAAAAGATCCTCAACAAAATACTATTGAATATAATCCAGTAACTCATTAATAACTCATTAGGGTCACGTACTAGAACCAAGTAGAATTCATCCCAAATACAAGGATAGCTTAACATATATGAGTCAATCAATGTAATATACCATATCAACAAAATTAAAATAATATGATCATATCAATAAATGGAGAGAAAGCATTTGACAAAATTCAGCACCCATTTATGATAAATAAAAACTTTCAAGGATGTGGGAATTGAAGGAACTTTCCTCAATATAGTTAAAGCCATTGACCACAGCCCACAGCAAACATTATACTCAATGGAAAAAAAACTAAAAGCCTTTCTCTAAGATATGGCACAAGACAAGGTTGTTCACTCTCACCACTTCTAGTTGATATAGTACCAGAAGAATTTGCTAGAACAATTAAGCAAGGAAAAGATACCAGGGCATCCAGATAGGAAGAAATGGAGTCAAACTCTCACTGGTTGCAGATGTATGATAGCATAGATAGAAAATCCTACAGACTATACAAAAGCTTCTAGAAACAATAGATTT
Organism: Suncus etruscus; assembly: GCF_024139225.1. NCBI lineage: Eukaryota > Metazoa > Chordata > Mammalia > Eulipotyphla > Soricidae > Suncus > Suncus etruscus. The sequence continues at coordinate 72,486,776 of NC_064864.1, forward strand.
GTATAGTAAAGTGATAGGCTACAAAATTAATACTCAAAAACTCAAAACTAATACTCAAAACATGGCTTTTGTATGTACCAGTAATAAAAGAAATACTAAAAAAAATCTCATTCTCAATTAAATCTCAGAAAAACAAGTTCTTAGAACTAACTTAACTAAAGAGGTGTAAGAACTCTACAAAAAAAACTACAAAACAGTGCTTCAAGAAATAAAAGAAGAGTCAAGGAAATGGAAAAATGTCCCCTGCTCATGGACTGGGAGTATTGACACCACTAAAATATCAGTCATTCCCCAAACCATTGTAGAGATTTAATGCAGTCCCTCAAAGACTACCCATGACATTTTTCAAAGAAATAGATCGAAGTATTTCTGAAATTCAAATGGAACAATAAACCTATACAAATAGCTTAAGAAATCCTTGGGGATAGAAGATATGAGTACAACTATAAACTATATTATAAAGCAGTAGTATTTAAAACAGCATGACACTAGGACCAAAACAGACCCTCAGATCAATGGAATAGAATTGAATATCTTGAGACTGACCTCAAGATAAATAATTAATTAATCTTTGATAAAGGGCAAGAAATAGGAAGTGGAGAAAGGAAAGCCTCTTCAATAAGTGGTGCTAGGAAAATTAGTCAGCTAGATGAAAAATAAGTTGAAGATCTTGATATCATACCTGTTATCATAAAGTACATAGAGGAAAACATTTATCAAGGATGAAACACCCCTGACCAAGCAAGAAGCAAAAATAAATAGGACTACATTAAATTAAGAATATTCTGCACCTCAAGGATACAAAGGTTACCCAGAAAATGGGAGAAACTATTGACCAAATATCCATCTGATAAGGAATTAATAGCTGAAGTAGAGCTTAACAAGAAAAAAATATCTAACCCATCCAAAGGGATGAACAGAAAGTTCCTCAAAAAAGAAATATAAATGGCCAAAAGGCACATGAAAAATATGCTCCACATCACTAATCACCAGGGAGATGTAAACCCAAACCAGAAGGTATCTCACACCACAGAGAGACTGGCACACATCACAAAGAACAAGAACAACCAGTGCTGTGCAGATGTAAGGAGAAAGGGACGCTTACTGCTGATGGGAATGTAGACTGATCCAGCCTTTTTGGAAAACAATATGGATATTTCAAAAAAAAAAAATAGAAATTAAGATTTCATATGACTTCACTTCTTGGTAACTTACCCCAAGGGTTCAAGGCTTTGTTCAGAAAAGAAATTTGTGCTCTATTGTTCATGTAACACTATTCACAATTAGGCAAAATACTCAATAACCTAAGTATCCAAGAGCAGATGACTGAATAAAGAAACAATGTATTATATACAACCTTGTAATTACGGTGTTTCAATAAAAAATGCAAAAAGTGATATGATGGTTTATGATGGTATATATGCACAATGCTTTTTTATTTCAATTTTTTAAAATGTGGGATTTATGTATCTGCACTCAATGGAAAATTTAACCGATCAGAGCCATAACCCAGTGGGGAGGGCACAAGCCTTGCATAAAGACCACCAGGTTTGGTTCCCAGAACCCTAGGAATTCCAGCCTTCCAGGAGTTAACTCTGAGCACAGAGACTGGAGTAAGCCCTGAGTACCTTCAGGTGTGGCCCAAGGGGTTTAATAGTGAGGATGTATAAAGTACTAATAGAGCTTAATAAGAAAAACAACCTCTAACCCCATCTCTCTCTCTACCTCTCGCTCTCTCTCTCTCTGCAAACACACACACACACACACACACACACACACACACACACACACGATAGTAATACCATGCAAGTTGCTGCTACTAGATGAATCTGGAGAGTCTCCTGCTGAATGGCTGAATGAAGTCAGCCACAATCAGAGGGACAGACATGGAATGATCCTTCATAAGTGGGACAGAATGAACCAGTAAGGCAACAGCAAATGGTCAAGCGTCACAGAATCTGAGATCTTGTCTACAGAACTGAGTTTACCTTGGTGGGAACATGGAGGTTTAGTTTGGGGTGTGGCTGAGGTTATGGTGTTGGAACATTGTCCTCATGAAGGCAAATCACTAACTGCATTGGAAACCACAGTGTCTAAGAGTCAAGTGAAGTCACAAACTAAACGAGAAAGTTAAGGAAGCCAATGGGCAAGTCCCAAAACAAGGTACCAAATCAGTGAGGCCCAGTTGAGACCCAGCAGAAATGTCTCCAAAGCAATGTCTGTCCTCCTCTGTGTCCCCACCTGGCCAGCCCAGTTCTCCCAGGAAGGTTCTACCTGATTTGTATCCACAACAGGCCTCTGTGTCCCATGGGGCCCTGCCAGATGTGTCTCTAGGGATCTAGGACATGAGCTGTGTCCCCTCCGCACCTCTGCAAACACGAAAGGCAGCCTGGACATCTCCTCAGCTGCTCCTTGCACCTACCGTGAATGTCTCTTCACACCAGGTACCTAGTACTACCATGTCAAGGAGACATTTATGCCCATCTTTCTTTCCTACAGCTGCTCTGGCCACATTTCAGCCAGAGGTAGGCTGGGAAGAGGGGCCCCTCACCCCCTCTAAACGCTGAGGCAGCACATCCAGAAAGATCCCCAAGGCAGCAGTGGGGGTAGCTGTGTCTAATGTGTGAGCCCAGAGAGGACACCACACAGTGGCCAGCGTTGTCGGCCTCCAAGGACAGGAGGAAAGAGGAAGTGGGTATCTGTCATCAGAAGCCACAGGTGCTGAGAGAAATTGCAAGAACAAGGTGACAAAGTTCTTCCAAAGGGGGACATGAGAAAGTGCCACCATGTGCTGTGACTTCTGGCAGCCAAAGCAGCCTCTCACCACCAAAGTGCCCTCTGTGACCTCAGTCCCAGGGGAAAGGACACACCCGGGAAGCCCTTTGTTCTCAGTCAGCCACACTCCCTCCAGCTGGGAGAAAGTGGTGGTAAATGGCTCTGATGGGGCTGGTGTCCCTGCTCCCTGGCAGGTGTCTCTGAAGCTGGACATGATGCTGGCAGAGGGCCGAGGCTGTCCCAGGTTTGCTGTCCTGCTTCTTGGACTCTGGGTGCTGCTGGCCCAGGTCCTGTGTTCTCAGGGCCGGCCCTCCTGGCGCTATGTGTCCTCAGAGGTGGTGGTGCCCCAGAAGGAGCTGTACCAGGGCTACAGTACTCCCCTTCCCGGCTGGCTCTCCTATAGCCTGCACTTTGGGGGCCTGAGACGTGTGATCCGCATGAGGCGAAAAATGCTGTTAGTCCCGGGCCCACTGCTGCTGCTGACTCAGGATGTACGGGGCACCCTGCAAACTGACTACCCCTTCATCCCCACTGACTGCTACTACCTAGGCTACGTGGAGGAGACACCGCTGTCCACGGTGACCCTGGACACGTGCTATGGGGGCCTCCATGGCATCATGAAGCTGGACGACCTCACCTTTGAGATCAAGCCCCTCAAGGGATCCCAAAGGTTTGAGCATGTGGTCTCCCGGCTGGAGGCTGACCCCCAGGCCATGAGACCAGTGGTGCCCCTTGAGGAGGAGGAGGAGGAGGAGGAGGGCCTGGAGTTCCTGTTTCCTCAACTGCCATCCAAGCTCTACACAGCCCATCAAGGCCACATCCAAGGTCTCTTCATGAGCTCCTTCTCCACTTACACCCTCTTTGGCAATGTGACCGAGTGCATCCGGTTCCTAGTCCGGATGAGCAGCTTGATAGACACCTTTGTACGTGGCGTGGATCTCCGCGTCTACGTTTCTATCTTGCTCATCTTTAACATGAAGGAACCGGTGAAGATGGACGATTACCGAGTGCCAGGAAGCCCCTTTCACACCTACTATAGGTACTTTATCTACCTGGAACTAACCCCCGATGCTGGGATTATAGTGATTCGAGGGCGGCCTCCACAGAAGGATTTCTTGGCTAGGTCACACTCTATCTGTAAAGAAGACAGCCTCATCATGCTCAGCCATGGAGACAGGCATTTCTTCTTGCTGGCTATCGCTGCTACGAGCCACCTGGGCCGTGTCCTGGGCCTGAATTATGACACGCCTGAGTGTGTCTGTCAGAGGAGAAGCACCTGCCTCATGTCCAGGTTCCCTGAGCTGGCCGACACCTTCAGCAACTGCTCCTTGGCCCAGATGGGATCTCTGTTTCACCACACGCACGGCAGGTGCCTGTTCCGCGGCCTCAGCACTTTCCCGAGCACGACCCTCACCCGTGATCGTTGTGGAAACCGGGCCGTGGGCCGCTGGGAGGACTGTGACTGCGGCTCGTTCAAAGAGTGCTCTCAGGATGCCTGCTGTACCAGCGAGTGCAGGTTCTCGCCTGGGACTAAGTGTGCTGTGGGTGCCTGCTGCCAGAGCTGTGGGTTTGCCCCTGCGGGCACCCTGTGCCGACCCATCGCAGATGTCTGTGACCTCCCTGAGTACTGCCTGGGCACCAACTATACATGCCCCGACAACACCTACATCCAGGATGGGACACCATGCTCTGAGGACAGTTACTGCTTCCGGGGGAACTGCACAGACCGCACTATGCAGTGCCAGGAGATCTTCGGCCCAGAGGCCCGAAACGGTGATGGTTGCTACATGATCAACACATTCGGCTCCCGGTTCGGACACTGTGGAAGGAACGAGGCCAGGGTGCCCCAGAAGTGTGACTGGGCAGATGTGACATGTGGGAGGCTGCAGTGCACCAACGTCACCCAAATCCCACAACTGCCAGAGCATGTGGGCTTCCACCAGTCACTCGTGCAAGCATCCCTGTGTTTTGGGCTGGATGAGCACCGGGCAACACCAGTAGCCGACATGGGCCAAGTGCAAGACGGAGCCCCCTGCTTACCTGGAAAGTTCTGCCTGGATGGCAAATGCAAAGGAGAAATGTGGAAAATAACCTATGACTGTACCCCCGAAAAGTGCAGTTATCGAGGAATTTGCAATAATTACAAGAGCTGCCATTGCAGACCAGGCTGGAACCCCCCGAGATGCATAAACCCAGGGCCCGGGGGCAGTGTGGAGAGTGGACACCCACGGTTCCGGCTCCGAAGCCAGTTCATAACACAGAACCGAGCAACACTGGAGCTGCTGAGAATCATGGCCTCTCGCCTGTATATGTTTATTTGCTCACTGCTTCTCGGTGTGGCAGCCAACACAAAGACAATCCTAAAGGACAGTAAAACAGAAGAAAAGGAAGAAAAGAAGGCAAAGGTGTGACCAATGCCACACAAAGATCCAAAAACTGTGGCCATGCCCCTAGAGGTACCCATAGGCGCAGAACACCCACAAGCCACAGGCAAGCGAGAGGCCAAATAAACCTTGATACCATCTCTGGTTTCTGCTGTGTGTGAAGGAGGCCTTTGGGTGCCCAAGCTAGTGGGTTTGCAAAGATCAGGGCCCAGGGCACTATGACAGCTTCCTGACTCTGCCCCCTCTGGCCTTCCCTGTGCCCTGTTTCTTGAGGGTCTGTCCACCCTGCACACTGTCCACATGGGATGAATCTAGCACTGGATAACATTGCTTCCCTTGCTCATGGTCTGGTAGGGTTCTCAGGGTACATACAGTGAAAAGGGAGTCCTGTTGGAAAAGGAAAGGAAAAGTGCTTGCCTTGTTGTGTTGTGTGTTGTGCTGTCTTGTGTGTTGTTTTGTGTTGTGTTGTATTGTGTTGTAATGTGTGTTGTGTTTGTTCTGTGCTGTGTGTTGTATCTTATATTGTGTTTTGTGCTTGTTGTATCGTGTTGTGTGTTGTCTTGTTGTTACGTTCTGTGTTGTGTTGTATGTTCTGTGTTGTGCTATGTGTTGTATTGTATTATGTTGTGTGTTATGTGTTGCCTTGATAAATCAGAATATTCCCAGAGGCAGAGATATGCATTGGCATTCATATGTCCAGCAGAATGTCACTAGGGAAAAAAAGACTCACAAAGCCGGGTTATTTGAAGTCCATGGGGTGTGCTTAGACTTAGCCATGTGGAGGGTGCAGGTTTGGAAGGGCCGCCATGAGAGGGAGGGTAGGCAAAGCCATGTGTCTGATCCCAGACACAACATGCAGGGAAAATAATAGCCAGGGATCAGGAGGGCCTGCCCCATAGACAAAATGGAGCCACAAGGGCCCCAAGAGAAAATCCTTGTATGCCTACAAGAGCTGAGTCCAGGGCCAGGAGCCCATATGAGCAGGCCTGTGCACCAAGCTAGGCTCCTTTCATGTCCCTCAGGGATCCTTTCCTGAGATCTGAGGACTGATCTGAACACAACACATGAGGGAAGAGAGGAGCTGGGCTGATAGGAAATGAGGGGTGAGATGAGGCTGGCAGGAGCACTGGGGGCCTTGAGAGCTGACATGGAGCTGGGCTGGCAGGAACACTAGGTCCTGGAGGGTGGGTTGACCAGAGCCCCTACAGGTGAGGGTCCGGCATTGGGGTGAGTCGAGCCTGGGAAAGAAGGCTGTGGGCCAGGCCCTTGTGCCCTCTTTTGGGAGGCCCTTTTGGGCAACTAGATGAGGACCAACTGTCCCTTATGTGCCAGAATTGCCAAGTTCAATGCCCTGAACAGCAGAGCCATGCAGGGAGAAGACTTGGGGCTCCCAGCAGCTGCTTTCAGGACCCAAAATCATGCCCTGGGCACAGCCCAGCTACAGTGGCTCAGCCTGAAACCAGAAAGTGCCCCTGTGGTGGGCCCTGTTCCCCCTGCACCCCTCTGTACTGGCTTCCTTTCAGGACCCCTGGAAGGGGTCTACTCTTTGTTGACTCTCTGCCGTCTCTGACATGTCAGCTGCTGATTGTGAGCTCCCCAGGAGGTGCTCCCAGGCAAGGTGTGGGAGCCATAGGTGCTGTGCTGGGGGCTGCCAGTTCCCGCCCAAACACCACAGGACACACACTGGTCCTCAGACCTCTACTCTCACTCCTGTCATTCCGAGAATTGAGCCTGGTGCTCACTGTGGAGCTGACTGGGCACAGACTGCCCGAATGTAAGGCAGCTCGAGAATGGTCTGCTGCTGGGGCTTGTCCTGTAAGACTGACATTCTTATGGGAGTGGGGACTGAGGCCATGATGGGGCCCAGAGATGAAGCTGCCAC